>NW_028327172.1:163449219-163760583 GCF_987537825.1 Furipterus horrens | reverse complement strand
GACCAGACAGACCAGTCATCAGATGGGAGCAGCCCTTGGCTAAAGAGGCTTCCTGCAGCCAAGGGCAAGCCCACGAGAGGGATTTAGTTCAGAATTGTCCACAGCCACTATCTCGGTAGTTGGGGTAATAAGGGTTTCAGCCGATAGGCACACCACACTATCTGCTTACTAGATCTAAGGAAGGAAGCAAAACTGTTATTAAGTACATATTGGGTTAATATATGCATGGTCACCTTCAGCAAGTCACTTAATGCTATGGGACCCATTTTGCTTCTCTGTCAATTGAAGCAGGATAAGCCATGTTTTAGTTTTGCCAGCTCCAAAGATCTAGATGTGGGCCAAATTTATCACACAAATTCATCTCACCATGTTTTTATAGTCTTTACTAACACTTTCTATGTACATTTGGGGCCCTTTGAATAAATAATACATGTCATAGATTTATGTTCACTTTATATGACCTGAATTGGTGGAACCACTTTGAATCTCTGATTGCTCCAAAGAAAATTTAGAAAACTTAAAGAAAGATATTTGTTTGTTTTAATGACATATTGTTTACCATAACCATGACTTGTTTGATTGCAAGTTAATTGGTAGGAATATATTGGTCTCCAATTGTGTTGTTACTCTCATTAGAAAACATGATATTTTTAAAAATCTGCTCGATGACAGAGTTTCCAGGAATGTGTTAGGGCAAAAAAAGCCAGAACTGTCTGTAGTAAATCACCAACACTGAGGATACACCCAGAATAACAATAAGAATAACAATGAGATAATGCTTTTTTGTACATATAATAAGAACTAAAGAAATCTCCTGGGGAAATACAGACTATTTCAGGAAATACACTGTTAAGATCATCTAACACCTCACAAAACAAAGAATCAAAGACTTAGATGTACATTTTGAGGATGTGGCTATTGTCTTGATTAGTTACATATTTCCAGGGGTTCCACTAATTGGGACCACAAACAACAGGGAGGCAGAAAAAAAGAGCATCCTAAACATCTTAGAACTCTGGGTGTCAAATGGAATTGGCAAAGCAATACTGAAGTTGAGTTTGTTCAGAGTTCTCTGGAACTGGTGTCAGTGCAGAAACCCAAGGGGAACATTTCCACTCACTTTTAGCAGCATTAGACCCTATAGTGTCATTTCAATTCCCTGTGGAGTCGTGGTCACCTGCCATAAAATTGACCTTCTTATACATCTTTCCAAAAATAGCATTTAAAAATAACATAATTTTGGCTCTGGTTGGTGTGGCTCAGTAGGTGGACTATCATCCCATAGTCGGAAGGATCACAGGTTTGATTCCCAGTCAGGGCACGTACCCAGGTTGCGGGTTTGATCCTCCATTTGAGGCACATACAAGCAAACAAAAAGGTGACCAATCGATGTTTCTCTCTAACATTGATATCTTTCTCTCTCTCTCTCTCTGTCTCTCTCTCTCTCCCCCACTTCCTTTGCCTCTGAAAACAATGAAAAAAATGTCCCCAGGTAAGAATTCTTAAATTTTTTCAAATAAAAATAACAGAATTGTTATAGATATATGTACCAAGATGTTCATGAAAATTTCTAACCACCAAAAAGGATATTGTCTAAATTTCCAACAATAAAGAAACTTTTTAATAAAGTACAGAATATCCATTTTATGCCATGAATATTATCACTAAAAGTTACATGGTAAAGAATATGTATTAGTGTAGGAAAATTATCCAACCTCTTAAGAAGACAAGTAGGCTATAAAACTACCTATGTTATGATTTTATAAACAAAAATGTTTGTAATGGTGTGTTTTTCTTCATTTTCCAAGGTTCTGTTTGGGAGGCGTATTTGCTGTTGTGATTAGAAAAAGACGCCACATTTTAAAATATCCATATTCAGTGATGTGCAGAAGATGGGCGGAGAATGATCACAAATGAAGGTGCTCCACTTCCATCCTAATGGCAGCTAAACTTTGGGTTAGATATTGGATTACGGCTGGAAATACAGAAAAATACCTCACTCTCTTGCTGTTCTGAGGTCACACTGAGTCCTAATTACAAATTTCTAATCATTTCCAAGAAACATCACAGAGAGCACAGGCCAGGAAATGGGAAAAAATGACTCACCTAAATTGCCAAACTGAGTCACTCACCTGAGGGAGTCTGCAGGAGACATGCTATCTCCTGCAACATTACACCATGGGAAAGAAACATTCCCATCTTCTTCCAAGGGAGGATAAAATGTAAAGATGGGAGGTGGACGTGGCTTACTGAATGAAAATGTCACTAGGTTTAAAAAGTCTCGCATTTGGACAAAGCCAATAACTATCCAGAAAGAATGAAGAACGTGAGTAACCTAAGAAACAGACAAGTCTCCTCTGCGTTCTCGTAGCCCATCCCATCTTTTTGGCAAAGGTCAAGAATATCTTTCTACCTGAGGAATAACCAGCAAGATAGAGACACAATAAAGCAGAGTGACGTCACTAAGGACCCAGGCGTGGAGCAGGGTCTGACCAGGGGTTCTGAGCAGAGACACTAGCCTCTCTTGGCCTCCCAGCAGGTTCCCCTTCCACAGCCTTTCTTGACTGCAAGATAAGCCTGAGGTGAGAAGAACTCTGAATTCTATGCCAGGGGCCCCAATACGAGACTTAAGATATGTGTCTAAAGGCATGTTATAAAGGAAATGTCATCTCATACCCAAGTAGGATGGTTACAAATGAAAAAAACAAAAAACAAAACAAAACAACAACAAAATAAAAACACAGAAAATAAATGTTGAGGATATGGAGAAATTAAACTCTTGTGCACTGAAGGTAAAATGGTGCAGGAACTATGGAAAACAGTATGGCAGTTCCTCAAAAACTTAAAAGTAGAACTATCCTATGGACCAGCAACTCCACTTTGGGTATATACCCCAAAGAATTGAAAGCAGAAACACAAACAGATGTTAGCATACCTATGTTCACAGCAACAGTATTCACCAAAGCCAAAAGATGGAAACAACCCAAGTATTCACCAAAGATAAATGAATAAACAAAATGTGATATATACATACAATTAAATGTGATTCAGCCTTAAAAAGGAAAGAAACTCTGACACATGCTACAACATGGATGGACCTTGACAACATTATGCTTAGTGAAATAAGCTTGTTCCAAAAAGACAAATACAGTATCTTCCCACTATATGTGGTACCTAGAGTAGTCAAACTCGGAGAGACAGGAAGTGAAATGGTGGTTACCAGCTGCTGCAGGAGTAGGGAAGGAGGAGTTATTGTTTAATGGGAACAGAGTTTCAGCTTACTAAAATGAAAAGCACTCTGAAGATTGGTTTCACAGCAATGTGAATGTACTTAACATCAGTGAATTATACACTTAGAAATGACCAAGATGGTACATTCTAGGTTATATGCATTTGACCACATTTTTTAAAAATTGTTACTTTGTGAAAAAAGAAAGAAAGAAATGCCAGCTGATACAGAGCTGAATCAGTTTTGCCACATTCCCTTATCGTTGGCAGGAGTCTGTGGTTAGGAGCCAGCACTGCTGAGTCCCTGGGAAACTTGTGCAAATCAGCAGGAACCCTGAGGAGCCCAGAGAGGCTCCAGTGAGGCAACACAGCCTGACTGATGACAATCACAGCTGATCAAGTTAGACAGTCAGGTTATCCCAGGTCCATCACTCTGTTATGTCGCCCTGAGCAAGTACTCAGCTAGAACTGAATTCTAATTGCAAAATGGGGTAAAAGCAGCTCATTCCACGTAAGTCTGCTGTAAGAATTAAGTAAAGACATGCATAAAGCAGAGAACAATGTATAATGTGTTACCATTTGTACCATGAAACAAGGGAAACTATATATATATATATATATATATATATATATATATATATATATTCATATTTTCTTGTTTATACACAAAAATTTATGAAAGGATATATAATAAATAAATAAATAAATTTTATATTTCTTCGGGAGGTAGTAACTCAGTGGAGGGGAAAAGGGAAATTTTTTCTAGATTTCTTTTATGATTTTTGTATTGTGAACCATGTAGACATATTACCTGTTTTAAAATTAACCAAAATGTCAAAGACAAGATATATAGTGTGAATCATTCAATGCATATTAATTGTTATGGTGATAATTGTCATGAAAGCCACTAGCTTCACATGTAAGTTTCTAAGCCACACAGCACTCCTAGGCTTATCTGAAAAAAAGTGAAACCCCTGGGAGGACCCCTAGAATCTTTCCAGAATCTTTTAGATTCAAGACTCTCCATGGTTGGACCAGAACTCCCAAGACATTTTCCAGATCTAAAACTCTGTAACGCTGAGGCATGATCCTGCTACTCTGAAAGCTGAAACCTAAGCAAGACAATCCTGGTGCCAGCCATTAAAACAAAAACACAAAATTAGGACAAGTGAACAAGAGGACAGGCAAGGATAGGAAAGAAAGGAAGAATGAAAGAGAATGGGACTGGATGGAAGGAAAAGGCAGGAAATATCCTTTAAATATAAGTATGGGTATGACCACATCCCTGTTTTTGCTCACCTAATTCCAGCCATCTTCCCTTCCCCTATACTGCTTCTAGCTAAACACCTGTTCTATCCAGTTTTGGCAGCTAACAACCTAAACCCCCTACAGCTAAGATTAAACGGCCTCCAGGCCTCCACGTAAAAAGCAAAATCACATGACACCAGGCCCTTGAGGCAGAGTATCCCCCTTCCCCAGCTGTCTGGCCTCTCAAGGGCAAAAAAGCAGGCTCCCCTTCTAAGATAGTTGTGGCATACTGGATTGTCCTGTGGGCTGGGCCACCTCAGTCACATTCCACAAGATCGCTGTAGGAGAGTGACTTTAATCAGGGCCAGCTGATTAAAGCCACTCTTTCCAGGCCTGTGACTTCAAGCAAGATCTTGCCAGCATCTATTATCTGGTCTCAAAGTGGCTGCCAGCACAAAAAGACACAAAAGTTACTAAACAGTATCACCGTCATAACCCAGAGGGCAATATGAGGCAGACAGCTGCTTCCAGCATATTTTCATGTACAACACAGATTGCCTTGTTGACAAGAAGTTATTCAAGCAAATCTGCATTTTTATATCTTACCCTGTGCAGAAACAATTGGTTCCACTTGGGTGCACGGGAATACAGAGAAAGGAAGGAACACGTCGTAATGTTAGTATTGGGAGCATTCAGATCATTATGGATTGATCAATAGAAACACTGTATTGGATGCAAAGTTCTTCCCACACTGCCAAGTTATTGCTCATGGAATTTTCAGCCCATATACCATGCTAACCTATTATTAATTCTCAAAGATTTATTTAATTATGGAGGATAAAGGCTTTCAAAAAATAATTAATTACAAAAGCTACTTAATATTCAGAGGTGTCACACAAGCAGATAACTGGCATTCTCTGTTGGTGGTTTAATTAAGACAAGAAGATGCAAAAAGCTGTCACTTGAGGGTGGGTGGCTGCAGGGGGGAAACCCTGGTAGGCACTACCAGTTGGCCATCTGTACCAGACACAAAAGCACGACTCCGAAGCTGGCCTCCCTTAGAGAAAGCCCCCATTTTTAGCATCTCATCCATTGGTAATTGCTTTCTGCAGTGCATAGCTGGAAGGCATAAGATATTCATGAACTGTAACTTCAAATTTGATGTTTCCGGGATGTGGAATGTTGGGAAAAACAATCAATTACTTGATGCCTCAGTTTCTCCATCTGAAGCACAATTCATAAATGCCATCCACCCATCTGCTTCCCAGAACAACAGCAACTGAACATTTTCTTTACAAGTAGCCAGAAACATGCCAAGAAACAAAACTGGTCCCATGTTACACATTTTGATATAAATAGGCTGGCAAGAAATAGAGAAGCTCCTTAATTTTACTGAACAATCAATTGTGATTATTTTGGAGTTGGTTTTTCAAATTGTGGCTTTTCTGTGACATTCCTCTTCCCCCATTAAAAAAAAAAAAATCATTCTTGACCATATGCTCTCTGGATAATTTTCTTTCTTTAGTATCTTCATTAGACTATAATTAATAATACCAACAATCACTACTACAGTTCATTTAGTCCTCACAACTCAGTGAGGTAGGTATTAGTTAATATTATTTCTATATTACCGATGAAGAAACAAGTTTAGAGAATTTAGAGCACTTGACCAACACCCCAAAATTAAGCAGCAAATTAGGATTAAAACTCAGGTCAATTTGACTTCAAATCCCCGATGTTTATTTTTCCTATTTTGCCATAGAGGAGAAAAAAAATACACACACACACACACACAGAGAATAGTCAAGACTTCTATTGGTCAGCAATAATTATAAAATATAGGAACAATAGAAATTACTTGATAAAATAAAATGCATTCTAAATACACCATGGTATCTTGGCTCATCTCCTGAAAAAGAGAAGAAACATTAGTGGAAAGGTAATTTAAATAAAATCAGAGTTGGGCTTTTTTTTAATCATTTCTAAAGAACTCTTCATTTGTATCGCAAACTGTAAATACTACCACCTTTACTAAGGTTAAAAGTCAATCATTGTTTATGAACTATTTAAATAATTTTTTTTCTTGTTCTTCTTTTTTTTTTTTTTTCCCTAGGGGAGAGCACGAACGCAATCCCCCACTACCAAAAATTGTGCAGTCGAGTTTCCCACATTTGGGGAAATCGCAGGGGTCAGCACATCCGGAGTGCAATGGATAAGCCTCGCCCTGGGAAAACCACCTTCGTGATCATGGTATCTCCCCTGCCAGGTAAGTATTATTTAAATAATTTTTTAGTATTTGCTTTGAGTATTTATTTCAGAAAACATCTAACTCATAAACCTTTTCTGGAGAGCATTGGTTTTGTATATTCGTGATTTTCCTTACCTAAATAGCACAGACAACTAAAGGTTGATAAAATGACACAAAAACAAATGCTACATCAAAAAGGCTTTCATTGGGACTTCCGGCCAAAATGGAGGCATAGACAGACACACTGCATCTCCGTCCACAGCTAAGAAGGAACACAACTACCTCAAAACTAGAAACAACCAGAAGGTCCAAAAAAAACACAAACTGCATGGAAGTCCAGCAAACAAAGATATAAAGAAGAAATACTCATCCAGACAAGTAGGAGAGGCAGAGCCAGGGCAGAGAGGACGCAGTGTGGTGGCAACAGCAGCAGGCCAACAGAAAGTGCAGTCACACATTTTAAAAAGTCAGGAGGGAAACCTGGGGAGCATTCCCAGCTCCTCACCGGACCAGAAGCTCATGGTGCCAGCACCGGCGAAAATCAAGCCTCATTGCTTCTGACTGTGCAGACCAGTGGGGGTTGGGGTGGAGGCAGAAACTTCCGGTCTCTCAGCAGAGTCCACTTATTTAAAGGGCTCCTTCCACAGTCCTAGAATGTCGGCAGACCCACTAACTCTGGGAATGACAGCCAGGGCTACAGCTAGAGAGGCACCAGTCCGGTGCGGAAGTGAGAGAGGTGCCTGAAAAGGGGAGAGTGCTGGGCAGGCAGCATTGTTCCCTCTCCGACCCCTCCACACATACAGCGCCACAATGTGGTGAAACAGGTAGCCCCGTACTGATGAATCCTTAAGGCTCTGCCCCTTACAGCGTGACAGGAGTGACAGCTCTACCCAGGACACAGAGGCAAATAAACACAGGAGTCTGTCAGAATGAGGAGACAGAGAAGTGTGGCCCCAAATGGGGAACAGATCAAGGTTCCGGTGGGAGAACTAAGCGACAAAGAGATAGCCAGCCAAACAGACACAGAATTCCAAACACTAGTGATAAAGATGCTCACAGGCTTGACAGATATGCTTGAGTATGGCTAACACATAAGGGAAGAAGTGAAGGCTATGCTAAATGAAACAAAGGAAACTTCACACAAAACCAATGGTGAAGGGAAGGAAACCAAGGTTGAAATCAATGGTTTTGAATATAAAAAAGAAAACAACAGTCAACCAGTACAGAATGAGGAAACAAGAATTGAAAAAAAGGAGGAGAGGCTTAGGAACCTCTGGGACTACTTTAAATGTGCCAACATCCAAATCATAGGGGTGCCTGAAGGAGAAGAGGAAGAGCATGAAATTGAAAGCTTAAGTGAAAAAATAATGAAGGAAAACTTCCTAAATATGGCGAAAGAAATAGACATACAAGTCCAGGATGCACAGAAAGTCCCAAACAAGCTAGACCCAAAAAGGACCACACCAAGACACATCATCATTAAAATGCCAAAGGTGAAAGATAAAGAGAGGATCTTAAACGCAGCAAGACAAAAGCAGAGAGTTACCTACAAAGGGGTACCTATACAAGTATCAGCTGATTTCTCAAAAGAAACTTTGCAGGCAAGAAGGGACTGGCAAGAAGTATTCAAGGTGGTAAAAAAAATAAAATAAAATAAAAAGGACCTACAACCAACTCTATCCAGCAAAGCTGTCATTTAGAAAGGAAGGGCAGATGAAGTGCTTCCCAGACAAGAGTTCATCATCACCAAGCCATTATTATATGAAATGTCAAAGGGGCTTACTTAAGAAAAAGAAGATCAAAACTATGACCTCTAAAATGACAACAAACTCACAACTATCAACAACTGAATCTAAAAAATAAAAACAAAATCCAACTAAGCAAACCAGAATAGGAACAGAATCATAGGTATGAGGATCATTTGGAGGGTTATCAGCTAGGAGGGGGAAGGGAAAGAAATGGGAAAATAATGCAGGGATTAAAAAGCATAATTGGTTGGTACAAAATAGACAGGGGGAAGTTAACAATAACATAGGAAAGGGTGAAACCAAAGAACTGATATGCAGGACCAGTGGACATGAACTAAGAGGAGTGGGATTGCTGGAGAGACGAGGGTACTAAGCAGAGGGGAGCAAAGGGAAAAGAATTGGGACGACTGTAACAGCATAATCAATAAAATATACTTAAAAATTAAAAAAGAAAAACACATTGTGTTTAAGATGTCATTTAATTTTTTAAATTTTTTATTGATTTATTTTAGAGAGAGGGCAATGGAGAGAGGAAGAGAGGAAGAGAAACATCAATGTGAGAGAGAAGCATTAATTAGTTGCTTCTCATATGTACCCCAACCAGGGACCAGGCCTGCAACACAGGCATGTGCCTTGACAAGGAATTGAACCAGTGACCTTTCACTTTGCTGGACGACATCCACCCAACTGAGTTATGCAGTCAGGACATGATGTTATTTAATTTTTAAACAAAGTTATATGTAGTCATACTAAATAAATTTTTAAATATAAGTAAGCAGAAGTAGAAAATAGAACTCCCCATAACCCAGATGTAACAACTATTAAATATACTTACTACATATTTTTATTGCTGCTAAATCTCATTATAATATTTTTCATAAAATTATGAAAGCATGCCTTCTTCTAATAGACAAGCTCATTATACAGATTACTCCATAATATATAAAATGTAAAACTGTCAAATTGGTTTGAAAAATTATTGGCCCTTGCCAGGAATCTCAACTGATTAAAGTTTTCTCCCAATATGCCAAGGTTGTGGGTTTGATCCCTGGTCAGAGTATATGTAAGAATCACCCAAAGAAGGGATAAATAAATAGAACAACAAATCATTGTTTCTGTCTCTCTCTCTGTCTCTCTCTCTCGCTTTCTCTCTCTCTTTTTCTCTCTTTCCCACCCTTTCTAAAACCAATAAATAAAAATAAAAATCCTAAAATGTGTGTGTGTGTCTGTGTGTGCATATATATATATATATATATATATATATATATATATATATATATAAAAACATTGGGGAACACAATTTTCGTTGAGTTGTATCTGACACTTGTTTTTGACTAGCTTTTGGCATCTGAATCCAAAAATGACCCAGTTTTTCTCTATGACATCAACTTTTTAAGGTACAGGATACCCTCCCTTTGTCCCAAAATGCATACAAAATGTACATAACAAAGGAAAATAAAGAAAAAACTTACCTGAATATACTGTTTATTTGGAGTTGTTTTATTCATATAAAGGCTATATATTGTTACTGTAAGTCAAAGTGTGTACAAGTAATAAGGTTTTGCTACCAAACATATATATTAAGGTATTTTATCTTTTCAAACCACAGGCTAGGAAATGCCAAAATGAGATACTTGAAACAGTCTCCTTCAGTTGGCAAAGCTTTAACAAATTGCTTCATGAAACCCAGTTTTATGTGCAGAGGTTGGAATAGAATGTTCTTCCTGTCAATAAGTGGCTCATGTAGAATGTTTGGATCACCAGGTTCGAGGTCAGATCTTGGAGGCCAATTTGACTCTACCCAGTGCTTCTCATGAACTCTGCTGTCCCACATACACAGAAAACAGGGATACATGGTGTATCCACATTGCTGAGGAAGAAGGAAGCAGACCATTTTAAGGTCAATACAGATGATCCAATTGTGCTTGTGATATTGCAACAGGTCAATGACTCACTTTATGTCTTCATATTCTTCACGAAAACAAACTGAATGGCCAATTGGGACTGCACCAAATAAATTGCCATGTGGCGGAGGACACACTTCAAGCTATGCTTTGAGCTATCGATGAACAGTTGCCATTCAGTTGAGTTATAGATTGTAATTCCCAACTCCTTCATTAAACCATGGATGTTATGGCAATATACAAAGCCACCGTCACTTCAAAAGTACTGGAGAAATACACTTTCTCTTGATCGAGAGTAGGATGCCTTTGCTCCTTTTTCAAGCAAGTTTTTCCCATGCAGTCTTGATGCTAGGAGTTCTGAAGCCCTTTTGGATAGTCGCAAATCTCATGCCAAATCATTCAACTCATGCTGATCAAATCCCTTACAAACTGAGTCATCTTCAACTTCAAAATCTTCATCGTTGCTGTCGCTTAGTTCTTCACCATACTCCTGTTTTGCAAAAGAGGGTAGTTCAATGAAAACTGGCACTGGGATTTCAGATTGTGAGAAATGCTCACAATAAAAACCGGGACACAGGACTTGAGCAGCAAAGCGACGCATTTATTCACGAGTCTGCAGGGCACACCCTCAGCCAGGAGAATGTGCGTGAAAAGTAGACAAAGAAAGCTGGTTTTATAGTAAAGTGCCTCGCCCTACAGTGAAATTGCCACTCTAAAGTGAAATTGATTAGCTTCCCCACCCCTTTCCTTCTTCCCAGTTTCTCCATTATTGGTTACTCTGGAGTTACAATCTAACTTGGTCATCTAAATGCCCCTATTGTGATTTGTAAATATGCTAATGCTGTCAACTCCCTTCTCAGAGATCCTCTAATTACATTTGCCCTTGAGATCCTTTAATTACATTTGCCCTTTGTTACTAATGACTTTCTACTGGTTTGGGAGTCACTATGTCCTTGTTTCTTACAAGGTGAGTGAGGCACTGGGCACATAGCTGATGGTAGACTAGGATACTCTATTTTACATTTATTTTTCTTGTTCTACCCTGATGTTTTCACTGTATAAAAGTAACAGTCATTTGAATGATCTCTGGGTTCTTGCCAAACCATAGGTATACCAAATGGCAATTTATCACATGTTCCCTTCATCCACATCCATAAATTCTCGACACACTGCTTGCATTGCACACCTTGTGAAGGGCCCAAGACTTATCTTGATCACCAAGTTTTACTTTAAAGTATGCAAAATAGGCTTGCCTGACAAATGTGCTGATGTTTGTCCTTTGACTGGAAATGATGAAACTGCCACAGATATAGCAAAATGAATCAGGGTTGTTTAGGCACTTATGACAATAAATAGCAGAGGCAGACATGATCTGAAGGAAAGAAAATAAGTATATATGTAAATAAAAAAATAAATTCTGCTAACTCCTTGTATACAGACAAGAACTCAGACTACACCTCGGAATACAATTCACTATACAGAGCGGCACACAACCTCTCACCACATTGTCTCATGTGTAACTGAATAGCCTAGACAAGTATGAACCTGTTGCTGGTCTCCGAGGCTGTCCCCCACCCCTCCCCACTCAAGGGAGGTTTGCTCTCAGCCAGTAGGAGAACACTAGTGCTTCCCTTGATCCAGGCTCAATCCAGCCTCAATCCAGCCTAGAGTGGTCACATAAGATAAGCTGTACAGAAAAAACTTGGTGTGAGAGAAGAAAACTGACTGCAGTTTTGAAACCAGCATGCCTATTTAAGTCTAAAACAGCTGAAAAATAGAATTCAACAGGAATTGTGTTAAAAATTGTTCCCCTGTGTAATAAGTCACTAATATCTGTCAAGCAAAATCAAATCCTGAAACTGCAAGTGCAGTGACACTTCACAGCTCAGAGGTTTGGTGATGATGCATGAAGACCTCCACTTCTGGCCAGACTCCCATGTGTCCACCCCTAGAAGGTAATTTGAGGAAGAGGCCACAACCACATCTGTGTAGTGACACCAACTTTACCTTCCAAGTGGATCCTGTTTAAAAAGTTAAACTTGAAGTGTCCTAGGGCTCAACAATGACACTGTACTTCTACAGGATTCAGAAAGGGAAGAGAGAATACAGACATCCTTTCTGCTTCCTCAGGTGGCATTAGCAGATGGATATGGACATTTCCCAGATGTGTCTTTACAACAGTCTCTTTGTTTTCTTGTCATTTCTACTATGCAGAGCTAGGAGAGGCTTTGAGGCCACCAGCCACGTTCTCTGCAGGTTCTTGATTCTGGGTGGGAGTAGCTCTCCACTTCTTTGTGGCAGGGAACCTCCATAATTTCCACTTTTCCAGCCTTTCCATAATTTAGTAAGCACCTCTGTCATGTATTAAACATCTTCATGTTTAAAATGCCTGTGGTGGTTTTGTTTTTCTGACCAACCCTGATGAGACAGCCTGGTTGTGGCCTGAGAGACTAATGCCATTTCTCCACATTAAAGGCAGCTACTATCAAGGTCTTAAGATGAAAGGATGTATGTGATGTCAGAATTTTATTTAAGATACTTTTAGAGATTCTTAGGAGGCTTCATCATATTGAATAATTCTCTAATTAATTCAGAAAGGACTTGGAACAAAGAACTCAGGGGAAATCACCACGGAGAAGTAAAACGGTCACAGAAACACGAACAGAATAGATTTTTCTTAGACATTTCAACCCTGGAAGTAGACCGCTTGTTTGTCTGGAAAAGACTATCACAGATTTCATCTAGCAAAGATCAACATCAAGTCAAAGTCAACACAAGCATTCCAGGTAAATTATTATTGCAGAGAGATGCTCCTGAAATACCAGCTTTCTACTGGTCTGCCAAATCCCATGCTTTCCCACTCTCTCATGGCTCATTACCAAAGGATCTTCACCTGCCCCAGTCAATCCAAACACCCACTTCCTCCTTGTATTCTTTTTTTATCCACTCATCCTTATTTCTTAGTACTTACTTAAATGTTCTAAGTGTCAAAGAGGCTGGATATCCCCCAAACTCATCCAGCATCGTGAAGGATGAATATTTGCGATATACATAAATTTTCTAATAAACCAGAAGGGCAATGTTTTTCCCATTTTATTAAGGTATAAGTCACATATAATACTGTGTAAGTCTAAGGTGTGTAATGTGATTATTTGATATATGTATATATTGTGAAGTGATTACAATGAAGTTAGTTAACACTTCCATAACACCCCAATTACCTTTTCTGTGCATGTGGTAAGACCACCTAATATCTCCTCTCTTTAGCAACTTTCACCATGCTGTACATTAGATACCCAGAACTTACTCATTTTATAACTGAAAGTCTGTACCCTTGGATCAACATTTCCCCATTCCCCAACCGCCCCTCACCCCCTGCCCCAGCTCCTGACACACTAATCTACTCTCTTTCTATGAGCTTGGCTTTTTTGATTCCACATACATCTAAAATCATAGTGTTTGTCTTCCTCTGCCTGTTGTATTTCACTTAGCATAATGCCCTCAAGGTTCCATGTTGTCACAAATGGGAGGGCTTCCTTCTTCATTGTGTTTGTATCACATTTTCTTCATCTACTTATCCATTGATGAATGCTTGTTTCCAAATCTTAGTTATTATGAATAATGTTGCAATGAACATGGGGGTGCAGATATCTCTTTGCGATAGTGATTTCATCTCCTTCAGATATACACTCAGAAGTGGAATTGCTGGATCATATGGTAGTACTACTTTTAATTTCTTGAGGAATCTCCATGCTGTTTTCCATAGTAGCTCCACTTATTTACTTTTTCACCAACAGTGCACAAGGGTTCCCTTTCCTCAAGAGCACTTGTCACCTCTTGTCTTTTTCGATAATAGTCAGAATGGCAATGCATTTAATCCCAGGTATTTTGATTAAAATCTAAACTGTATTAAACCTTCTCTTAATTTTTTAAGGGAAAATCTGAGAAAACAGCACATAGTTGAAAAGCATATGGCTTCTTCTTAGAAGACCTACATTTGAGTCTGAAATCCTCCACCTGTGTGACCTTAGTTAAGTAATTTAAGTTCTCTAAAATCCCATTTCTTCCCATGTGAAATAGAGACAATACTAACACAAGAGGCCAAACATACCCTCTAAATCAGCTCAAAGTGTGGCCCTGAACCAGCATCATCAGCACATAGGGACTTAGTAGAAAGGCAGAGTTGGGGACCCCACCCCAGACCTACTGAATCAGAAACTGTAGGGTGGGGTCCAGCACTCTGTGTTTTAACAAACCCTGCAGGTGATTCTGATGCATGTTGCCATAGAGATTTTGTGCTGCCTTAATAAAACCAGTAATGTAAAGAACTGTATTTAAAAAATAAAGCTGTGCAAACATGAGCTGGTAGCCTTATGAACACTAATTATAGTGCTACTTAATGTGGTACTGTCCTCAAAGATTGTCACTCTTGTGGTTCTTTACTCCTAAACTAAATGGCTCAGACCATTGTGCTGAAGAATTAGGGTGAATTCAAAAAGAATTATTCCTTCCAGGGAGAGGCAGAGAGGTGGTAGCTCTAGGAGAACGAGGAGTTATCCATGAACGAGCACTAATGGAAGCCATATGAGCAGCCCAGTACCCCTAGAGAACACATGGATAGAAGGCAAGCAGTGTTCAAGACTGTTCTTTATAGTAGGTTCCCAGGAAACGCTTGGGGAAGTAGAAGAAGAGAGAGCCCTGGGGCCAAAGGACATTTCCAAGGAAGTGTAGGGAGTCCAGTAAAGGTTCACAAGAATCCCCCCATGCCCTTAATGGCATTCTGCAGGAGGCCTCAGATCCATGCCATGTGTGCCTCTGCATAAGGGCTGACTGAGTGTCCTTTCCACATAGCAGCTGGCTTTTTATAGAGCGAATGATCTAAGGAGAGTGAGGAAGAAGCCACAATGCTTATGACCTAGGCTTGAGCCCTACAACCTTGCTTCCATCATATTACATTCATTAGAAGAGAGTTACTAAATTCAGCCCACACTCATCGGGAGGAGAATTAAGTTTCATTATTTGATGGGAGAAGTACCAAGGAATCTATGAACATGTGGTCTGTCTGGAAAAGTCCAGCCATTGTTAATGTAACAAGAATGATTTGCGCAACATTGGTGTAACCTGGCAGTCAAAGAGAGTGGACTGGAATGTGCATGTTTGAACAATGATGACTTCACTGCACTAATTGGTGGGGATGTTAAACGCCACTGAGTGAGTGTGTGTACTGTGTGGCCATCGCATTCAAAATGACTGAGCGAGCAGAGCAACGAACATGCATCAAATTTAGTGTTAAGCTTGAACATTCCTCCATGGAAACTATTCAGATGATTCAGAAGGCTTTTGAGGACAATGCAATGAGTGCAGTATAGATGAAAATGTGGTACAAATGCTTCAAAGATGGTGGAGAGTCTGTTGAAATGATCCATGTTCTGGAAGGCCTGCAACAAGAAGAACACCTGAGAATGTTGAACGTATACAGGCTACAATTAACAACGATAGGCAACCCAAGTGTCTCAGCCACCCAACAGCCCAGATTTAGCGCCCTACAACTTCTGACTTTTCCCCCAAACAAAAATCACCTTTAAAGGGGAAGGGATTTCAGACTGTCGATAAAATTCAGGAAAATACAACGGGGCAGCTGATGGTGATTCCAACAAAAGATTTTGCAGAGTGTTTTGAACAGTGGAAGAGATGCTGGGAGAACTGTGTGAGGTCCCAAGGTCTCTACTTTGAAGGGGACTATGTATAATGTTTCTTGTATCTTGTATCTTCTTCAATAAATGTCTCTATTTTTTCATTAAAAAACAAAACAAAAGAAATTATTTCATTTTTGAGGGGTTTTTTTTTTCTGTCTCCTCCCTCTGTTGTCAGCTCTCATTTCTCAGGAGGTCAATGAGTCTAGCTGCTGTCATCTGCTGCGTTATACACACAGTTGTTCTGAGCAACTGCCTGAGGGCAATTCTGTCTTTCCTACAGGATAAGTCTTCAGTTTGCAACTTCTAACCGCTCTCACTGCCTTTTTCCAATTTATGTTCTGAGTGGTTGAGGTTATTATCAGTATGACCTCTGGATAAGAGGTGATATTATAGAATAATAAACATATAGTCATGTGACAGACTCTGGGTCCCTCGGAGTGGATGAAGAAACTACTCAGACACTCTGCATCTGAGGAAGGAAGGGAGGGGATTTTCTCTAGTGGAAAATCACCCCCATTTCTTTATTAGCCAATGTTTTTATCTACTTTCCACATGCGGAAGTACTTAAGGAAAATATGCAGCACTTCCCCAAATGGTAGGGAGTGAAAGGGAAATGCAGTTCAACACAGGGTTGAAATATCCAGGTATTTTACACAAGGTCAAACGCATTTCCTCTTACTTAATCTTTCTGTTCTTCACATTTTACTGACAAGGATTTGAGGCTTTACAGAGAAAAACAGAGCAGGTTCCCTTTTCCTTAAAAGCCACTTTGTATTTCTTTTTTATCTTTAAAATCCCCCGGAGGGTGGGATTCAGAGCAGGCCTGGAAGACAACCTGCCCGCTAAGGGCCCAGCTGGGGGCGGCTCCGCACAACAGTCAGAGTCTTTTAAACCAAGCCTGTCTGCTTCCCACACCTGCCCATGCCTGTCTGTCCCCCACATAGACATATCTTTTATATATAGAAATAATTGCATGTCTATAACACCAAAGCAGTGCCTGCTACCTAATGGGTGCACAATACAAATTTTTAGTTGAATTAATGAAGGTGTGTATGCATCTCACAAAAGTGTGAGTATACAGACAATACACAGTTTCACTCTGACACCTCTAGATCTTGTAGGTTACCAGACTAAAAAATGTGTTTTAATCAACCTAAGTCCATAAATTTTTGCAAGAAAACAAAGCCAAGGAAAAGTATTAATGGAAAGCCATGAGCATCATCTTCATAGGGAAAGGGGAGAAGGTACTCTGAAGCATTAAAAGCACTAAAGAAATGAAGGTGCTACTATTATTAAGATAATTCCATCCCCGCTGCATATAGCAGGTTTGCTTGATAGAATGTGGAGCCTGTTAGCCATGTCTGGAGCCTCTTCAACCCTGAGGACAGGTTCCTTTAAGGAGAGGGCCCTCAGTTCACTGGCTTGACTCCCAGGGATGTCCTGTGCTGCTTTTTGAAAAAGGTGGCACTGCACCTCACACCCTGTCTGCACAACTCACTCGCAAAAGAAATTCTGGCTATTTGCCTCTGACCTTGGTCTAACTCCTGTTCCACCATCTGCTCAGTTTTCACAGCTTTCAACCAAGGTTTCAGACTACAGGGCTGCCTCTTCTTGCTGTTGGCCACAGTACCGACCTTCATTCCTTGTTTTGTCCAATAAAGGGTGCTAACTTCATTCCTGCTCCCTACTTTGGTTTTCCTGTGATTACCCTCCCTCATGAACCAGCACTCCCAGCCCTGCAACCACTATGCTAGCTGAGCACTCATCAGCCCACCTTCCCTGAATCTATAAATTGCCCAGCCAGATAGGCTCATGTCAGAACAGAGCATGCCTAACCCAGCCCCAGCCTGGGACAGGACATCACTGGCCCTTCCACTTATTTTTAACTCTGCTGTGCACTGCTCAGTAGACAGCAGTGCTCAATTAATGTTGCCATCTGCATAAAATTTCGAAAGTTGAGAATGCTGATTCTTAACTAAAATCAGAAACCTGTTAAGAGAAAGCAAGTCAACGCTGTCCTGAAATAGTGATGCAATCAGCAGAAATTTCCACAACATCAATCAAAAGGGTTTACAGCAAGTAGTCAGTGAACCAAGTAAAGTGACCTTCGGACCCCTTCCCATTCTTGCCCCACTCCATATTCTTGTTAGCTGTTGTTGATTGATGGCTTCCCAGAAAAGATGATCCATCAGTGTTCAGATGAGCAAAGCTGCTGCCACAACTTGCAAGTTATTTCAGCATTTTGTAAAAGTGAGACAAAAAAATTATAAAGTCTAAAAAAATACCAACTCATGGAAAAAAGAAAAAGCTCAAAACAGCCTGGTATTGCCTACCACCAATGAAATTAACATGAATGGAAGATGGATGAATTCATATATATATATACACACACAGTATATATATACTGTGTATACACACACACACATATATATGGTATAAAGAGATACACACATGGCCAGCTTCCATACGGGAAACTGTTCAGGACCAGGATAGTTTACTGGGAGAATTTAACCACAAGTATCAGTTACCACTGAAACCAAATTCTTACTCATATAGGCATTGTTCTAGCTGCTTTACATATGTTATCTCTTTCCATCTTTACTACAATAAAAGGTAAAAATCCCTGTTTTGCCCATAAGGACTTGCCCATAGTCAAATAAATGATAAATGAGACAAATTCAAACCAAAAGCAGTCTAACTCCAAAGTCCATACCCTTACCACTCTACATACAATTCTTCTCCCTACCTCCCAAATTTTCAGAAAGGTAGAATCAAGTCTAAATGATCGTGGCTACAAAAATAAGAGGGTGAGTCTCAAAACATGTATGTACCCTGGAAGTCATGTGTGAAATGAGAGGACGGCCTTACTCTTCACATTATATGATGATCTAATATTTTATAGACTACATAAAAAAGAAGGAAATCTTACCATTAGTGATAGCGTGGATGAACCTAAAGGTTATTACTCTAAGTGAGATACATCAGTCAGAGAAAGACAAATATCATCTGATTTTACTTATATGTAGGATCTAAAGAACAATATAAAACAAAACAGAAACAGACTCATGAATACAAAGACCAGACTGATGGTTGCCAGAGGGGAGGTGGTTTGGAGGACGGGGTGAAAAAGATGTCGGGATTGAGAAGTACAGATTGGCAGTTACACGTAGACATGGGGATGTGAAGAGAAGCATAAGGGATATGGTCAATAACATTGTAATAATTATGTATGATGCCAGGTGGGTACTGAAAATATTAGGGGGAACACTTCGTAAAGTATATGTTGTACATATACCACTATGCTGTACACCTGAAACTAATACAAAATAATATTGAATGTAAATGGTAATTGGAAAAAATAAATTTAAAAAATAATAAAGAAAAAACATTTATAGACCATAAAACATTCCTGATAGACATAGAGGTGGGCTCAAATGGATGGAAAGACACGTGTTTTTAGATAAATAAACTCAGCATCATAAAAATGTCAGCTCATCCTAAGTGACTTTGTGAATTTAACATAATCCCAACAAAAATAGATATTGTTTTTTCCCCAGAGCTAGCTAAGTTGATTACATATTTTATTTGAAAGAACAAACAAGCAATAATATCCAGGGAAATGCTTTAAAAAATAGAGCAGAGAAGATAGCCCTACTAGATATTAAAAACTATTTTGAAGCCTTCAGTGTAGGCACATGAATTGATAGATATAGCAAGAAAATAATAAATAAAAATTCAAAAATATATAAAACTGAAAATAAAAGTTTAAGATGTCATAAAAGCAGAATCTCAAATCAGTAAGGAAAAAAAATGACTGCCTAATAGAAAGCTGGTTGTTTACATAGAAAAATATAAAACTGAAACCATTCCTCACACTGTATGCCAGAATAAATTCCAAATGAATCTAAACATAAAATATATATATATATATATATATATATATATATATGAATGAATATTAGAACGGAACATTTGTCATTCTTTTTATGAGCTGAAAATAAGGAAAGCATTCCTTGACTTAAAATCCAAAAGCAGTAAAGGAAATGGGTTACATTCGACCACATAAAAATAGGAACTTTCACATGAAAAAAAGTAACAAGCAAAAGCAAAAGACAAATACAAACTGATGGAGGCAAGGAGATTAACAGTTTATATCACTCAAAGTGTTAATATCTCTAACATAAAGAGAGGTCTTGATGATTCTAGAGGATGGAAATACATATAGAAAAATGGACAGATGATATTCACCGAAAAAGAAAAGCAAATGCCTCAAATATATGGACAAAATTATAAATGTTTAATAACATGTTCTATGGTGAGGCTGTGGAGAAACATTCCCTTGCTATAGAAAGTGAAAAATATTCAATAGTACAATCCTCAAGGAGAAGAATTAGGGTAATATCTAGACAAATTACACACACATTTACCCATTGACCCAGCAATCCCACTTCTAGGAATCCTGCCAAAAATACATTAGCAAAAATATCAAATGATATAGGCATCCCACCATTCACCACAGCACTGTAATAGTAAAAGACTGGAAACCACTTAAATACCTGACCATAGGAACTGCATGAAAAAACGATGATACACTCACAAAATGGAGTACAATGTTGTCATAAAAGAAAGGAGAAAGCTCTCAATATTGTTATGAAGCACTGATTCTCAGTGAAGGGTGATTTTTGCCTCCCAGAGGATATTGGGCAATGTCTGGAGACATTTTTGACTGTCTAATAGGTGTGTTACTGGCATCTAGTGACTAGAGGCCAGGGATGCTGGTAAACATCCTACAATACACTGAACAGTCCCAGGACAAAGAGTTATCTGGTCCATAGCGCTACTATTGATGAACCCTGCTATAGAGTATTCTCCACGATATATTAAGTGAAAAAAGCAAGTGAAGAACATCTATTGCTGAGATTACTTCTGTTCTTAGAACCTGACAAGATTGAATGAAAGCCTAAAAATTTGAGTGCCTTCTTTCTGTGAGACATTTTCATATAATGTGATGATGGACTAAGTAGTTATTTAATGACCGAATGGATTTCAGTAATGTGTCAGTACCTTTAGACTTTTGTGATCATTTTACTGCAAGGAATCAGTGTTCAAAAACCAGAGGGTGAAATGTGATACAAGAAATATATTTTAGACTTTATCACTAGTTCCAGAGACAGAGTAACTAAATCAACCCTTGCAATTTTCTCAGTGATAGTAGCGAGAGGGGCAACTTTTGTTATTAATAACAAGCCTGCTTTCAACCACACTTGAGTTTATGCTAATAAGGTGACTCTCAGAGGATGTAAGTTGGTTGCCAGAGGAAACAACTGTGTGGTTACAAGGTTGGAACCTTCACCCTCACCCCCAGCTACCAAGGGGAGTCGGCCTCCAGATTAAGTTCAATCACAAATAGCCAAAAATTTATCCAAGTGTGCCTATGTAAGGCAACCTCCATAAAGGACAGGGTTCATAGGGTTCCCAGGTCTGGGAACACATCAGCATGCTGGGAGGGTGGCATGCCCAGAGAGCATGTGGAAGCTCTGTGCCCCAACCCTATATCTTGCCTTGCATATCTCTTCCATTTGGCTGTTAACGAGTTGTGTCCTTTATAATAAACTGGTGATCTAGTAAGTAAAACATTTCTCCAAGTTGTGTGAGCCATTCTGGCAAATTATTGAACCCAAGGATGGGGAATCATAGGAACTCCCAATTTATAGTTGGTTGTTTAGAAGTACAGGTGGCAACCTATCTAGGACTTGCAGCTGGCATTGGAAGGGGGCAGGCAGTAGTCTTGTGAGACCGAGCACTTAACCTGTGGGTACAGAACTGTTCGGTAGAAATCCCAAATGTTTGGTGTCAGAACTGCTGTGAGCAGAGGAACACAATGTTTCTTCATTTACAGTGTAGTCAAATTATTATTGAAGAAACATTCTTTATAGAGGAATCCCAGCTAATAAATGTAGAAAGAATGACAAAATAAAATCACCGTTTTGCAATCCCTAATAAAATAATGGCCGTAGGCAATGATCATCAGTGGCTATTAAAATTCTTGAGTGAAAGATAAATGAGAAACTTCAGCATAGTATATGAATCAGGTAGACAACATTTGGACCCACTAATCAAAAAGAGAGCTAACCAGCCCTAGCCTGGTGGCTCAGATGATTAGAGCATTGTCCCGATACACCAAGGTTGTGGGTTTGATTTCCAATCACGGCACATCCAAGAAGCAACCAATGAATGCATAAATAAGTAAAAAAACAAATATCTCTCTCTCTCTCTCTCTCTCTCAAATCAATAAATAATTAATTTTTAAAATGAGAGAGCTAACCATTGATTTTGTACTTTGTGATGTGATGCAATAAGAAATATACAATATCAACTGTGAAATATTTTTGCCAAAAAATTAAACATGAATACTATATCAGTGGTTCTCAGCTGAGGCAATCTTTCCCCCAAAGAACATTATTCAATATTTGGAGACATTTCTGTTTGTCACGCTAGGGGCTAGTGCTATTGGTATCTAGCAGGCAAAGGTCAGGGATACTGCTAAATATCCTACAATGACAGGACAGTTCCCAGTCCACATTGTTAATAGTGCTGAACTGGAGAAACCTTGTCTCGGTCTATCACAAGAAATATAGAACCTATGGTGAATATCAAGTCTTGTCTGAATCCTGAATCAAACAAACCAATTGTATTTAGACATTTATTATTCAGAGAAGTTTGAACACTGACTGGATATTGAGGAACTGTTCATTTCTTAGGTATATTAGTAGGATTATGCATTATCTTACTAATATAAGAATTCTCATCTGTTGTTAGAAATACACACTGAAGTATTTACAGATGAAATAACGTGATATCTGGGACCTACTTTAAAATAATGCAGCTGGGAGGGAAGTAGAGAGGTGTGAAGATAATTGATCATAACTGATCAGCACTGAAGCTGGGTATGTATATGTTTGAAAATAGATAATAAAAAATAAAAAGTAATTAAATTAAAAATTCTAATAAAATTTTTAATTATGACCTTTTCACATGTACACAAAACTTAAATTAGTTTTGGAAAGTTACCTAACGCATTTTGCTCTTTCCAGAAGCAATGTATCCACAAAGCTTAATTCCAAGGTCATAATTTTGTATATTGTGGTGAAATGTTTCGAATTTTTCCACCAAAGCATGCTTTAAGGCATATGTTATAGTATCTACACCTTCTTTTAATATCCTTTAGCATAGACTGTGCGCTAGTTACAATCTCAATATTAGGGCAGGATACTGCCCTAATCAGAAATCCACATTCTGGGGATGATTAGCTAAACTTTATTAGAAAAGTTGCACACTAGAGGTAATGACTAAATGATCTTCAGTCATTATTTTCTCCTTTTAATGCCAGGGCTTTCCTAATCAACATAATGTTAGGAGTGCGTTTTCATTGGTGAAATTAGTGACTTGTTAGCTGATAAAATGGAACTTTCATTTGGGAAATTAGTAGCAGTGGAGAAATTTTAATTGGCTATGATATTTTATAGGTATGTATACTCCATGCTTGCTAAAACAGGAGGTAGATTCTAGTGAGCCCTGGAATCTTTATTTTTAAGAAGGGGGCCCTTGGCAAGATCCTTAAGTGATATTTACAGAACTGGTTTAAGATTGTTTCGCGCCTGCCTGCAGAAAGGTCTATATTAATACCAAAAATTGGTCTGAGACTTCATTTCCTAGTAGCCTGATCCAAGGTTATAAGAGTGCATTTACCTACCCCTCGTTACCACTAACCATATACAGCTCTCAAGACCCAAAAGGAACCTAATAGCTGTGCACACCTAACTGGCTTCGGTCAGCTCTCGCAGCAGAAAAAAAGTAAATGCTTTATCCAAAGTGGTTGAGTCTTGGCCCACCATAAAGGCAAAGTTATCTTGAAATTATTGTTTCATCTTCAAAATTGATTTAAATTTGGTATATTTCTCTATATGGTAGACTATTAGGTTGGCAGCTCCCAAATAAATCCTGCCTTCAGGATGCAAACCCTTTCATGCACTGGGCCACATGACTTACGTCGGCTAATGGGACATTAAGTAAACAGAATGCAAGCAGAAGCTTGACAAGTGATTTCACAATGGAGATTGTCCTCTTAGAATGCTCTCTCTTGGTGCATTGAGCCACCATGTAAAAAGATCCGGCTATCCTAATGGAAGGACCATGTGGAAAGAGAAAGAGATAGAAGCATGGCTAGCCACCAGCTCTTGCAGACTTTGTAGCTGAGGCACTAAACATGTGAATAAAGAAGATATCTTAAAGATTCCAGCTCCAGCAGTTGCCATCTGGAGCAGTAGAATAGCCCTGCAGAGCCCACTCTAAACTGCAGAAATTTAAGAAATAACAGCTTGACCTTTGGGGAACTGTGCCAAATTTATCCTGTGGTTTTATGTATCCCTTGGAACAATGTTAAATGTCTTCTCTGCACTCCAGCACCAACCACCAACAGCATCATAGATCAATTACTCTGATCCTGTGGGGAACTTCAGAAGCTGAGGGAAAGTTAATAAGAGAAGAGACAATGAGTAGAGGACACAAGTCACCTTGAAAGCATGTCTCCTCATTATTTAGGAACAAGCACAGGCACAGGGAAGAATACAAGAATTCAGAAAGTGCATATAAATTAGGCCAAGCCAGGGAAAGTTCCCCATGTGCTCTAGAGATGTTCTTTCTACCTTCTGGACAACGTGATCCCTTCTACCTGTTTTTCCAGGCAACTTAGGTCTCTTGAAAGTGGGCTGAAGGCCAAGTAAGAACATTTGGAAAAGTGGTCAAGGAAAAGGCAACATGCTAGTATTGGAATGAATCACAACATAAAAGAAGTAGTCATGAGTCATACTGGTAAGACATTGTGTCTGTATTAATGCATGCATATCCTCAAAGTACAACTGTGCCTAAATACCCAAACATTACTCCAAGCATCCTGTATAAGAACCTATCGCTGCACCAGTAAGCTTATACCTACCAACTCATGAGTCCAAGTCTACCATTATAAAGCCCACCTTGTCCAGCATCAATCAAGGATTGACTTAGGAACTGGAGGGACAGGACCAATATTTTAAAGATATCAGCACTAATACTGATATAAGATAGAAAATATAAAGGGTAGATATCCCACAGCCTACTCCCTAGCAGATTTTCCTGGAGAAAATGAAGATATAAACACAGCAGTAAGATATTGCCATAGCCAATCTGTCAGGTGCAGAGTTCAAAACACTGGTGATGAAGATGCTCAGATAACTCATTGAGTATGGCAAAAGTATAAGGGAAGAAATGAAGGCTACACTAAGTGAAATAAAGAAAAATATACAGGGAACTAACAGTGAAGGAAAGAAATCCAGGGTTCAAATCAGCTATTTGGAACATAAGGAAGAAATAAACATTCAACAAGAACAGAATAAAGAAACAAGAATTCAAAAAAGTAAGCAGAAAATAAAAAGACTCTGGGACATCTCCAAAAGTGCCAACATCCAAATCATAGGGATGCCAGGAGAAGAGGAAGAGCAAGAAATTGAAAACTCATTTGAAAAAATAATTATTTTCTAATTTGGCAAAGTAAATAGATGCACAAGGGCAGGAGGCACAGAGAGTCCCAAACAAGTTGGACCCAAAGAGGACCACACCGAGACACATCATAATTAAATTGTCAAAGGCTAAAGATAAGGAGAAGATCTTAAACGTAGCAAGAGAAAATAAGAGTTACCTACAAAGGAGTTTCCATAAGTCTATCAATTGATTTCTCACAAGAAACGTGGCATGCACAAAGGGACTGGCAAGAACTATTTCAAGTGATGAAAAGCGAAGACCTACAACCAAGAGTACTCTATCCAGCAAAACTATCATTTAGAATTGAAGGGCAGATAAAGTGCTTCTAGAACAAGATAAAGCTAAAGGCGTGCATCATCACCAAACCCTTATTATATGAAATTTTAAAGAGACACACTTAAGAAAAAGAAGATCAAAACTATGAACATTAAAATGACAACAAACTCACAACTATCAACAACTGAATCTAAAAGCAAAAACAAAAAAACAAACCAGAACAGGAACAGAATCATAGATAAGGATATCATTTGGAGTGTTATCAGTGGGGAGGGGAATGGGGGGGAATGTACAGGGATTAAGAATCATAATTGATAAGTACAAAATAGACTGGGGGATATTAAGGATAGTATAGGAAACGGAAAAGCCAAAGAACTTATATGCACGACCCATGGACATGAACTAAGTGGGGAGAATTGCTGGAAGGAAGAGGGAGGGAAAGGGGGAAAAACTGGGACAGCTATAATAGCATAATCAATAAAACATAATTTAAAATTTATTTAAAAACAAATACTCTGTAATTATTGGGGAATGTATGAATGATCCATTGGCATTTCCATCTGGCATAAGAAAAATCAGCCAAAATTTATGTTAAGTTACTTATTCCTCCTTTGGTTTTTAAAAAAATTTTCACATGGTATGATTCAAATGAGATGTTTTCCAGATTACCAAGTAATCTGGGCTATGCTCTCTGCTTTTTGTATGTTAATACGTCTTTTAATTACCTGAGGAGTAATAGGATGAGGCAAATATATTTGGCTATAAAAATTTGGGAATGTAGGACTACAGAAATGATGGAACCTGATCCATGAAAGGCCAAGGACCTCTATGAAGGGTCACCAATGTTTCCAGAAGTACTATATGTAATATGTCAGATAACAGAATGTGACATCCCTAACCTCCAACAATGGTGAGTCAGGCAAATGGTCCTACATAGCCATGCACACCCACATAGAAGAATCAACAAAAAAATGTCCATTTGTTTCAATCTGCATCTCTCCAGAGCAGTCTATTCACAGTCTCACTGGGCAAACTGAGGCAACTAAACATCTATTGTTATTTCAGTACTCTGATTTTCTTTTAGGACATTCTTGTTGCCACTTATTTTCAAAGTATTGTATTTCTATTAAAGAATTTTTCAATAGCAGCAGACAACAAATGGTGATTAAAAAAGCATTAAAATGTAATAAAGACAAAAATAAAGTCAACAGTCTTCATATTGCTGGAATTGTACACCAATAAATATACATCACACTAAAAGCATATGTACCAGAAAATAGACAGTAATAGAAACAAAGACACAGACTGATATTTTATTAGCAGATTAAATATTTGCTATTGATAAGTGATGATCCTACCTGAAAATATCATGCAAAGAGCATATACTAATATTATAAATGCGTCCATCTAGAAAAGTAATTTAAACAACTATGGAACTTGAAAAATAACATCTTTTCTTACCTTGAGATATAGTCTAATCAATGAATACATGGTAGTCCTAACACAAGAATCAGAACATACAAAAAAATGCAGTAATGTCCTCTTCTTTTCCAATATTGTGCCTGCAAAGATAAATTATTCTATCTATTCAAAGAAAAAAAGAAAGTGACTTATTTGAGAGCATACACCAAACTCTTGTGTTCCCAGAAGGTTTGTGTTGCCAGGAAAATGGCATGACTTTCTCACAATGAAGGTATCACATGAATAAAGATTTACATATAAGTAAACAAAGTACAATTAGAAGACAAATAAGACAGAGGTACAATTTATTCCAAGATTGGCTTTCATCAATTTTTTGTTTATCTTAGAAACTCCTCCTGTTCTCTGATTAGATGTCTGAAGAGAATCTTGGGTACAGTTACTTTCAGTTATTCTCTAAACTAAAAATGTAAGCCATTATGTGCATTTTTCATAAACAAGCATCATAATGGGGTTAAATGTTCATCTGAATTAGTTTTGATCTTTGTCCAATGAGCTTAGAAACCAAACCAGCTGTAACATATGCAGGATGCAAGAAATATGCTGGGGAGAGTTGATGTGTGAATCAGTCAGGTAAAGATGAAAAACTGAGTTAGGCTCATACATTGCTAAATAATAATAATGGCCACAAAAGTCCATGGGTCACGTTCACTTTAGCACACATGACTAAAAAGTGGGACTATGATTAAGTGGGCTGTTCTCAAATACGTCCTATTATTTTCCAAAATCATTAAAATGAGGGTGAACTGTTATGGATTTTTCATGAGGCAACATTAGACTGCTGCTAGAGCTGCCATCTAATAAAATCAGTGATTTGCAACGCAGGAATACTTCACACCCAAGGAGGTGTCTGCTAATTTATCACACCAGCAAGTTCATTGTTTTACTTGAGAGAAAACCTTTATGGAATGAATATCAAGGGAGCTCGTAGCTAAAAATGTACATTTTCTTGTCCCTCAGTTTTTAACATAATGTAAAGACTTTTTCTCTATTTGTCCTAATTTATTTTCCAGTGTTTTCACAAACACATGGCTTGTCTGTTTCCCGGTTTGTGCCACTGTTTGTTACTTCTTGGGGTGGAAAGCCCAAAGCCTCAGGCAAGACCAATGTGGCTATGGTGGATCCACACATATCCTAATGATTTGGCTGATTTGCTGTGGCTTAAATACCATCTTTGGGACAGAAGAGTCCCAGAAATACTAATTCCTCTATTCATAGACTGTCTTAGCAAACCTTGATGAAGTGAGGTGCATGACCTCCCAATCATGCTAAATCCTCCTATAGGTATTTATTTATTTTATTTATTTTTATTGTGTTTTTTATTATTTATTCCCATTATACTCTCTTTCATCTCCATCTACCCCGTCCACCCACAATCACCACATTGTTGTCCATGTCCATAAGTCCTTTTCCTTTTTTGTTTGATCCCTGCATCCTTTATACTACCACCAAGCAGAGCTCTCAGCCTGCCCTATCTATAAGTTTGTCTTTATTTTGCTTGTTATTTTGTTCATAAAATTCCACAAATGAGTGAAATCATATGGTATTTGTCTTTCTCTGACTGGCTTATTTCACTTAGCATAATGTTCTCCAGGACCATCCATGCTGTTGAAAGGGGTTAAATTTTCTTCCTTTTCACCGCTGAGTAGTATTCCATTGTGTAAATGTACCATTGTTGTTTTATCCACTCATCTACAGATAGACACTTGGACTGTTTCCAAATCATAGTTGTTACAAATAATACTGCAATGAACATACGGGTGCATATATTTTTTTGAATCATTGTTTGGGACTTCTTCAGATATATTCCCAGAAGTGAAATCACTGAGTCATAAGGCATTCCCATTTTTAACTTTTTGAGGTAACTCCATACTACTTTCAACAGTGGCTGCACCAAGCTCCATTCCCACCAACAGTGCAAAAAGGTTCCCCTTTCTCCACATCCTCACCAGCACTTGGTGTTTGTTCATTTATTGATGATAACCATTCTGACCAAAGTGAGGTGATATCTTATTGTGGTTTTAATTTGCATCTCTCTAATGATTAGTGATGTTGAGTATGTTTTCCTATGTCTATTGGCCATCTGTATGTCCTTTTTGGAGAAGTGTCTATTGAGGTACTTGGCCCATGTTTTAATTAGATTGCTTTTTTGATGTTGAATTTTATACATTCTCTATAAATTTTGGATATTAACCTCTTATCTGATGTATCAGCAAATATGTGTTCCCATTCAATGTGTTGTCTTCCTATTTTGTTGATGGTTTCCTTTACTGTGCAAAATTGTTTTAATTTGATATAGTATCATTTGTTTATTATTTTCTTTTGTTTCTGATGTAGTCCAATTTGTTTATTTTTTTTTTCTTTTGTTTCCCTTACCTGAGTAGATATAGCAGAAAAAAAATATTGCTACGAACCATGTCAGAGACTTTACTGCCTCTGTTATCTTCTAGTATATTTATGGTTTGAGGTATAACATTTATGTCTTTAATCCATTTTGAACTTATTTGTATGTGGCGTAAGAAGATGGCCTAGTTTCTTTTTCTACAGATATCTGTCCAAGCTTTTCAACACCATTTATTGAATAAACTATCTTTAGCCCATTTAATGTGTTTGCTTCCTCCATAAATATTAATTGATTATAAAGGCATGGGTTTACTCCTTTCAGTGTATTTATTTCAGATAATATATTCTTTATTTCTGACTGGTCCTTTTTATGGTTTCTATGTCTTTTGTCATGCTTTTGAGCACGCTTATAATCATTACTCTTAACTCTATATCTAATAAATTGCTTGCCTCCATTTCATTTAGTTCTTCTTCTGGTGAATTCTCTTGGCCCTTCTTTTGGGGCATGTGTCTTTGTCTTCCCATTTTGGCTGCCTGTTTGTGTTTGTTTCTATGTATTAGGAAGATCTGGAAAGACTCTGATTCAGACCCATGTCAGATGCTGTCTGTGACTGGCCTGGGAAACCTGTTTGGAGCTGTCAGTGATCCACAGTTGTGGCTCCTTCTCCTGGGCCTGGGTGTGTGCAAAATGATCCAAGCTGCACTCCAAGGCTGGTTTTTACAAGTCCAAGGCTGGGGGATTGTCATTTTTAAAATAGACCTCAAAACTGGACATTATTTTTGCATCAATCTTACATTATGGTCTTTGACAACATTAAGTATTGGGTTTTAGAACATAATTATATTTGCTATAGCTGTAATAAAAGTTGGGGATTGCTTAATTTTCTAAAGTGTATAGGTGGAGAAAACAGCTGCTGTAATTTTGATGCTTTGAATCCTTACACATGAGCTCCTGAGCTGATCTGCAGTGAACAGTTTCAGTGTCCTGTGCTCACCTTTTCCAAAAAGGCTGGAGTTTCTGAAAGAATGCAGACATGGACAATCATCTCACTGAAGGTGAGAAGAATGAAAAGTTGCAAAAGACAATTTTAGACTTTGAGTTGGGGTTTGGGACTTTAATTTCTTTGGATTAATAATTCACAAGGACATTGGGACATTTTTACACTTTAGCCTTTTTAATGAACTTTAACAGAAAGATTTTGGATTTTAGTTTGTCAAGATTTAAATCTTTTAAATTAAATTAACTAGCAAATTAATGAGAGGGGTTATACATACTTAATTATGGAGTATCACTATGTTTTGACATAATTTGGGGAATATTTTAATTAAAGTTGGCATATTTAATTTAATTTTAATATCACAATGTTATTTAACCTTATTGCAGAAACTCTGAGAGGCTATATTGGGAAATATGGCTGGACACAATTTGGGATAGGGAATGTCTTTGAATTCATAATCCAATTCTTTCAGCACAGAGAAAGGTCCAAGAAAGTCGCAGAAAAAATAACTAATTTGAATGGAAGGGCAGTCGTTTTTCATAACAGATATTTTCTTCATTATGGTGAAGATATCTACTATAGCTGTATGTTAATGGTGCCTCATGCGATACTTCTTTGAGGATATCTATAAAACAGTGATCCACATTAGGAATACATTTTTAAGAAGCAACACAATATAATTCTTCTATCCAAAGGTGAGAGCAAAGTACAGGAAACGATGACTATATTATCTCTTACTCTCTCATCTGGGAGATGGAAAGTTTCTTTTGCTGTAGATTTTTTAAGCAATTAGATTACAAAATTATTAAAATGTGAAAATAATACGACTGGATATTGTAGCTGAATCTTTGCTACTCCTATTGCCAGGTGTATAATAATGGTGATTACATTGGGCCCTAAGTGTCTTCTCCTTGGGCCAAAGTGGAGGATAAAGTTGGCAGCATGGGTCTGGGGTCCTTTACTTATAGCACGGAAAAGATATTCGGAACTCAGTATGTTCCTTCTGCCCCTGAACTGCACACACTGAGTGGGGTTTTACAGAATTTCCCCATTTGCGGCTGAGCATAGCCTTCTCTGCAGAGTAAGTTGCTTTCTCATTCCTGGTGTTGTATCTTAAGTTGCGTCAAAGTTTGTGGTATAAGATTGAACCTGTGTATAGATTCTGCAAGGAAGACATGTTTCTCACTCTTTTTACTTTCTTGAGGGGTCTGTCTGACTAATTTTATTTATATCCATAGAAAATAGGATATTAAGCAGGTCAGCATTCAAAAATTATGTGGTTAAGAATTCAATCAAATAAACCTGGCAGGTCCTAAAACCAAACAATGATATTTCCCGTACAGATAACCAGCAGAAATGAAAACAGCATTTCATCCCGCACATGAACAGATCTTCCAGGAACTCACCTAGACCCCCGAACTGTGGTCACTTCTGCGAGGAGCACGAAGAAATAATCATTGCATGCTTTCATCCAATCGCCAGAGGCTGAACCATTCTCATTTTCTGAGAAGACTTCCAGTTCTGGTGCCTGTGTTTGGATCAAGTTCCCTCTGCCTCCCCATGTGTCAAAGCCCTAAGGCAGGGCCAACACTGCAGACTGCGCCTGTGACAGAAGAAGGCCTGGTCACCTACATGCCAGGGTCCCAGGAAGCTAAAGGAAGCCTTTTCTCAGGACTCTGTTGAGCACAGGCCTCCCCTCTCTCCTCACCCCTGAGCATAGCCACTCCACAGACATTTTTATTTTGTAAATTCACCTAACTCGCTTTCAAGAGTGACTTCAAAAGAGATTTTAAGCATCTGTATTTACAAGGCAATTTTATCTCACAGTATCTACTTTTAAAAATGTCTTTTTAATAAAAACATCTGGCATATTTGATTAGTCAGTGAAGGGCACCCAGCTAGGTACTGATGAAGAATGCTGAAGATATTAAATGTGATTTCTAGCTTTTTTTAAACTGGAGAAAAATTCTGTGCAAAAAAAAAAGAAAAAATCAACAACATCTAATCTACACATCCAATATAGTAGTGTATGGAAGCTCAACTAAATTTCTCAAAGTGGATTAAATAAAATATTGCAAAATCAGAGCATAACATTCTATCTGGTGAGTGTCCAACAAATGTTGGCTTTTATTCTAATCAGCCTCATATGATTGTTACACATGATTTTAACCCTATGCTTGTAAAACACCTTCTTGCTCTCGTTCTCTCCTTTCCCTGACTCTCTTCTTTTCCTTTTTCTACTACTTTTATGGCCATCCTTCCTGTCAATAATTCCACCAGACAAGTAGTGCAAATTTGTAAATTAATTTTTTTATTCCTATAAAATAAGGAAGTATTTCCTGTTAAATATTGAGGTATATTATTAACTTTAAGCATAAATTATTTAAATTACATATCAGTTGAAACTAAGAGGTCCTATCTGCTAGTATAAATGCATATCACCGGGTTATTATGCCTTTAATGTTCATGGACTGACTGCCCAGCGAGGCACCAGGCCGCATCTGCAGCGCAGAGCAAGGCCTGCAGTGCTTTCCATGGTTCTGCCTTTATTCAAAGTAAGGATACTTCGGGATCACTTGGCATTTTCTTTCAGTCTACTTGACAAATGTGGAGCATGGGGGAGGACATCTTAGCTCATGCTCATCTTATTTCTTTGCTCAATCAAGAAGTTTCTAGGAAGAGTACGTCCAATACCCTTTTCTATAGCACTACGTTTCCTGGAAATAAATATGCACTTATATGGACTCAAAAATCAAGTCCCGTGCTGTTTCTGGCATCTGGGCCATCTCTCAAAGACACTTGGTGATTACTATGTGAATGCCTAAAAAATGGTTTAGAGCTTTTTTCCATGAATGCATTACCTTAACATGCAGAATTAAGATCTGCCTCTCATTCAAATATCAAAGTATAATCATGGAAACTACTTTTTCAGGAAATTAGAATTTCTTGGCTGAAACCATGAATCTGATTTTCAATGAAGTGTCTGCACATTGACAATATCCTAAAGGAGGAGTACAGAGGTTTTATTTGGGTGTTAAAGAACACCGAGGGAAGGGATTGTTTAAGGTAGGTCTGATTTTGCCAATGAGTCTTTAATATATAAAAAAAGAGATAAAATATTTAGTCTTACTTCTCTGTTACCACAAGATAGCATCAATTTTCTCTTTTTAATGTTTGGCACTTCTCTGCTTTTGAGTTTTGCATTTGTTTTCAAGAGTACAATGTGTTGCATGAGATTCAGTTATAATCTTTTCTCAAATATGAAATCACAGACTATAAAACTGAGGTCACTGACTTAAGTAAGAACCCACAGGTGGAATAAGATTTGTGATTTGCATTATTTATCCCACAGCTTCAAAGTAGAGGGAGTGACTCTAATGAATAAAGTGGAATACTGCAGTAATTTTGCTCACAAATCCGACATTACAGAGTAAGTTTCAAACTCAAAGCCACATATTGGCAATTTTGTTAGCCTTTTCTTATACAAATGCATCAGATTTGTGTGTGTGCATGTGAAGAGGAGAGAACAACATGACTACAATTATCCACAAGCCATTCAGTACAAAGTAATAAATATTAGAAATCAATTTGCATGTTTCAAATCCAGCCGTATATCTACGTTACCCATTATCTAATGCATTAATGAGTCTGGATGTCCAATGTCCTTAAGCAAAGCAGATTGCATTCCAGTTATCCTATAAAGGGAATTTAGATTCCTCAACATGACTACAAAATAGAATTGGGCTAGACATTCCATGATCACATTTTCTGAGGTGTTGGTTTTTAAGGAACTCGGCACTGTAACCTCTTTTTGTGTTGGTTTTATAGCTCTGAGACTGACTCCTGGTAAGTGCAGGACAGGACCTGGCAATGATGGGGTGGCATCAGATTAAGCATGTCTGTTATCATTTTATTTCCTGCATCAATTTACAAGTGTTAGGACATCTGCTCCGAAGGACTTAAGGCAAAGGTGGAACTTATTTTCTCATTTAACTAAAGAGTCCAAAGGTAGCCTGGCTTCCAGGGCAGTTGGATTCTGGCCCTTCATGCTCAAATTCTCCCAAAGCATTGGGTCTCTACTTTGATCATTCTCACTTTAGATATTTCTTCTCCTCAATAGCCAATCCCTCTGCTTGTAGTTTTTTGAGTATATTTTATTGATTATGTTGTTACAGTAGTTCCAATTTTTTCCCCCTTTGCTCCCCTCTGCCCAGTACCTCCCTTCCTTCCCCCAACCCCACACCCCTTAGTTCATGTACATGGATTGTGCATGTAAGTTCTTTGGCTTCACCTTTTCCTATATTATTCTTAACTCCATTCTGTCTATTTTGTACCAACCAATTATGCTTCTTAATCCCTGCACCACTTCCCCATTTCTCCCCCTTCCCCTTCCCAGCTGACAAACCTCCAAATGATCTCCACACCTATGATTCTGTTACTAATCTGGTTTGCTTAGTTGGATTTTTTTTTTTTTTTTAGATTCAGTTGTTCATAGTTGTGAGTTTGTTGTCTTCACGTCTTCTTTTATGCGTTTGCCGTACTCAAGCATATCTGTCAAGCCTGTGAGCATCTTTATCACCAGTGTTTTGAATTCTGTGTCTGTTAGGTTGTCTGTCTCCTCATTTGTTAGGTTGGCTATCTCCTCATTGCTTAGTTCTCCCACTGGAACCTTGATCGGTTCCCTCTTTTGGGCCATGCTTCTCTGTCTCCTCATCTTGACAGGCTCCTGCATTTGTTTGCCTCTGCGTCTTAGGTAGAGCTGCTGAACCTGTTATGTTGTAAGGGGTGGAGCCTTAGATATTCGTCAGTATGGGTGATCCATTTCTCCACGTTGTGGTGCTGTATGTGGGGGAGCGGTCTGAGAAGGAACAATGCCGCTTTCCCAGCATTCACCCCTTTTCCAGGAACTTTGCCCACTTCTGTATGGGACTGACACTCCTCTAGATGTTGCACTGGCCGTCGTTCGCAATGTTGATGGGTCTATGGATGTTCTAGAACTGTGGGGGCCCTTTAAACAAGCAGACTCAGCAGAGATTGGCAGTTTCTGCCTCTGCCCCAACCCCCACTGGTTTGCACAGTCAGAAGCAATGAGGCTTTATTTTCGCCAGTGCTGGGACAGTGAGCTGCGCGGTCTGGTGAGGAGCTGGGAATGCTCCCCAGGTGTCCCTCCTGACTTTTTAAAACCTGTATCTGTGCTTTCCGCCAGGCTGCCACTGCCGCCGCTGCAGCCGCCACCACACCATGTCCTCTCCGCCCCAGCCCTGCCCTTCCTACCTGTCTGTATGAGTAATTCTTCTTTATATCTTTGTTTGTTGGACTTCCATGCAGCTTGATTTTCTGGAACTTCTGATCATTTCTAGTTTTGAGGTAATTGTATTTCTTCTTATTTGTGGAGGGAGATGCAGCATATCTGTTTATGCCTCCATCTTGGCCGGAAGTCCTCATCTCCCCATTTGTATTTTAGATTTCATCTTTCTGTTCTTTCTGCTGTTTTTTACAATATTCATAAGCCGTTGTCTAGTTTTGTAACTTTAGGCTCAATTCTCACCAAATCCTCCCATTAGCTTCTAAGTATGTTAAAGAGTCTCCCCCTCATAAGTCAACTTAGGAGAAGTGAGCAAATGCAATGTTTGAGAATAATTTTATGCTGGGTTAGCCGTGAGGCACTAGAAAGCGGCAGCTCATTTCTTTCTTTCTTTCTTTCTTTCTTTCTTTCTTTCTTTCTTTCTTTCTTATTTTTCCTGTTTTCTGTTCTTTTTTTTTTTAAATTGTTGACATTATTACAGATGTTCCCTATTTTCTCCCCATTGGACTCCTCCACACTGCCTCAACTGCCCCCATTTCCTAGCCTTCCCCACATTGTTGTCTGTGGCCACGAGCCATGCCTCTATGGATGTACATTCATTGACTAATCTCTTCCAGTCCTCCCATCCCCCCCCCCCGATATCTATCAGTCTGAGAACAGTTAGATTTTAAAGAGATGAGCTGAGACCCAGTTACTCCAGAAGACCCTTAGATAATCACATATTTCAGTTAAGGGTCCTTTTGGAAATTTTCCAGGTGACAGTTTTTTTCATCTGAAAAGACATGAGATTGATAAACTGTCACTGTTAGTTCTGAGGTTACAAGACTCTGTGAGTCTCAAGTGATACTTGCTCAAATAATTCTGACATTTCCTTTATGGTTTCTGCCTTTTTATTCTGATATTTAGAATCTTTTTCATCCCAAAGTTATACCGATATTCATTTTTTTTTCTTCTTTTATCTCTAGACTTTTATCTAAAATGTAAATCTTTAATCCGCGTAGAATTTGTTTGGGAATAAATAGTTTGGGATTTATTTTTCCAAAGAATTAACTGATTCTTTCAACATTTTCCTTGAGTAATCCATTGATTGTTAATGGTACCTGGTTTCTCCCTACCTTAAAGAGTGCCATCCAGAGAAGATCCCTTTCTGTCACTTTTTCAGACAAGTCATAAAATGGGACCTCAAAAGAATTTGTAGCATTCAGCTTAAAAATATAGATTTCATTCTAAATAGTCTATTCTATTCTGTTCCAGATATTCTAGGGGTGTGTGTGTGTGTGTGTGTGTCTGTTTCATTTTATAGATTAACTGGAAGTTTACTGAGGTAAAGCTACTCTTAGCCAGTTGCACAGCTAGAAAGAGAAGACAGCATGGGAATCATGCTTTTCTTACTCACCCAGTATTTTTTCCTCTATATCCATGATTCAGGCAGGTACATGCTTCATGTGTGAAGAATTAAAATCTTGTTTTGTTCTATAGTAGCTTGCAGACACGTAAAACACAAAAGGAGTGAGGCTTTTTCTGTTTTCACAGAATTTCAGCTGAGGACAATGGGTGAAAGAATTCTTATTTCATCCTTAAGTTTCGGTGACTGTCATTTTCCAACAGTGTAAAAAGAGAAGGGTAGAGATTTATTGAAGTATTCTTTGATGGGAATGCATAGGTAGAAGCTCTGCCCTCTCCTTTCTCCTCCCCCTGGTGGAGAGACTAGGGCATGACTGTTGCTTTAAGAATTCTAAAGGCAGGACTTTGGCAGGAGTTATCCACTATCAGGGCCAGGAAGAAAGGCAGCAGAAGAACATACCATTTGGGCAACAAGGATCTGTGATGTTATGGATCAAGTGAATATTGCAGAAAAGAACTATGCTTAAGTGAATCAGACAGGTCCCTCTCTGGATGGCAGACAACCTCAACTGGAGTTTGTGTGGCATGAACCATGATGGGTCAGCTGGAGAGTATCTGCATTAGAGAAAGAAAAAAAAAAAATCTATGGGATCCAAGAGGAGGAGTAAGAGAGCAAAGTAAAGAATGAACATAACTCTCTACCCTATTGCTCTTCTGGTTTCAGTGCCAGCATTTTCTTGCCTTTACAACTAATTTTGAGCAAAATGGTTTAAAAAAAACTACCTTAAATTTTATTTTTTTAATCCTCACTGGGGAGTTTTTTGGTTTGTTTTTTATTGCTATTAGGGAAAGAGGAAGGGAGAGAGAGAAACATCCATATGAGATAGAAGCATTGATTGGTTGCCTCCCATTCACACCCATACTGGGGATTATCGCCCAGAGCGAAGATTCTAGGTGTCTGGATTGGGGGTTGTATGTGCCCAGCCTGGACCAAAGACAAAACCTGCAACCTAGGTATGTGCTCTGACTGAGAGTCAAACCTGCAGCATTTCAGTTACAAGATGGTGCTCCAACAAAGTGAGCCACACCAACCTGAGTACAATTTTAATTTAATTTATTTTTTAAGTATATTTTATTGATTATGTTGTTACAGTATCTCAATTTTTCCCCCTTTGCTCCCCTCTGCCAAGTACCCGCCTTCCTTCCAGCAATCCCACCCGTCTTAGTTCATGTCCATGGGTCGTACATATTAGTTCTTTGGCCTCACCCTTTCCTATATTATTCATAACTTTCCCCTGTCTATTTGGTACCAGCCAATTATGCTTCTTAATCCCTGCACCATTTTCCCATTTCTCCCCCTCCCCACTCCCAGCTGATAACCCTCCAAATGATCCCCATACCTATGTTCTGTTCCTATTCTGGTTTGCTTAGTTGGATTTTGTTTTTATTTTTAGACTCAGTTGTTGATAGTTATGAGTTTGTTGTCATTGTAATGTTCATAATTTTGATCTCCTTTTTCTTAAGTAAATCCCTTAGACATTTTCTATAATAATAGTTTGGTGATGATGAGTTCCTTAAGCTTTACCTTGTCTGGAAAGCACTTCATCTGCCCTTCCATTCTAAATGATAGCTCTGCTAGAAAAAGTAATCTTCGTTGTAGGTCTTTGCTTTTCGTCACCTTGAATACTTCTTGCCAGTCCCTTCTTGCCTGCAAAGTTTCTTTTGAGAAATCAGCTGATAGTTATATAGTTACCCCTTTGTAGGTAACTCTCTGCTTTTGTCTTGCTGCTTTTAAGATTCTCTCTTTATCTTTCACCTTTGGCATTTTCATTATGATGTGTCTTGGTGTGGTCCTTTTTGGGTCTAGCATGTTTGGGACTCTCTGTGATTCCTTGTCTATTTCCTCTGCCAAATTTGGGGAGCTTTCCTTCATTATTTTCTCACATAAGTTTTCAATTTCTTGCTCTTTCTCTTCTCCTTCTGGCACCCCTATGGTTTGGATGTTGGCATGTTTAAAGTTGTCCCAGAGGTTCCTAAGCCTCTCCCCATTTTTTTCAACCCTTGCTTCCTCATTCTGCACTGGTTGACTGTGTTTCATTCCTTATGTTCCAAATTATTGATTTGAACCCCGGTTTCCTTCCCTTCACCATTGATTTTGTGTAGGTTTTCCTTCATTTCATTTAGCATAGCTTTCACTTCTTCCCTTATGAGTTTGCCATGCTTAAGGATATCTGTCAGGTGTGAGCATCTCTATCACCTGTGTTTTGTACTCTGTGTCTGTTAGGTTGGCTCTCTCCTCATCTGTTAGGTTGGCTGTCTGCTCATTGCTTAGTTCTCCCACTAGAACATTGATCCATTCCCTCTTTTGGGCCATACTTCTCTGTCTCCTCAACTTGACAGACTCCTGTGTTTGTTTGTCTCTGTGTCTTAGGTAGAGCTGTCACACCTGTTTCGGTGTAAGGGGCAGAGCCAGAGGTATTTGTTAGTACAGAGAGACTGGTTTTACCTCTTTGTGGCACTATATGTGGAGGAGGGGTCTGAGAGAGAACAACGTCGCTTGCCCATCACTCGCCCCATTTCCAAGCACTTCTCCCACTTTTGTATGGGACTGGTGCCTCTCTAGCTATTGCCCTGGCCATTGTTTCCAGGGTGGGTGGGTCTTCAGATGTTCTAGGACTGTGGGGGTCTTATAAAGAAACAGACTCTGCTGAGAGACCAACAGTTTCTTCCTCTGCCCCAATCACCACTGGTTTGCACAGTCAGAAGCAATGAGGCTTTATTTTCCATGGCACTGGGACCGTGAGCTGTGAGGTCTGGTCTGGTGCTGAGAGCACTCCCCAGGTTTTCCTCCTGACTTTTTAAAATGTGTGACCATGCTTTCTGCCGGTATGCTGCTGCAGCCGCTGCTGCTTCCACCACACCACACCCTCTCTGCCCGGGTTCCTCCCCTCCTACCTGTCTGGGTGAGTATTTCTTCTTTATTTCTTTGTTTGTTGGACTTCTATGCAGCTCAATTTTCTGAAACTTCTGGTTGTCACTAGTTTTGAGGTAGTTGTATTCCTTCTCAGTTGTGGAGGGAGACGCAGTGTGTCTGACTAGCCCTCCATCTTGGCCGGAAGTCCACAACATTTAATTTTAAATGCAGTGTTTCTCATACTCAAATCAATGAGTTTCCAAATCTAAAGGGTCAAATTGTATTATCTAAGAGGTCAGGCTCCTGCCTTAGAAGTTTTGTTATTCTGATGGTTCTTCATTTATTCACCTTCAATACACCTTCAGGATAATAATGTATTTAAAAAGTTATATCCTTTGACATTTGAACACTGTTAAGATATTACTGTTATAGTTTAAAATGAATACCACTGACTTTAGGAGAGTCTTACCTGTCGGAATAAATATCACACACACACACAAAATATGTCAAGGTCCTGTCTCACATTGTGTACAGGCATAATATGATTCTTCACTTTTGGTTTTGTCATTTTGTCCTGGGGCATTTGTTGTACTACCCCAAAGTTGCTCTACAACTTTTAAAAATAAAACACAGTCCCTGTGGCAGTAGATGCAATAATTTTTTTCTGCCGTCAACAGACATCATCCCTGTATAAAGTAGTATTTTTCTGTGCAAGTCCATGGCAGGTGATGACCAAGAGAGGAGGCAACTTAAAGGAAGGAAAGCTGCGATGATCATTCTTTCATAGGCTGGCCGCCTCTACTCTTTTCCATAGGCACATGAAGGATTATCCAACTTAGTACTTGGGTACTAAGACTATGTACCCAACTGATTCACAGCACAGCCAAATCCAGAATAATGTGATAAAGTAACATGTGGTGCAACGTATTTTAAGTTGCTCTTGGATCTCATCTATGCACCTTTTCCTGCTGCCAGCCCTCAGGCATTTGAAGCTTCTTACTTTGGTCAGAGGAAGATGAGTTAGCCAAATGAGGCAAATAGCCACTGGTGATTAGAAACTTCCAAATCACCTTTTCCTGCTAAGAAATACCAGTGGAGACCAAACACAAATATGTGAGTAGAGCTTTATTCGAGAAAAACAATCTGCTGAAAAGCTTTTGGTCTCAAAATGTTGTTAGAAAAATGAATCAACTGGAGGCAAAATTCATACCAAGAAAGTAATAAATCTTTTCCTTAGAGAACAAAACATTTCTTAACATTCCTGAAGTTACCCTGAAATTGTATGCATTTTATCACATTTCAGCTGGAAAATAAGAAAGGGCTATTTGGCAGTGGTTGGTCTTGGACATATTTGTCTATGTGAGGATGAAATAGGCATCAGTTGTGTAGAAAATATGTAAATATTATTGAAAATAGTATTGAAGTTGTAGGTTACACTTATTCATGACCTACTGGCAAAGGAATTGTGCAATGTACTAGAACTAATTTATTTTATTATTAATAATTGTTGGTAAAGTCTTCAGGATTGTATTTTCTTGTAAACAACAAAAAACTATTGAAATGAAATGTTATTGTTTATATTTAAAGTTACTATATTTCTATTCCAGAAATATTATTACCTTCATTTTAAATAGTATTGCTAATATAGGAAATAAACTTTATTACTTAGACAACAATCTGAAAAATTCATACCTTGTCCCTGCTACAACAGTTGAACCTAATAGCAGAAGTTTGCTCACACAGAGTTTCTACAAATCAGTTCAGTATTTTATTTTATCACATATGACATGTACATTTCTGTATGTATATACCATACATGTATATTTGTATATTTATCCTATATATTTACATATAGCTTTATAATACACATGATATTTCTATCACATACTTATGTAATATATAAACATCTTTAAACATGTATTTTGTATCCTATTCAAACATGCATGTCATATATTTGGTTTTTATCATAAATGTTCTATATTCTATTATACATAAACATATACATATATAATAACAGATATCGGTTAAGGATTGAGTTTCAAATCAAAGTAATAATTATAAATGCTTATTTCTTCACTATAGGTATAACTGTATTATAATTTCACTCTTTTTTTTTTTTTTACTGAAGTATAAGTAACATAAAGGACTATATTAGTTGGAGGTATACAACATAATGATTCAATATTTAAAAATATTGTGAACTGACCACCACAATAAGTCTAGTTAATACCAGCTATCACACAGAAGTACGTATTTTTTTCTTGTGATGATAACTTTTAAAATCCACCCTCTTAGCAACTTTCAAGTATATGATACAGTATTGTTTCAAGTATATGATATGGTATTGTTAAGTATCATCATCATATTATATATTATATCCCCATGACTTACTGATCCTATAACTGGAAGTTAGTACCTTGGACCACCTTTATCTATTTCACTCATTCCCTCCTCCCCTGCCTCAGGCAACCACCAATCTTTCCTCTGTTATCTGTGAGTTCAGTTGTTTATTATTTTTGGGTTGCACATATAAGTGAGATCTTATAGTATTTATCTTTCTCTGACTCATTTCTTTTAGTACTATGTTCTGAAATTTCATGCATATTGTTACAAAAGGCAAGATTTCTTTTTCAGGGCTGAATAATATTCCTGTGTGTGTGTGTGTGTGTGTGTGTGAAATTATATATATGTAGTATATTTTAAGTACATTTTATTAATTATGTTGTTACAGTAGTTCCAATTTTTTTTCCTCTTTGCTCCCCTCTACCCAGTATCCCCGTTCCCTCCAGCAATCCCACCCCCCTTAGTTCATGTCCATGGGTCATGCATATAAGTTCTTTGGCTTCAACCTTTCTTATATTACTCGGAACTTCCCCCTGTCTATTTTGTACCAATCAATTATGCTTCTTAATCCCTGCACTATATCGCAATTTCTCCCCCTCCCTCCTCCCGGCTAATAACCCTCCAAATGATCCCCATACCTGTCTTCTGTTCTTATTCTGGTTTGCTTAGTTGGATTTTGTTTTTATTTTTTAGATTCAGGTGTTGATAGTTGTGAGTTTGTTGTCATTTTAGTGTTCACAGTGTTGATCTTCTTTTTCTTAAGTAAGTCCCTTTGACATTTCATATAATAATGGCTTGGTGATGGTGAACTCCTTTAGCTCTACCTTGTCTGGAAACCACTTCATCTGCCCTTCCATCCCAAATGATAGCCTTGCTGGATAGAGTAGTCATGGTTGCAGGTTGCCTTTCATCACATTGAATACTGCTTGTCAGTCCCTTCCTGCCTGCAAAGTGTCCTCTGAGAAATCAGCTGATAGCCCTATAGGCATGCCCCTGTAGGCAATTCTCTGCCTCTCTCTTGCTGGGTGCAGGGAAGCAATAGGGAAAAAAGGAAGTGGTACAAATATAATAGAAAAAGAAACAAACAAAAAACTTTAATAGGGGGAAAAAAGAAAATATAAAGAATGGAAATGCAATTTTAGTGAATATTAGAAGGACAAGGATTTTCCTTCACACTGTATATTTTTCTCCCTACCTTATCCCTCCAGAATTTGGCATCCTGAAAAAGTAAGTAATGACATAAGGTTCTTTGCATGAAACTAATAAGACCAGTTGTTAATAGAGGTTTTGTTGACCAAGGCTTTGACTGAAATGTCATACCTAAAGGAGACATGCTTGGGCTCTGGTTGTTACCAAAAAGCCCTGAGGAACTAAGGTTGACCTTAGAAGGTAATAAAAGCCCATGATAAAAAAGGCCTGGTACCCAGGTTGGATGTGTGGTCCATGGCAATCTTTCCAGGAAAGGAATGAAGGTTGCTTTCCTAAAAGATGGCTAGGAGGGACCTTAAGGCACAATGGAAAACCAGAAGGACTTGGAAAGGACAGGTGTTTATAGGAAAGGATGAATAGTAGGTATGTGGCTCAGTTTCTGTGCCCTGAAGGGCAGGCTGAATGAAGGTCACCCTAAATGTTCCTTCTGTAAGTCCCAGCAAAGCAGACTTGAAGATCATAAGTGATCATTTGCTGCTCTTGTGTTTATGCAAATGAACAGGATAAATTAAAAATGGACCTAATGCAGTCCCTTTAATGACAAGGAGGGTAATCTTAGGGAGAAAAATCATGATCCAAAGAAAATCACAATGCTCAGTGGTAGACTATAAAGTAGTGCAGCTAACCGTCTTCAAAGTTTCTTTTCATTTAAGGTTTCCTTTCATTTGTAAGTTAAACTAGGTCTGTGTCATCATCAAAAGTGCTTAATTTACAGGCAAGAAGAATGTCAAATGCCTTGCAACTGGATGTCTTTCCAATAAGACAGTCTTACAGATTTAGAGACTGGTTTGTGGGTTACGTTGCATAAATTAACATGTGTTTTCTTATTCAAAGGACATAAGCCTAGGATCTCATTACCTGATTGATTATCTGTACATATAGGCCTCACTTAATCCTGTCTGCAGCGCTGCCTCCTGAGACTCAACGGTTTGGCTGAACTAAGTGGCTGGGTTGGTGAAGAATAAGGTGGTCTGTTGGCTTCAACTTAAAACGGGTTTCTCTTCTCTATCCTAATGGCTTGGACAGAAAGGGCCCAGAGGTCTGACAGGGGGGAAACCTAAAATAGTTCTCTCAGCCCAAGCTGAGTATAGTGGACAAAAGGGTTTTGGACAGGTATGATGTCCCTGGCACACCTTTCTCCAAAGAAGCCCTTCTTTTTCCCCTAATGTGGGGCATTGAAAAATTAATCCCTGCCTTTTGTCATCTAGTGGTTAGGGATTGAATGATGCCTTTTAACCCTGTTGCCAAATCTGTTGCCCCCAGAATACAACAAGGATGCCAGCATGTTAAGCCAAGCATGCTGTTCTCTGGGGACAGCCAACCGACCTGGAGTCTGCACAATCCTTCCCCATGTGGGAAGGCCACCCCCACTCTTAATAGGGATTTCTGGACCCAAGGGTTGGTAGGACGACGGCCATGTCCAGCTTGAAGCAGCTAGAGGAGCATGAGACCGTCGCCCATTGTCCTCTATAAGATTATAAAGGATCTCAAGTATGAGAGGGGGGAGTGTTATAAAAAATCAATTAATTAATTAATTAATTTTTTAAAAATAGTAGTATAGGAAAGGGAAAAACCAGAGAGCTTGTATCAGTGACCCATGGGCATGGACTGGTGGGGGGGGATTGCTGGGGGATGGGTGTGCTGGGCAGAGGGGAGCAAAGGGGAAAAAAATGGAACTATTGTGACAATATAATCAATAAAATATACCTAAAAAAAAAACTAGACATATTAAATATTATAAGGTGGTATCTCTGTAAATGAGATTCTTCTCCCTCCTCAGGTTTTTTTTTTTCTTTTAGATTGTAGCTGCTTGTTTACTGACTTTTATAAAATATTTTTATAAGTCTGTTATCTTTACCATGTGTGATCTCTTAAATTGCTGCACCTATAGATGTTTTTGCTAGTGTTTTAACATGAATTTACTTAAACATTAGAAGGCAAAAAATAAAAAGATATGAGAGAGAGAGGTTAAAGAAAATAAGAAAAAATAAAATGGCCTTTATGTGACCTTTGCATAATTGCTAGATAAACTTCAATATCAGCAAAAACTAATAGATGATCCTATTAAGGTTACACAATATAAGGTAAGTATACCAAATTCAACTCTAATACTAAAATAACAAGAAAGGGATTTAAAATTAGTATTATTTTAAGTGCCATAAAAATAAAAATACTCAGAAGTAACTCTAACCGAATTAATTAGATATTTTTGAGAGAAATTAAAGAAGACAACTAAATGGAGAGAGAAACCATATTCACAGATAGAATGATTCCATGTCGTTAAGATATCTGTTTTCCTCAAATTGAACTGCATTTACCATAATCCAATCATATCCAGAAGGCTTTTTTAAGTTATATTTTATTGTTTATGCTATTACAGTTGCCCCAATTTTTCTACCGTTGTCCCCTCCAATCAGCCCCTTCAACTCCCCCAGGCAATCTCCACACTGTTGTCCATGACCATGAGTCCTGCATTATGTTCTTTGACTACTCTTTTTTCTATAACAGCCCCATGACTATTCTGTAACTATCAATTTGTACTTTTTAATCCTTTCACCTTTTCCACCCATCCCCCAACCTCCATCCCCTCTGGCAACCATCAAAACATTCTGTCTATCTACATATTGTTTCTGTTCTGTTTATTTTGTTTTTTAGATTCAATTGTTGATAGATATGTATTTATTACCATTTTATTATCAATATTTTTGATCTTCTTCTTAAAGAAGACCCTTTCACATTTCATATAATAATAGTTTGGTGGTGATGAATTCTTTTAGCTTCTTCTTGTCTGTGAAGCTCTTTATCCTTTGATTCTAAATGATAGCTTCGCTTAATTGCAGGTTCTTGCTTTTCATCACCTTGAATATTTCTTGCCAACCCCTCCTAGCCTGCAAAGTGTCTTTTGAGAAATCAGCTGACAACTATGGGGGCTCCCCTGTAGGCAATTAACTGTTTTTCTCTTGCTTCTTTTAAGATTCTCTCATTATATTTAACCTAATTATGCTGTGTCTTGAAGTGGGCCTCTTTGCATCCATCTTGTTTTGGACTCTCTGTGCTTCCTGAACTTGCATGTCTATTTTCTTCATTATTTTTCATTCATTATTTTTTCAAATAACTTTTCAATCTCTTGCTCTTCCTCTTCTCCTTTCTGGCACCCTTATGATTCGAATGTTGGTGTATTTAGAGTTGTCTCAGAGGTTCCTAACCCTCTCCTCATTTTTTTTCAATTCTTGTTTCCTCTTTTTGTTCCAAGTGAATGTTTATTTCTTCTTTTAGTTCCAAATCATTGATTTGAATCCTGATTTCCTTCCCATCATTGTTGGCTCCCTGTATATTTTTCTTTATTTCACTTTGTATAACTTTCACTTCTTCTTTTATTTTATCACCATACTCAATCATTTCTCTGAGCATCCTTATCACCAGTGTTTTGAACTCTGCTTCTGCTCAGTTGGCTATCTCCATTCCATTCAGTTCTTTTTCTGGGGTGTTGTTCTGTCCTTCATATGAGCTATATTTCTTTGCCTCCTCGACTTGGAGGCCTCCCTGTGTTTGTTTCTGTGTATTGAGTAGAGCCGCTTTGATTCCATGTCTTGGTACCATGGCCTAATTTAGTAGGTGTCTTGAGGATGCAGTAACACAGGCTCTCCTATAACCCAAGCTGGGTACTCGAGGTGTGCCCTTCATGTGGGCTGAGTACACCCTCCTCTTATAGTTGAGCCTTGGTTGCTGTTGGCACATCAATGGGAAGGACTTACCCAGCCAGTCAGCTTCAAGGATTGGCTGTGACCACTGACCAACAACCTATGCCCTCTGCGGAGGATCAGCTGTGCAGGGGTAGGGTGGTGGTTCTCCAGAGTGGTCTCTTGCTGTCCATTGGGTGTGCTGATCCTGGGTTTTTTTGGGTGGTGCAGGCTAAGGTCAGCCCCCATTTGTGTTTTGCCCAGGGCACCCTGCCTGAGCTATAAAGCATTCTGAGATGGCTGCTGCTTGTGCTGGGCTTGGAGATTCCCAGGCAAAGCCAAGCTATGAGTCTAAGTTGGTTGCTGCTAGTGCCAGGCCTGGAGCTCACTGAGGCCAGCTATTGCTTGTTCGAAATGATTTAGGAAGTTGTGAAGCATGAGCCAAGACCAGCCATTCATATGGAAAGGCAGCTTGGGTGGGCCCATAAGTTGGGTGGGGTGGAGTCTCTGGGCAACCTCCAAGGTGAGGCAAACAGTGTTAGCCAGGTTCATGGAGTCTCAGATATGGCACCAGCCATTGGCTCTGTCAGGGGAGCATTTATAAAAAAGACAATAGCCTCTGCCTTGATGCCAGACACTTTGGTTTCTCTCTATATCACTGATGCCTTTCAAGTTGCTACCTCAGTGCTTTAGTTAGAAGGAGTAAGTCTGAGTAGATGAGTCTGTGTGTGCGTTTTTTAAGAGGAACTGCTTAGGGCTCCAGAAGTTTCCTCCACCGACTCAATCCCCACTGGTTTTTCTAGCCAGAAGTTGTGAGGACTTACTTCCTGACACTGGAACCCTGGGCTGGGAGACCTGGTGTGAGGCTGAGACTTCTCACTCCTGAGAAATCCCTTCCAAATTTTTATCCACTACACGTGGGTGAGAGACCAACCAGTTCTGCATCTACACCCCACTATTCATCTTGATGAATGTGGTTTCTTTAATTCCATAGTTATCAGACTTCCATTCAACTCGATTTCTGACAGTTCTGGCTGATGGTTTTTCTATATTTTAGTTATAATTTTTATGTGGTTGTGGGAAGAGGCAAGCCATGTCTTCCTACACTACCACCTTGACCAGATTCCCAGGTGTATGATCTTCTTAATATATTGCTGGATTCAGTTTGCTAATATTTTGTTGAAGATTTTAACATTTATGTTTCTCACTGATAGTGGCCTATAATTTTCTTTCTTTGTTGTATAATTACCTGGTTTTGGAACTAGGATAATGCTAGCTTCGTTAAATGAGTTTGGGAGTCTTTCCTCCTCTTGATTTTTTTAGAATAGTGTGAGAAGGATGGATCAGTTCTTCTTTAAATATTTGGTAAAATTCACCTGTGACTTTTAGTCCAAGAATTTTGTTTGCTGGGATATTTGATTATTTTTTGTTTTTATAAGTTGTAATTGATGTGTTCTGGTTATCTGTTTCTTCTTGGTTCAGTTTTAGAAGACTGTATATTTCTAGGAATTTATTTGTTTCTTCCAGATTTTCTAATTTGTTGGCATATAGTTGATATAATATTTTCTTATAATACTTTGTATATCTCTAGTGTTACTCGTTACTTCTCTATCATTTGTGATTTTATTTATTTGGGTTATTTTTTTTTTTTTATCTTCTTGATCAGTCTGGTTAAAGGTTTATCATTCTTATTTATCTTTCCCAAGAACCAGCTCTTGATTTTATTGATCTTTTGTGTATTTTTTTAAAACTCTATTTCATTTCTTTCTGCTCTTTGTTACTTCCATTCTTCTACTCACTTTGGGCTTTGTTGTTCTTTTTCTACTTTCATTAGATGTCAGATTAGAATGTTTATTTGAATTTTTTTCTTTTTTTTGTTTCTTTTTTTTTTTAAAGTATATTTTATTGATTATGTTGTTACAGTAGTTCCAATTTTTTCCCCTTTACTCCCCTCCACCCAGTGTCTCCCTCCCCCAGCATCCCCCCCAAGTCCATACCCATGGTTCATAAAAAATAACTATCCCTCCCTCTCAGATATTAAGACCATTTGTAATCTTGTAAAGGACAATGGGCGAAGGTCTCAAGCTCCTCTAGCTGCTTCAAGCTGGACATGGTCGTCGTCCTACCTACCCTTGGGTCCAGAAATCCCTAATAATAGTGGGGGTGTGGAGGGGAGGGTGGCCTTCCCACATGGGGAAGGATTGTGCAGATTCCAGGTCAGTTGGCTGTCTCCGGACAACGGCGTGCTTGGTTTAGCAGGCTGGCATCCTTGTTGTGTTCTGGGGGCAACAGATTTGGCAAAAAGGGTTAAAAAGCATAATTCAATCCATAACTACTAGGTGACAACAGGCAGGGATTAATTTTTCAATGTTCCACATTAGGAGAAAAAAAAGAAGAAGAAGAAAGGACTTCTTTGGAGGAAGGTGTGCTAGGCACATCTCACCTGTCCAAAACCCTTTTGCCCATTATATTTAGTTTGGGCTGAGGGAAATAGTTTATGTTTCCCCCCTCTCTGACCTCTGGGCCCTTTCTGTCCAAGCCATTAGGATAGAAAAGAGAAACCACTTTTAAAGTGAAGCCCACAGACCACCCCATTCTTCACCAACCCAGCCATTTAGTTCAGCCAAACTGTTGAGTCTCAGGAGGCAGCGCTGCAGAGAGGATTAAGTGAGGCTTATGCATACAGACAATCACTCAGGTAATGCGGTCATAGGCTTATGCCCTTTGAAAACAGAAAACACATGTTAATTTATGTAACATAACCAACAAACAAGTCTCTAAATCTGTAAGACTGTCTTATTGGGAAGACATCCAGTTGCAAGGCACTTGACATTCTACTTGCCTGCAACTTGAATCTCTTTGGTGATATCACAGATATGGTTTAATTTTCAAGTGAAACCATTTTTTAAATGAGAAGAAACTTTTAAGACGGTTAGCTGCCCTACTTTACAGTCTGCCACTGATCATTGTGATTTTCCTTGAATAATGATTTTTCTCCCTAAGATACTCTCCTTGTCTTTAAAGGGACTACATTAAGTCCATTTTTAATTTATCCTGTTCATTTGCATAAACATAACAAGAGCAGCGAATGATCACTTATGATCTTTAGTTCTGTTTTGCTGGAACTTACCCAAGGAACATTTAGGGTGGCCCTCAGTCTGCTCTTCAGGGCACAGAAGCTGGGTCACATACCTGGCATTCATCCTTGCCTGTACACACCTGTCCTTTCCAAGTCTTTCTGGTTTTCCATTGTGCCTTAAGGTCCCTTCTAGCCATCTTTCAGGAAAACAACCTTCGTTCCTTCCCTGGAGAGATTGCTGTGGACCGCACAACCAACCATGGCAGCAGGCCTTTTATTTCGCGGGCTTTTATTACCTTTGAAAGTCATTCCCAGTTCCTTAGGGCTTTTTGGCAACAACCTGAGCCCAAGCATGTCTCCTTTAGGCTTGACATTCCAGTCAAAGGCTTGGTCAGAAAAAGGAACCTCTATTAACAACTGGTCTTATTAGTTCTATGCAAAGAAACTTAAGTCATTACTTACTTGTTTAGAATGCCAAACTCTGGAGAGATCAAATAGGGAGAAAAATATACAACGTGAAGGAAAATCTTTATCCTAATATTCACTGAACTGGCATTTCCATTCTTCATATTTTCATTTTCCCCCACTAAAAAATTTTTTTTGTTTGTTTTTCCATTACAGTTGTCTCACTTTTTTTTTCCCCCTCTTGCTTCCCTGTATCCTGCCCCTCCCTTGCCCCACATTCAGTCCCCACTCAGTTGCCCATGTCTGTGGGTCATTTATACATGTTCTTTGATTTGACATTTCCTCTTCTTACCCCCTTTTCTCCCTCCCCCCTGCCCCCTTGTTACTGTTAGTCTACTCCTTGTTTACATACCTCTGGTTCAATTTTGCTCATTTGTTTGTGTTGTTCATTAGTTTCCTGTAATAGGTGACAGCATAACGTATTTTTCTTTTGTTGCCTGGCTTGTTTCGCTAAGCATAATTCTCTCTAGTTCCATCCATGTTGTTGCAAATGGTAGAAGTTCCTTCTTTCTTTCTGCTACATAGAACTCCATTGTGTAAATGTACCACAGTTTTTTGATCCACTCATCTACAGATGGGCATTTAGGTTGTTTCCAGCACTTAGCTATTGTAAACAGTGCTGCAATGAACATAGGAGTGCATAAGTTCTTTTGAATCGGTGTTTCAGGATTTTTCGGATATAATCCTAGCAATGGAATTGCTGGTTCAAAAGGCAGTTCCATTTTTAGTTTTTTGAGGAAATTCCAAACTGTTTTTCATAGTGGCTGCACCAGTCTGCATTCCCACCAGCAATGCACCAGGGTTCCCGTTTCTCTGCATCCTCTCCAGCACAAGTTGTTTGTTGATTTGTTGATTATGGCCATTCTGACTGGTGTGAGGTGGTATCTCATTGTGGTTTTTATTTGCATCTCTCTGATGGCTACTGATGTTGAGCATATTTTCATATGTCTATGGGCCCTCTGTATGTCTTCTTCGGAGAAGTGTTTGTTCAGGTCCTTTGCCCATTTTTTAATTGGGTTGTCTGTCTTCTTGTTGTTGAGTCGTATGAGTTCTTTATATATTTTGGAGATCAATCCCTTGTCTGAGATGTCATTGGCGAATATATTTTCCCATATGGTTGGTTTCCTTTGCATCTTGCTGATGTTTTCTTTAGCTGAGCAGAAACTTTTTAGTTTGATGTAGTCCCATTTGTTTATTCTTTCCTTTATTTCCCTTGCCTTAGGAGATATATCAGTGAAAATGTTGCTATGTGGGATATCTGAAATTTTCCTGCCTATCTTTTCCTCTAGGACTTTTATGGTATCACGGCTTACATTTAAGTCTTTGATCCATTTTGAGTTTATTCTGGTGTGTGGTGTAAGTTGGTGGTCTAGTTTCATTTTTTTGCATGTCCCTGTCCAGTTCTCCCAACACCATTTGTTGAAGAGGCTCTTTTCACTCCATTTGATGTTCTTTCCCCCTTTGTCAAATATTAGTTGACCATATGAACCTGGGTTTATTTCTGGGCTCTCTATTCTGTTCCATTGATCTATATGTCTGTTTTTATGCCAGTACCAGACTGTTTTGATTACCGTGGCCTTGTAGTATAGTTTGATATCAGGTATTGTGATTCCTCCTACTGTGTTCTTCCTCAAAATTGCTGTGGCTATTCGGGCTCTTTTTTGGTTCCATATAAATTTTTGAAGTATTTGTTCTAGGTCTGTGAAATATGTTGCTGGTATTTTAATAGGGATTGCATTGAATCTATAAATTGCTTTGGGTAGTATGGACATTTTAATGATGTTGATTCTTCCCATCCATGAGCATGGTATATGCTTCCATTTATTTGTATCTTCTTTAATTTCTTTCTTCAGTGTTATGTAGTTTTCTGAGTACAGGTCTTTTACCTCCTTGGTTAAGTTTATTCCTAGGTATTTTATTTTTCTTGTTGCTATGGTAAATTGAATTTTTCTTTCAGTTTCTATCTCTGAGTTTTTATTGTTGGTGTATAAAAATGCCTTTGATTTCTTAATATTGACTTTGTATCCTGCTATTTTGCCGAATTCACTTATTAGGTCGAGTAGTTTTTTTGTGGAGTCTATAGGGTTTTCTATGTACACTATCATGTCATCTGCAAATAATGACAGTTTTACTTCCTCTTTTCCAATTTGGATGCCTTTTATTTCTCTTTCTTGTCTGATTGCGGTGGCTAGAACTTCCAAGACTATGTTGAATAGGAGTGGGGAGAGCGGACATCCTTGTCTTGTTCCTGATCTCAGGGGGAATGCTCTCAGTTTTTGCCCATTGAGTATGATATTGGCTTCAGGTTTCTCATATATGGCCTTTATTATGTTGAGGTATGCTCCCTCTATTCCCATTTTGCTGAGAGTTTTTATCATAAATGGGTGTTGTACTTTATCAAATGCTTTTTCTGCATCTATTGATATTATCATGTGGTTTTTGTCTTTCATTTTGTTTATGTGGTGTATTACGTTTATTGATTTGCGAATGTTAAACCATCCTTGCATCCCTGGGATGAATCCTACTTGATCGTGGTGTATGATCTTTCTAATGTGTTGCTGGATCCGGCTTGCCAATATTTTGTTGAGGATTTTAGCATCTATGTTCATCAGCGATATTGGCCTGTAGTTTTCTTTCTTTGTTGTGTCTTGACCTGGTTTTGGAATTAGGGTTATACTGGCTTCATAGAATGAGTTTGGCAGTCTTCCCTCTTCTTGTATCTTTTGGAATAGTCTGAGAAGGATAGGAGTTAGTTCTTTCCTAAATGTTTTGTAGAATTCACTTGTGAAGCCATCCGGTCCAGGGCTTTTGTGTGCTGGGAGTTTTTTGATTACTGCTTCAATTTCACTAGCTGTTATTGGTCTATTCAGACTTTCTGCTTCTTCTTGATTCAGTTTGGGAAGACTATAGGTTTCCAGGAATTAGTCCATTTCCTCTAGGTTGTCAAATTTCTTGCCATACAGTTGTTCATAATAATTTCTTATAATCCTTTGTATTTCTGTGGTATCAGTTGTGATTTCTCCTCTTTCGTTTCTGATTTTATTTATTTGGGTCCTCTCTCTTTTTTTCTTGATGAGCCTGGTTAAAGGTTTGTCAATTTTGTTTATTTTTTCAAAGAACCAGCTCCTACTTTTGTTGATCTTTTGAATTGTTAGTTTAGACTCTATGTCATTTAATTCTGCTCTGATCTTGATGATTTCCTTCCTTCTACTTGATCTGGGCTTTGCTTGTTGTTCTTCCTCTAGATCTTGTAGCTGTAGGGTTAAATTTTTTATTAGATATTCCTCTAGCTTTTTTAGGTAGGCCTGTATTGCTATGAACTTTCCTCTTAGGACTGCTTTCGCTGTATCCCATAGGTTTTGGGTTGTTGTGTGTTCATTATCATTAGTTTCCAGAAACTTTTTGATTTCTTCCTTGATGTCATTGTTAACCCATTCATTATTTAATAGCATGTTATTCATTCTCCATGAGTTTGAATGTTTTTGAGTTTTTTCCTTGAGGTTGATTTCCAATTTTAAGGCATTGTGATCTGAGAAGATGCTTGATATAATTTCAATTTTCTTGAATTTGTTAAGGCTTGTTTTGTGTCCTACCATGTGGTCTATCTTTGAAAATGTTCCATGTGCACTTGAGAAGTATGTATATTTTGCTTCTTTGGGGTGAAAACTTCTATATATATCGACTAAGTCCATTTGATCTATAGTGTTGTTCAGTGCCTCAATATCTTTGGTGTTTCTTTGCTTCGAAGATCTGTCCATTGTTGACAATGGGGTGTTAAAGTCCCCTACTGTGAGTGTGTTGTTGTCTATATCTTTCTTGGAGTCTTTCAAAAGTTTCCTTACATATTTGGGTGCTCCTAAGTTGGGTGCATATATATTTATAAGGGTTATATCTTCTTGATGGATTTTTCCCTTAAGTATTATGAAATGCCCTTCTTTGTCTCTTTTTATGGACTTTGCTGTGAAATCTGTTTTGTCTGATATAAGTATTGCTACCCCGGCTTTTTTTTCATGCCCATTTGCTTGAAATACTTTTTTCCATCCCTTTACTTTCAGTCTGTGTAGATCTTTTGTTCTAAGGTGGGTCTCTTGTAGACAGCATATATGTGGGTCATTCTTTCTAATCCATTCAGCTACCCTATGTCTTTTAATTGGAGCGTTTAATCCATTTACATTTAAGGTTATTACCGATAAGTACTTATTCATTGTCATTTTTCCCCTTTGTACTCGTGTTCTTCTCTGTCTTTCTCTGTTTCTTTATCTTCTTAGAGCAGACCCTTTAGCATCTCTTGCATTGCTGGTTTGGTGGAGATGTATTCTTTTAGCCTTCTTTTGTCTTGGAAGCTCCTTATTTCACCCTCCATTTTGAATGAGAGCTTTGCTGGGTATAGTATTCTGGGTTGTAGGCCTTTGTTTTTCATTGCTTGAAATATTTTTTGCCATTCCCTCTGGCTTGTAGTGTTTCTGCTGAGAAATCTGATGATAGCCTTACTGGAGTACCCTTGTATGTTATTAGTTGTTTTTCTCTTGCTGCTTTTAGGATCCTCTCTTTGTCTTTGAATGTTGCCATTTTAATTATGATGTGTCTTGAGGTGGGCCTGTTGGGGTTCATCTTCATTGGGACCCTCTGTGCTTCCTGGACTTGCGTGACTCTTTCTCTCGTCATGTTAGGGAAGTTTTCTGTCATTAGTTTTTCAAAGAGGTTTTCTATCCCTTGCTCTTCTTCTTCTCCTTCTGGAATTCCTATGATACGGATATTATTACGTTTCATGTTGTCCTGCAGCTGTCTTAGAACCTCTTCAGTCTTGTTCAGTCTTTTTTCATTTTGTTGCATTGTCTGGGAGTTTTTGTGTAGGTTGTCCTCCAGCTCGCTGATCCGATCTTCTGCTTCCTCTAGCCTGCTTTTAATTCCTTCTACTGTGTTCTTCAATTCAGAGATCGTATTCTTCATTTCCTCCTGGCTCTTATTGATAGCTTCCATGTCCTTTTTCATGCTCACGTAATTTTCTGTGAGTTCCTTGTAGTTTTTCTGGAGTTCTTTGTAGTTTCCGCTGAGCTCATTCAGCTTCTCCATAATCCATGTTTTGAATTCCATATCTGATAGTTCGCTCCTCTCTATTTCATTTAGCACTCTTTCTGGGGATTCTACCTTTCCTTTTGATGGGAGGTTGTTTCTCTGTCTCCCCATTTTTTTGACTCCTATTGTTTGTTGGTGCTTCTTAGAATGATCTGCACTTCCTGGATCTGCCTCTGGAGGCGTCAGATCATGTACCAGTCTGGCCCTAGGCAGCCTGTTGGAGACTTCCAGGGATCTACTGCTGTTGTCTGTCTTCTTTGATTGTTAATCTACTCAATCTGTGATTAGCTATCAGGCTTAAGGACTGTGGGTGTGGCAGCTTAATTCCTGTAGGCAGGGCTTTTGCTTCCCCTCAGGCTGACGCCACTTGGAGGGGAATGGTCTACCCGCAGTACTGGGGATGAGTCAGCACTGGGACCCAGTCGGCCGCTTCCCCAGCTCTCCCTTTAAAGCCACCGCGCCAAACTCTCCCCAAGTGTCTCCAGTCCTCTCTGCCTTCCCTCTGCTTGAGCCCAGGGTAAGTGGTGGCCAAAATATTTCCGTATGTGATCCACTTAAGAGCTCTTTTTCTCCTGCAGTTTCTCTCCGGCTAGCAAGAAACCCTGTGGCTTTTCGCTTTTCACAGCTGATACTATTTTACTTTCCACTCTGTTGCTGTAGGCTGGGAAGCCCAGCTGGGGGTTTAGACCCTGCCCTTCTCAGGGGGAATCCCCGGCTGCTGAGCTGTTTCTCAGTCCCTTCAGCTGCCACCCATGTGAGCCCAGCCAGCCCTTCCGCGTCTCCGCACTCCCTACCGGTCAAGTTGTGATGTAGCGGTCTTTTCTGTCTCTCCGTGGTTATAAGACTTCTTTCCAGCTAGTGTTCCGTTGGTTATTCCAGATGATTTCTCCAAAATTAAGTTGTAAATCCAGACTGGTCCTGGGAGGAGGTTAGTGTAGCTTCCACTTACTCCTCTGCCACCTTGGATCTCCCTTTTTTTTTTTGTTTCCTGAGATAGGCCTGTATTGCTATACATTTCCCCCTTAGGACAGCTTTTGCTGTGTCCTATAGATATTATGTTACTGTGTGTTCTTTTTCATTTGTCTTAAAGTATCTTTTTATTTCTTTCCTTTTTTAAAAAAAATCTACTTGTTTATTTATTTATTTATTTATTTATTTATTCATTTTTAGAGAGAGGTGAAAGGAGAAAGAGAGGGAGAGAAACATCACTGTGTGGTTGCCTCTCACGTACCCCCAACTGGGGACCTGATGTGCAACCTAGTAATGTGCCCTTACTGGGAACCGAATCAGCAACACTTGGTTCACAGGCTGACATTCAATCCACTGAGCCACAGCAGCCAGGGCTTTATTTCTTTCTTGATCTTACTGTTAACCATTTTTTGTTTGTTTGTTTAGTAACATGTTATTTAGCCTCCATGTGTTTTGTGTTTTTAAGTTTTTTCTTGTAATAGGTTTCTAGTTTCATACCATTGTAGTTGGAGATGATGCTTGATATGATTTTAATCTTTTTAAATTTCTTAAGATTTCTTTTTTGTCTTAACATTTAGTCTACCTTGGAAGCTGTTTAATATGAAATTGAAAAATGTATATATTCTGATCCTTTGGGGTGAAATGCTCTGAAAATATCAATGAAGTCTATGTTGTCTAACATGTCCTTTAAGTCACTGTTTCTTTGCTGATTTTCTGTCTAGAAGATCTATCTATTTACATAAATGGAGTTTTCTAATCTCCTAATGTGATTGTATTACTGACAATCTCTGCCTTTATCTTCATCAAGATTGTTTTATATAGTTATGTGCTCCTATGCTTGGTGCGTAAATATTTACAAGAGTTATATCCTTTTTTTGGATTAATGTCTTTATCGTTATGTAGTGTCCTTCTTTGTCTTTTATTATAGCCTTGGTTTTAAAGTCTAATTTTGTCTGATTTATAATAAGTATTGCTATCCCATCAGCCAGGCCCTCCACGCTGCTGATGGGTCTGAGTGTGGACTGGCAAGTACATCTAATGTTCAGGTCATTTTCAGGTCTTCCCTGGTTTTGCTTTCTCGTGGGCCTTTCTGATTTTTCTTGTGCATATATGTAGTCTTTGGTAACCATGGGTTTGTGAATGGCCTGAACAAGCTTCAGGTTCTGTTCTTCATTCCTCTGGTAAATCTGGAGTATGTAAAGTGTTATCAAATCCAGATGGCATCTGACCTTCCAATACTGCCAGTGAAATAGCTAGCTACTCTATCTGTTGTTTGCTTCAAACAGGACAACCTCAGGCTATCAAACTCTGTTTGCTTACCATGGAGATCACCATTCTCAGTTAGAATGCATCGAGTAAAGTGGGTCTCCTCTGGCAATGGTAACAAGCCCTGGCATGGGTTGTGGGACCACAGCAGCAGAGACTCACACCATTTTTACCCAAACTTCAGAGGTTTTCACAAATAAACACTTCTTAGCTTGTTGTAGGTCTTCGGTAGATTTCCAGAGTGCTAAAACGTATTTTAAAAGAATTTTGTCCGACTTTATAGTTGCTTTTCAAAGGTAGAGATGCTTTGTCAAATTCATCACCTCATCAGGATGAAAGTGAAACTCCCTGACTTATTCAGAATCACACTCCAATAACAACAGTTTTATAGAAATGGACATTGGAAGGAGTTGTAAACTTTTCAAAGCTACCAGGTACAAGAGTTTCACATGTAAACTACATTTGTTGAATTGATTATTTTTTGTAATCAACAACTCTTATTTTTAGATATTCTTTGTATTTATTTAATCTACATTTTAAAGTAAACACTGAGTTCTCTTTGAAGAAGTGTCTATTCAGTTCCTTTGCTGATTTCTTTATTGCATTATTTGTTTTTGGTGTTGAGTTTTGTAAATTTTTAATAAATTTTGGATATTAACCCCTTATCAGATGTATCGGTAAGTATGCTATCCCATTCGGTGGGATGTCCTTTTATTTTGTTGATGGTCTTTGCTGTGCAAAAAGTTTTTAGTTTGATGTAGTCTCATTTGCTTATTTTTTCCTTTATTTGCCTTGACATATAAAAAGATGCTCAATGTCACTAAACATCAGAGAAGTGCAAATTAAAACCACAATGAGACTTCCGGCCAAGAAGGAGGCCTACACAGACATGCTGGGTCTCCACCACAACTAAGAAGGAATACAACTTCCTCAAAACTAGAGACAACCAGAAATTCCAGAAAATCAAGCTGCATGGAAGCCCAACAAACAAAAATATAAAAAAGAAATACTCATCCAAACAGGTAAGAGGGGCAGAGCCCGGGTGGAGAGGATGCAATGTGGTGGCACTGGCAGTGGCAGGCTGGTGGAAAACACAGTCACACATTTTAAAAGTGGGGAGGAATACCTGGGGAGTGTTCCCAGCTCCTGACAAGACCACAAAGCTCATAGTCCTGGCGCCAGGGAAGATAAAGTCTCATTGCTTCTGACTGTGCAAACCAGTGGGGGTTGGGGCAGAGGAAGAAACTGCCAGTGTTCAGTGGAGTCCACATCTTGAAAGGGCTCCCACAGTCCTAGAATGTCTGCAGACCCACCCACTCTGGGAACAATTGCCAGGGCAACAGCTAGAGAGGCGTCAGTCCCATACAAAAGTGGTAGAAGTGCCTGGAAAAGGGGCAAGTGCTGAGAAAGTGGCATTATTCCCTCTCTGACGCCTCCCCCACATACAGTGCCACAACGTGGTGAAACTGGGAGCCCTGTACTGAGGAACACCTAAGGCTCCACCCCTTACAACGAAACAGGTACAACAGCTCTACCTAAGACATAGAGGTAAACAAACACAGGAGCCTGTCAAGATGGGGAGACAGATAAGTATGGCTCAAAACAGGGAACAGATCAAGGTTCCAGTGGGAGAACTAAGCAATGAGCAGATAGCCAACCTAACAAATGCAGAATTCAAAACACTGGTGATAAAGATGCTCACAGGCTTGACAGATATGCTTGAGTATGGCAAACGCATAAGGGAAGAAGTGAAGGCTATGCTAAATGAAACGAAGGAAAATCCACACAAAACCAATGGTGAAGGGAAGGAAACCGGGGTTTAAATCAATGGTTTGAAATATAAGGAAGAAACAAACAGTTAACCAGTACAGAATGAGGAAACAAAAATTGAAAAGAGTGAGGAGAGGCTTAGGAACCTCTGGGACAACTTTAAACATGCCAACATCTGAATCATAGGGGTGCCTGAAGGAGAGGAGGAAAAGCAAGAAATTGAAAACTGTGAAAAAATAATGGAAGAAAACTTCCCAAATTTGGAAAAGAAAATGGACATACAAGTCCAGGAAGCACAGAGAGTTCCAAACAAGCTAGACCCAAAGAGGACCACACCAAGACACATCATAAATGAAAATGCCTAAGGTGAAAGATCAAGAGAGAATCTTAAAAGCAGCAAGATAAAAGCAGAGAGTTACCTACAAAGGGGTGCCTGTACAACTATCAGCTGATTTCTCAAAAGAAACTTTGCAGGCAAGAAGGGACTGGCAAGAAGTATTCAAGATGTTGAAAAGCCAGGAGCTACAGCAAGATTACTTTATCCAGCAAAGCTATCATTTAGAATGGAAGAGCAGATAAAGTGCTTCCCAGACAAGGTAAAGCTAAAAGAGTTCATTATCACCAAGCCATTATTATATGAAATGATAAAGGGACTTATTTAAGAAAAAGAAGATCAAACTATGAACACTAAAATGACAACAAACTCACAACTATCAACAACTGAATCTAAAAATAAAAACAAAATCCAACTAAGCATACCAGAATAGGAATGGAATCATAGGTATGGGGATCATTTGTAGGATTATCAGCTGGGAGGGCAAAGAGGGAGAAACGGGGAAATGGTGCAGGGATTAAGAAGCATAACTGGTTGGTACAAAATAGACAGGGGGAAGTTAAGAATAATATAGGAAAGGGTGAAGCCAAAGAACTTATATGCACAACCCATGGACATGAACTAAAGGGGGTGGGGGGTGGGATTGCTGGGGGAAGGGGAGTAATGGGTAGAGGGGAGCAAAGAGGAAAAATTGGGACTACTTAACAACATAATCAATAAAATATCCTTTTTAAAAGAGCCAGAATGAAGTATCACCTCACACCTATCAGAATGACTATTATCAATAAATCAAAGAACAGCAAGTGTTGGTGAGGATATGGATATTAGGAAATGCAATTGGTGCAGCCACTGTAGAAAGTATTATGGAGTAACTCCAAAAAATTAAAATTGTACTGCCTCATGATCCAGAGAATTCACCCATGGGAATTTATCTGAAGAAACCCAAACCATGAATTTGAAAGAATATATGCACCCCTATGTTCACTGTTGCATTATTCACAATAGCTAAGATTTTTAAGCAGCTCAGTTACTCATCAACAAAGGAGTGGATAAAAAAGCTGTGGTACATTTTTACAATGGAATACTACTCAGCCATAAAAAAGAAGGAAATCTTACCTTCTGTGATAGCATGGATGGACCTGGAGAACATTATGCTAAGTGAAACAAGCCAGTCAGAGAAAGATAAATACCTACCTATGAGTTCACTTATATGTGGAATCTAATGAACAAAATAAACTAACAAACAAAATAGAAACAGACTCATAACTGTCAGAGGGGTGGAAGTAGGGGGGATGGGTGGAAAAGGTGAAGGGATAAAGAAAAAAATTTCATACACATCAGTATGGTCATTACTAGGGGTAAATGGTAGTGGGGGGAGGCAGGAAAGAGTAAAATGGGGATAAATGGTGATGGTAAGAGACATGACTTGGGGTGGTGAACACACAATACAACATACAGATGCTATTTATAGAATTATACACCTTAAACCTATAATTTTATGAACTACTATAACCCCCAATAAATTCAATTGAACAAATGAAAAGGGAGAGTAACTGAGCCCTAAGGCAGAAATAGGGAGAGGGAAATGGTTGAGTGCTTAAGGAAGTCCGAAGAGCTCTGGTCTAGTCATCTGTAAGAGTGAATTTAGATTCTAGCTACTGTGTGACTTTGGACCAATCACCAATCTCTCTGGGCACCAGTTTTCCCATTTATGAAATGAAGGGGATATAAGGGAGAGTAGCAGATGGGAGAGAGATTGCAGAAATGTCCAAGGCATGGTTTCTACTTAGCTGGAGAGACTAGCCTGAGAGAGAACTACATTTCTAAACTGTGGTAGCAGTGGTGGTGGTAGTGATAGCAGTGAAAATATGAGGAAGGAAAGGACCTTAACAGAGGTCTGAGCTAAAATTATGATCTCATTTAATACCTTCATTCAGGATCTAGACCTGTGCTGTCCAATATGGCGGCATTTAGCCACATGTGGCTACCGAGTACACAAGATGTAACTAATCTGAATCAAGATGTGCTGTAAGTGTAAAATACATTCAGGGTTTTAAAAACTTAGTACAAATAAATGTAAATATTTCCTTAATAATCTTTAAAATATTGATTCAATGTTGAAATGATAGTATTTTGGATATATTGGGTTAAATAAAACATATAAAAACATTTAAGTATATACTGAGTTAATTCAACCCAACCAGTTATGCACATATTTCTTAATGTAAGTATGTAAAATATAATAAAATATGTAGGAATATAGATATCATCTTTAGAATGAAGAAATAACACCTAGTCATAAAACTAAAGATTTTATTTCTGTGTAAGTTCTTTCCTCACCAATTTCTGTTACAGATGAATCCCCATTTTGTTAGGCAAAAATGTAAACACCCACTCCATTTACAATAGAAACTTAATTAGCATATATATACATGCTACACTGTTTTCAGTCTTGCATCATATGGTAACATAATGGTAATGGATCTGTTCAGAATTTGTATAAATTTGAAAATGCATTTTATGAAAAAATATATGCAAATATGCCATACGGAGAGAAGGAAAGGGTACTTATTTCTCATGAAATCTAGTTTGGTGAGTTTGATATGTATCTGCAGTTCTGGAAACTGGGGTTTGAATCACACAGGTAACCTGGAACCTGAAACAACTGGTAAGTTGCTTTGGCTGATGAAGGGAGAATAATTGCTAATAGTTTTAGACTTATCTGCATTCTTGGCATTTATTTTGACTAAAATTGCTTGAGCGTTTATGAAGGACCAGATGTTTGTCAAACATAAAAGAGTGAGCCCTTATGGGGAAGCCATTTTAGATACTGTACAAAAAATCTAGAAGTTTAAGGAGGCCTCTGAAGACAATGATCCAAAGTGGATATCTTTATTTCCTAAAAGCTAAGAAGAAATAAAGGCCAACAGAATGGGTTGCGTTCACTGAGGTTAAGGGAGTTCCAGATGAAAACAGCTATGGGTACAGAAGTAACCCTGAGAAGAAGAGCTAGCTTTAAAATAATCACCAGATCCAGACTGCTCAAAACCATTTTATAGTATCAGCCAGAGAAGAACTCAACTATGCACCCTAATTTTGATCTTGGTAAAATCACCTGGGGGTGGGGGGATGGAATTAAGCAGGAAAGAGGAAAAGTACTGCATCTTCCTTGAACCCCTAATGCAAGTGACCATGAAGTCTGGCCTAGCTGATCAATTTTGACTTTGGGCCTTTTTATAGTTATGTGGGGTTGGCAATTCTGTTTCAGTTCTTTGTGAGTTAAAGCAACCCTATGGACATTTTATTACTTGACAGTAAGGTTTTTCAACCTGGGTTGGGAGAAAAATATCTGAATATTTAAAGGATAGTAGGAAACAATGTTTCTTTCTAATAATATCCCAAGAATCAAAAAAGTGGTTACAAATATTAATGGGTTTTTGTTTGAACACTTTTTGGTGATATGATTGTTCAAAGCTGAAATATTTGCATAATTTATCACAATGCGTGAGATGTACGTGAATGTCACCTTTAAATTAACTTTTGGAAAGAAACTATTGTCTTTGTATTTTATATAATTTTGATTATACTATGTCATGGCTTAGTATTTTTCCCCTTAAAATTTCAATGTGTATACCAGTCAAGATGGCAATGTAGGTAAATGCGATACTCGCCTCCTCCAACAACCACATCAAAATTACAACTAAAGTACAGAAAGAAAAAAAAAAAAATCATTCAGAACCACCTAAAATCTGGCTGAATGGAACTTCAACAACTACAGAATTAAAGAAGAAATGACCTTAAGACTGGTAACAGTGGCAAGATGTGGAACACGCTGGTCCCACATACACATGTGGTGGATAAAAATCAGGAGGGGGACATTTTGCTTGCCTCCATGCACAACTAGAGAAAAAAATTCAACTAGACTACAAAACATATCACCCAGAATTGTCAGAAAATTGAGCTATTCACAAGTCCTACAACCAAAGATTTAAAGAAGCCACATTCATCCAGACAAGTAGGAGGGGCAGAGACGTGGAATGACATGGAGAGGTGCAGAAACATGGAACAGGCAGTCTCACATCCACATTTGGTGGATAAAAATTGGGAGGGATACCTTTGGAGTGAGGGATCCCAGCCACAGACCAGACCACCCAGCCCAGGGTTCCAGTGCCAGAAATAGAAGTCCCCCTAACTTCTGGCTGTAAAACCAGGGGGGATGGGACAGTGGAAAAAACTGTGGGATTCTCAAGAGACTCCTCTTGAGAATGGACAGCAATGAACTTAGGACTCACACAGACCCACCCCCTCTGGGATTCAGCACCCGGGCAACAGCTGGAAGGGCACTGGTGGCATACAGGGAGAAAGTGAAACGACTGGCAACAGGGCAAGGCTCAGGAGAGAGCTTTCTCCTGGGCAAAATTCCAGAGGCCAGGCAGTAGCATTGTCTCCTCTATGAGCCCTCCCTCACAGAAAGCAACAGAGCAGTGACATGGGTTGCCCCATCCAGGCAATTACCTAAGGCTTCACTCCATGCAAGTTAACAGATTCACTTTTCTATAATAGGTCACTCTACTAAGACAGGGAGTCAAAGCAGCTCTACCTAATACACAGAAACAAACACAGGGAGGCTGAAAAAATGAGGAGACAAAGAAATATGGCCCAAATGAAAAAACAGAAAAAAATGGCCCAGAAAAAGAACCAAATGAAATAGAGATAAGCAACTTATCAGATGCAGAGTTCAAAACACTGGTTACTAGGATGCTCTAGGAATTCATTGGGTACTTCTACAGCATAAAAAAGACTCAGGCAGAAATGAAAATTACATTAAGTGAACTAAAGAAAGAAACCTACAGGGAATCAACAGTGGGGAAGATGAAGCCAGGAATCAAATTAACAATTTGGAACACAAGGAAGAAAAAAGCATTCAATCAGAACAGCAGAAGAAACAAGAATTCAAAAAAATGAGCATAGGCTAAGGAGCCTCTGAGAACTTTTACCTATACCAACATCCAAATCATACGGGTGCCAGAAGGAGAAGAGGAAGAGCAAGAAATTGAAAACTTATTTGAAAAATAATGAAAGAAAACTTCCCTAATTTGGTGAAAGAAACTTAAATATAAATCCACAAAGCACAGGGTCCCAAACAATATGGACCCAAACAGGACCACACTAAGACACATCATAATTAAAATGTCAAAGGTTAAAGATAGAGAATTTTAAAAGCAGCAAGAGAAAAGCAGAGAGTTACCTACAAAGGAGTTCCATAAGACTGTCAGCTGATTTCTGAACAGAAACTTTGCAGGCAAGAAGGGACTGGCAAGAAGTATTCAGAGTGATGAAAAACAAGGACTTAAACCAAGATTACTCTATCCAGCCAAGCTATCATTTAGAATGGAAGGGCAGATAAAGTGCTTCCCAGACAAAGGAGTTCATCATCACCAAGCCATTATTATATGAAATCCTAAAGGGAATTACATAGGAAAAGAAGGCAAAAATGATGAACATTAAAATGGCAATATATTCACAACTATCAATAATTGAATCCAAATAACAAACTAAGCAAACAAGCAGAACAGGAACAGAATCATAGATATGGAGATCATTTGGAGGGTTATCAACTGGGAGGTTATCAGAGGGAGAAGGAAGGTGAGGGGATTAGGAAGCACAAATTGGTAGGTACCATATAGACAAGGGGATGTTGAGAACAGTATAGGAAGTGGAGTAGTCAGAGAAATTATATGCATGACTCGTGGACATGAACTAAGTTGGGGAGACTTGTGGAGGGAATGGGTGTACCAGGTGGAGGGGGTCTATGAGGGAGGAATTGGGACAACTGTAATAACATAATAAAACATATTTTTTAAAAATCAGCAGGGATATCTTAGCTGTGGAGTGCCCACCTAAGGAGCAAGGGGTCCCAGCCCCACACCGGGCCCTCCATCCCAGGGGTCTAGTGCCAGGAAGAAAAGTCCCCATAACTTCTGTCTGTAAAAATCAACAGGTATTGTGGCTGGTGAAATGGAGGGCTTCTGGAGTCCCAGGGATTTCTTCTTAAAGGGTCCACACACACACTTACTCGGACTAACTCCCTGTAAGTTCCAGTGCTGGGGCAGCAGCTCAAAAGGCACCGGAGGCATGTAGGAGGAACTGAGCTGCCCCACATCATAGCAAGACCTTGGGGGACAGTTTTCACCCAGACAAAAGTACTGACAGAGGCCATTGTTTCTTTGATGAGCCTTCTCTCCACAGAGTGGGCAGGTGGGTGCCATATCTGAGACACTATCAACCTGGCTCACACTGTTTGCTCCACCCTGATAATTCCCTAAGGCCCTGTCCTACCCCAATTTTGGACACACCCCAGCTGTTTCCTGTGACTTTTCCATACGAATATCCTGTCTTGGCTCATGCTTCAAACTTTTAAAAATTCTTTCAAACAAGCAGCATCTAACCTCAGCATGCCCCAGATCTCTTGCAAAGTGGCCCCAGGCCTTGCACAAGCAGAGTCAGCCTCAGTTCTCAGCTTAGCCTCACCTGGGCAACTCTAATCCCAGGACAAGTAGCAGTCATCTGCAAATAGTTTTATAGCTCATGCGAGGTGGCCCTAGGAAGAACACAGGCAGCAACTGACCTTGACCTGCACCTCCCAGGAGGCCCCAGAGCCAGAGCCCATAGTGGATAGCTTCAGACCATGTCAAAGCATCACCACCCAACAACTTTCACAAGTGACACACTCAGGGTGTGGACTCAGCAGGCAACAGGGACCTGCTAAAGTAAGTCCTGCTCTGTGGAGTGGGCCCCTGTACAGCTGATACTCTCTGGTGGTCAAAGTTTGGTGGTGGGTCCATGCACCTGATCATCCTGGGTATAAATCTCTCTCATGGACAGGCAAACAGCAAACTAAGCTCAACTACAATAAGAAGGTGTATACAGTCCACACAAGGGGTGCACCTCTGGTACCCAGCTCAGGTAATCAAAGAGGATGTGCCACTGGACCCGACAGGACACCTACAACATTAGGCCACTCGGAGATATAGCAGTTCTACCTAACACATAGCAACAAACAAAAGGAATCTGCCAAAATGAGACAAAGAAACACATCCCAAAAGATTAGAACAAAACTCAAAAAAATGGAGTAAACAAAGTGGAGACAAGCAATCTACAGGATGCAGTGCTCAAAACACTGGTTATAAGGATGATCAATGAATTTAGTGAGAACCTCAACAGCATGAAAAAGGACCAATCAGAAACTAAGGATACACTAATTGAAATGAAGAATAATTTACAGGGAATCAATAGTAGAGTAGGTGAAGCTGGGAATCATACCAGTGATTTGGAGTATAAGGAAGAAAAACACTGAACCAAAACAACAGAAGAAAAAGAATCCAAAAAAAGAGAAAGAGAGAGAGAGAGAGAGAGAGAATAATGTAAGAAACCTATGGGACAATTTCAAGTGTACAAACATTTGGGTAATAGAGATGCTGAAAGGAGATGAGAGAGAGCAAGAAATTGAAAATTTACTTAGAAAAAAACAACAGAAAATCCCCCTAACTTGGTGAAGGAAATGGACATACAAGTCCAGGAAGAACAGAGAGTTCCAAACAAATGAACCCAAAGAGGACCACACCAAGACACATTATAATTAAATTCCCAAAAGTTAAAGGCAAGGAGAGAATTTTAAAACAGCAAGAGAAAAGCAGTTATTACCTACAATGGTACTCCCATAAGACTATCAGCTGATTTCTCAAAAGAAACTTTACAGGCAAGAAGAGACTGGCAAGAAGTATTCAAGTGATGAAAAGCAAGGACCTACAATCAAGACAACTTTATCCAGCAAAGCTATCATTTAGAAAAGGACAAATAAAGAGCTTCTCAGTTGAGAAAAAGCTAAAGGAGCTCACCACCAAGAAACCAGTATTATATGAAATGTCAAAAGGCCTTCTTTAAGAAGAATAAAAAGACCAAAAATATGAACAATAAAATGGATATATATATGTATACATATATATACATATATATGTATACACATATGTATACAAACACACACACACAATTCAATCCAAAAAACAAAATAAGCAAGCAAGCAGAACAGAAACAGACTCATAGATACAGAGAACATTTTCATGATTGACAGATAGGAGGGGGGTTAGGGGGATGACTAAGAAAGGTCAAGGAATTATGAAGTACAATTGGTTGTTACAGAATAGTCATGGGGATGTAAAGTACGACGTAGGGGATATAGTAAATAGTATTCTAATAACTATGTATGGTGTCAGATTGTTAACAAAAAGGGATTGACCTGGAGCAGGTCTGCCTCATGCAGGCATAGAGTGTGTGGATTCTTCATGTGGGAAAGATTTTACAACGCAAGCCCTGTTGATTTTGAGAATATGTTTATTAAAGCTGGGGAGAGTGAAACAACGGAAGGACTTAGGATAGAAAGAGTAACAGGAGAGAGCCTAGGCAGTGCTCTGTTTTAACTTTCTAGAAACATATACGGACGGACGCAGTGAGCCAAGGTGGGGCTGCTGTTGGCTCACTGGGAAGTGAAGGTCACAGTTTCAGAAGTTAGCCCTGGGATGGGAGTGCTGCTTTTAGCTCACTCTGAAGTCAGAAAAAGAGACCCTTGGAAATAGGATCAGGGGGTAAGCCCAGGGTGAGCGCCACTGCCAGCTGCTCCCTTGGCTGCAAGTCCCTTGGGAACCCTTAGAGTTTAGGAGGAAAAATTTCATGCCTGGGAAGGGCATGGGTGTACTCCAGAGCAAGCCCACAGTGAGTCTTTGTCCTGAGGGCTCTCTCTCTTCTTTCTTTCTCTTTCTTTCTTTCTTTTTTTTTCTTCTTTCTTTTCTTTCTTTCTTTCTTTTTCTTCTTTCTTTCTTTCTTTCTTTGTTCTTTTCTTTCTTTTCTTTTTTTTCTTTCCTTCCTTCTTACTTTCTTTCTTTCTTTCTTTCTTTCTTTCTTTCTTTCTTTCTTTCTTTCTTTCTTTCTCCTTCCTTCCTTCCTTCCTTCCTTCCTTCCTTCCTTCCTTCCTTCCTTCCTTCCTTTCTTTCCTTCTCTCTTTTTCTCTTTCTTTCTCTCTTTCTCTCTTTCTCTCTTCTTTTTGCTAGCAAGAATCCTAGGAGAGGGTTTGAGTAGACTCTTCATCAGCTTTCCAGGTACATTTTTAATATGCTGATGGAGTCAAAATGAATGTATAGAGAGGGTTGGGATTATTCTTTGATCTGCTATACTGTTTTACTTTTATCTTGGGTCTGTCTGGCTTTTAATGAGGTTTTTGTTATTTATGCTCCTGACTTTATCTGTGCTTGGGTTTAGCTGGCAAAACAGCATTAACTGGGTCTCTGTTCTCTATTTGCCAAACCAAAGTGATTTCAGCTATGTATTTTCTGGTTAGGGAGGAGAGGTAGAAATCATTTGCGCTCAAGTCCTTAGTTAGGGGAGATAAGGTCTTATGATTCACCAGCTTGCTGTGAGTTCCTTAAGCTGTTTAGCCTTAATTTTCTTATCTCAGTTTCCCCATTCCATTTACCCAGGAATTCCCCTAGCTTTTAACTATTCTGTCACAAGATGGGCAAGAGATTCATGTAATGTCTAATCAATGAGATGTACACCTGAAACAAATATAATATGTGTCAACTGTAATTGAAAAATAAAAATGATTTAAAATGATAAAATAAAAAATAAAAATAAATATGCCCATAACATTTTTTTCAGTGAAATTTAGTGGTGGTATTTTTACATAATTATCAAAGTTAATACTGTTAAGACTGAAAGAGCTAATCCAGGGTTCTGGTAGAATTATCTGTTTGTAATACTGCTCAGTTAATGAAGACAAAAGAAACCCTTTCTGATGAATACTTTAGTTTGTTATAGCTCTCATTTCCTCCTTTATTCTGTTATAACAATTCTATGATGATGTTAAAATTTAGGAATTATATTGTGGGTTTTTATTCTTTACTTTTCCTTTCATATTAATAAACTCTACAATTGTATCCTTAGTCCTTTTAGTTTCTCTCCATATTTTTCTACCATCTGTACATTGGTGACTTCTTAGTCTTTCTCTCCCGCCTTTTTCTATTTAAGCTCTATGTCCAACTGCTTTCTCTGTTTCCCTACAGCATTTGATTGGTACTTCTGTAATAAACTGTTCTCTAACTTATTGTTTCTAGGTCTGCATTCTCCCACCTGATGGTGCGTTCTAGGAAGAAATTGTGAATACTTTTGTATCTCTAGGACTAAAAAGAGTGTTTTCTAGGTCATCAGCTAACACTATTTCAGTGAGTTAAAGAATAGGTATTCAGTAGATTAATTATCCTAATTCTCCCACCATCAGGCAGAGCAAGGAATAGATGGATCAACTCACTTTAGAGGGCTTACTATGCTATGTAGATAATGAATATTGAATGACTCTTTCATCTCTGAAAATATCACAGTGAGAATAACTATAAAGGAGATATCCTTTAAATGACTGAAGTGTTTTTCTTATAGAGGAAAATCTGATTTCTTTTTTAGAAAATACAGAAATGCAAGGAAGGATTGTGTGTCAGTCTAACAGAGAACTATATCTGAGTGAATATGTTTCACTAAAATGTGCTGTATCTTTCATGTTTCCTACTTTCTGTTCCATAGAAATGATTTCAGGCTATCTCCTCAAATTTTTCTACCGTTCAGTTTTGAGGAATGTTAAAGACCAGTTCTTCAACCTGAGACATTAGTTACATCTATATAACTTTGCCAGGTAATGAAAAGAAGCAGAGGTAGGAGAAAATGGAGGAAAAAAGGGAAAAAACAAACAAAAAACATAGAACAACTGGAGAAACTGGTTGCTAAAAGATTTTCAGAAAGAACAAAACAGACTCTATTTTTATATTGTTTTAAAATAACCATCACTTCAGGTTTCCTTAATAGATACAGCAGAATGCATGGGAAGACATCGCAAAGAACAAATTAACCAGTTGTGGAAAAGTGTTTGACTGTTTTGTAGTAACATTAACATGAAGAAGACTTTAATAATAGCGTTTGAGTTAGAATTGGAAAACCTTAGCTATGGCATTTGTTAAGGCATCCACCTCCGAGTTGTTTTTCATGACAAAACAAATATCACTCTACCCATTATTAATTCCGTTAGCATAACTATTAAGTGAGAGTGCAGGAGAGCTCAACCAGGGCATTATCTGAGTGTTAAATAGGCATGAGAGTTCTAAGTAGCAACCTTCTACAGGTCATCTGCTGTGGATCTGAAACTAGTTTCCACAGAAGTCTGGGAACAGGCAATCCTAAATTCCTGTTGCATTTGACAAAGTAACACAGAAGCTCAAAGTTGGTCTAACATATACTCCTTAAGTATCTTTGGTCTGTACCAAAACACTAGTGTCAACCAAATCTCTAAAACTGACCTGGAGTCTTGGTGTGTGGTTCCTACCTCTCCGTAGCCTGGTAATGTCTTCGAACCTCATTACAGGCTGTTTCAAAAAATGTCATATTCTTCTCTTCAGATGTCACTACAGAGAGTCTTTACTGGTCTTACAGGTCACCCCAAGGAATACTGAAGGATTTACATAAGAAAAAGGCTGCCAAGAACTGATTAGGGAGATAAAATAAGAAATAAATTAAGAGACATAATATCTATCTGGATACACTGATTCAACAGATTTTCAGCTTAAATTAATTTTCAACCTAAAATAAAAATCTCACTAAGATTCATCTCAAAAAATTTCGACGGAGCGGGGAGAGGGGAGGGAGAGAAGGGGGATAAGTAAGGGAAGGGTCTAGTCAAGGAACGTATATGAATGACTCATGGACATGGACAACGGGGAGGGATATAATTGTGGGAGAAGGGATGGGCTGGGAGGGGGGAGCAAAAGGGGAAAAAATGGGACAACTGTAATTGAATAACCAAAACATAAATTAAAAAAAAAAATTCGACGTAAACATTGCCGGGAGAATACTGAATAAAGAGGGGAAACTTTGGATCTCTAATGTATATTAAAATACATCTTATAAAGAAGTTCAAATACTGGAGTACTTTTGCAAGAAGTATATCATTCAGTGGAATGGAACAGAAAATCCAGAAACAGAAAGAAGAAAAAAACAAAAACGAAACGGAATATTTAATGCAAAATAAAGTGGTACTTTAAATTAGGTGAGAAAATGTGGTTTGCCACATGTGAGTAGCTAATTTTTTAAAAGTTCTTGCTGTTGTTGCATCTACCTAATTCCATGGGGATTGGCTGGGGCCCAGAGGGATGTGGAAGAGGAATGAGCTGAGGGGCAAGAAGACATATAGATTTCTTTTAGGGGAGTTTCCTGGGGGAGGAGGCCTTCAGCACCCCAGATTTCCACACCACTCTAGCCCCAGACGTAGGCAAAGACAGCTTTTCCACTGGGGTGAAGCTAAGTTTTGTAGCTGTCTCAAAACACTGCCAAACTTCCGCTGACATTGAGACGGAACCCACACTACCCACAAGCAAAGCTGAGATTTTAAAACGTCTGGACCTGGCACATGCGCTCTGGGTATCTCTGACTGCAGGCTTCCGTGCTCACTGTCTGTGATGTAATCCCTGAGGCGCGCACGCGCAGTTGTGTTTGCGGGGGCCGGGGGTGGGGTAGTTGCTTGGTTACGATTATTCTGAGCTGAAAGGTTCTGAGCCCTACTACCCTGCCGGGGTGTTGTTCCGTGAAGACGTTGGCTCGTCTGGAGCGGTAATGTGGCTCACCAGATGGTGAAAAGCGGAGGGGAAAATGAGGCTGTTCTAAAGCCCTTAGGTTATCCAAGATGAAGAAGATGTTTGGTTTCCGGAGTAGGAAGGGCGTGTCGCCCATTGTCCAGTCGGACACCCCGGGGAGCTGCGTGGGAGGAAGGCATTCCCAACGTAGGCACCACCGGGACAAAGATATGGGAAAGATCCACAAAGCTGCCATTGTGGGCAGCGTAACAAAAGTGAAGCAGATTCTGTTGTTCCGGATCAGTGGCGTGAATGACAGAGACAATATGCACAGGTAATAGGGACCGCGAGGCCCACAGCCAGGGGTGGACCGGGAGGAGGTGGTGTGGACCTGGGAGAAGCGCTCACCTGCTGGGGCTCAGCCAGGTGGAGCTCAGCCCTCCTGTCACCGAGGGCGCTGGGCTGTCTTCCCTCCCGCGGCTCCGTAGCACCTCGGTGGTGGAGACCTTAGGTGGGGTCTTGCACTCAGGCCGACTTTAGGAGCAGCAAAAACCCAAACTTAAAAGACCCATTCATAATTCCTCTCACAGAACACTTGAAGTATATGCAGCGTTTTTTATTTGATGTTCACATTTTTATACCGTAATGCTGTATACTATAGAAAAGTGCATAGTAAGAGAAATAATTTCCACAATAGGTCAACTTCTGGGCCAAAAATTCTTCGGATAAAATCCAATATCCGTTTTATATCAGTGTACAGTGGTGTATATATGTTCTTTGTTGAAGGACCTCAGAAGGGAGTTTTGAAATTGGAAGATGGCTGTGGTCTTAAATAGGGAGAATCGTTTTTTTTGAATGTGTGCTCTTCCGATCATTACCAATTTTACATAAATTAAATAAAAATTTTGAGTTACACATGCTGTCTGTTGTTGTGATGAAATTAAGAAAATTACTGTATACAGTAGTGAAGATTTGCCTTTCTAGACATCAACATGTGCTATCAATTTCCACAAATTATTTACTTACCAATAGATGAAAAGACAAAGAAGGGATTGGAACAGAATAGAAATGCCCAAACATCCAAATAGATTTAAGTCTTTAGAACTTGGTACTGTTAACATTTTATGTTTACATAAAAAGATGAATCATTCATAAATGGAGAAATAACTTAAATATTTGGAGAAAACTAGCTAAATTTTAATCTCAAAAAATAAGTTCCAGATGGGATGTAGACTAAAATTTTCAAATATACAAAATGCAAAAATTATCAGAAGAAGACAGAACATATTTATATATTTTTTCAAGTTGACAAAGACTTCAAAATTTTGCAAGACTTCTGGTGGTTGATTGAGCAATATAAAAAAATTAAAACTCAGAAATTAATATTAATAAAATAAAAGAAAATGTACTTGCAAAATATTTACAACATGCATATCAGAGAAAACATATATCTTTATTTTACATAGGAGAGTTTGAAATCAACAAGTAAGAGAACTCTAATTTGAAATTGGACAAAGTACTTTTAGCATATCTACAAGTGACCAATGGACATAGGGGAAAAAAACAAAAGGAATTTATGTTGAAAAGTAGTGAAATACCGTTTTCCATCCACAAAGTTTGTGAAGGTGACCAGCAATAGTCCTTATATTGCTACTTAAAGTTTAAGTCACTTCTGACTTTTCAAATAGGCAATTTGTTTATAAGTACCACATTTAAATATATATTGTTTTTTATCTATCCTATTTATACTAAAATATTTCCATAAAATAATTAGATAAATTAAATGCAATTTGTTTTTCTCAGCACTGCTTAAAGTAACAGTGTATTAAAAACTCATATAAATGGATTTTGTTTAAAAATTGCAGTGCATCTGTAGGATGGAATAATATGTGACCATTAAAGGTGGACTAGATAATAGACGTATGTTGACATGAAAAGATGTACTTTGGTAGATCAGAAAGGGAGACAAAAATCAGTTTGATTATATATACACACAGACTATGCCCTTATGTTAACCAAAAAATGTGCAAAATGTGATCAAATTTATTTCTGAGCATTTGAATTATAAGGGAAAATTTCTCTTCCTTTTTAAAAATTCTGATTTCTACAATGAACATGTATAGAAATTTTAGTAAAATTTTATTCTGAATGAAATAATCTTGGTGAAGAGCAGGACTATGAATCTTGAACGGATAAAAATAATTTCTCACTTTATATTTTTTTAATGTTTTTTGAGGAGTCATATATTTTGATAACTTTTAGCATCTTCAAAAGTAAAGGAAGCCCTGGCTGCTGAGGCTCAATGGATTGAGCGTCGGCCTGCGAGCCAAGTGTCGCTGGTTCGATTCCCAGTCAGGGCACATGACAAGGTTGGTTGCATGTCAGGCCCCCAGTTGAGAGCGCGAGTAAGAGGCAACCACACAGTGATGTTTCTCTCCCCCTCTTTCTCCTTTCCCCTCTCTCTAAAAATAAAATAAATAAATAAACAAACAAATAAATTGATTAATTAAAAAAAAAGTAAAGGAAATCTTTTTATCTGTGCCTGTAGAGTTTATGCATATATTTAATTATATGCATATGGTTTTTATTTTATATAGTTTTATTATGCGTAATATGTAAATGATTATAATCATTTTAGTTGTGTTCTTATGAAAATAAAAAATCAAAGCTAGCAAGTATAAGAGATTATTATATTGCAGAAGGATTGCTTTACTTTATAAACATTTTCTTTAAGAATATTGAACTCTCAAACTATATTTACCCATTCTTTCAATTTACTTATTCATGAAATATAACCTGAATACCTTTGTAGCATGTGTCTTCTACTCAGGGCCCTTTCAGTCTATCCTCAGACTCTTTTCCTTTAAAAACTTCGTGTTGCTCAGTATTAGCAAAGTAAGAAATTTAAAATTGAAGTATTAGGACTACAGCTAAAGCTTTTTCTCCCTCCTTTCAAACAAAAGTATTTCTGAAGGTAGGAAATTGTAAAAGATAACCTTTACCTCCCCTTTTGAAATGTGTAATATTATTAAATACTAATAATGATCATTGGAAATATCTAATTTCCATACAGTCTGTAAGTCTAAATATTAAATAAAATGAGCCATCCTATTCACTTGAATCCATAGTTCCCTTTGGCTTAAAGTTTCTTAAACTTTTAAAAAAATTGTTCTCTTGTTTTGTCTTTCCCCATAATGCTTTTATGAACTAAAACTGATTTACATACCAACCATATGACTAGAACTGCAAAAGATCTGTTATGTTTATCATTACTTCACTTAATATAGGGCACCATGGATGGTATGATGCCTAATATTTTATGAAGGAATTTTTTTTAATGCTGCCAGTTATAGTTGTAAGACATTCTGAATTATAAATTGCATTCCAATATCAAAGTATGAGATGTTAAAGTGTGAGAAAATAACATCTTAGAATCACTGAAATACAGTATATCTTCTCATTCTTAAAACACATCTGCAAAGTAGGTATCATATTACCATTTTCTTAGTTGAATATCTTTGTAAAGTTATAGTAATAGTAATAATAAGAATCTAACAATTACTGAGATTTTTTTTGTGCTAGGTACTGTAGTAAACACTGCATAACTTTTCATTTAAGCAAACAGTGTTCTATGAGATAACTACTATTTTTAACCCCATTTTGTTGATGAGGAAATTGAGGCACAGAAAGGCTAAGTGATAGCTAATAAGTGACAGGGTTAAAATTGGATCAGACCCAAGCTGAGCTGAATTCCCAGGTCATGGTCTCTCTATTCCATTAAGCTGCTCCTTCATTAATGTGGTGAGTAACAAAAACTAATACATATTGTACTGTCTTCAGGAAAAAACTAAATATTTGTTTTGAAGGCATAGGGATAACTTTTTTAAAAATTTATTAATAGTTTACATATAATAATAAATGCTTAATTAATCATTTAACATAGAGCCTGGTAGATATTGTGAACTCAATGAGTGTATACAACTTTATTATTATCTTCATATTATAATTTTTAAACTATTAAGTTCTAAATGTAGATATTTATCATTGTAATGAAGGATTATTAAGTCATTTTGTTGTTGTACATCCCTGTTTACATTTCTTTTGGGGGGGGGATAACTTTTAATGTTTGCAATTGCATGAATAATTGTATGTTTTGAGATAGTGCATTCTAGGTTCCTAAAAATGTCTCTCACTTGCACAGAACTGCTCTACATTTGGCCTGTGCCAATGACCATGCGCAAGTGGTCACTCTCCTAATAGACAGAAAATGCGAGATGAACTTCGGTGACATTGATGAAAGGACAGCTCTGATTACGGTATGGAGTAGCCAACTATGTCAGCATGAGATGGGTTTGATTTAATTACTTAGAATAAAAATGAATTTATCTCATTTAGCTGTAAGTTATTGTTGAACTGTTTACTTTGAACTCCTAGCATTTATGATCTATTTCTCGGCATACTACTGACAGGCCGTACGATGCCAGGCGGAGGAATGTGCGACTATTCTGTTAGAACGTGGTGCTGACCCAAATATAATGGACATCGAAGGCAACACTGCGCTCCACTATGCTGCCCTGGGTGACAATACAGAGATAGTAGCAGAGCTGCTTGCACATAATGCAGACATTGAAGCAAGAAACAAGGTATAGATCAACCGACTTTATTTACAAAATATTTGAAATACATGGTTTTATTTTTTTTTCTCACATGCATATTCTGAATATAATATATCAGGCCCTGTCACCATGGGAACAACTCCAAGCCAGGTCAGGGAGGGCTGGAGAATGTAGTGTCCAGGGAAAAGGCAAAGCACTGTCTCCAGCTACCCTTCAGCCCAGAAGGAAAAAGTTTCTGTTAGTGCCTGGGACTGGGTGATAGGCTGAGAGCCCACCCAGGACTGAAGGCCTGCGGGGAGTGAAGTGAAGGTGGGGCTGGCTCCTGTGCAGGCAGGGGCTTAGGAAACGGGGGCTGCTGGGGATGGGTGGGTGGAAGAGACCTAGTACCCAGCAGGGGGAGCTGGGTGAGTGCAAGTGAGAAGGGAAGCAGAAGTCCACAGGCCCTGAACATTCCAGAACACCAGAGTTTGGAAGGCTGTGGCAAGAGAGTCAGGCCATGTCTTGACATTACCAAAGGCATCCACTTGTGCTCATAGCCACTCCGCCAGCCACACACCTCCTTGGGATTTTCCACGTGAGAGTGGACCTCCTGCTCAGCCTCGGGTGGCTCCTCAGTGGGGTTGTAGCTGTACACAGGGCGCACGTGATGGCAAAGCAGTCCACCCAGTTTTACTCCTGGACACACATTACCTCTCACCACTGCAACCCTGACAGGAACAGCCTCGGCGGACACAGGTGGGGTTGATTTTACATATTTGGAAGCTGAAGCATTCTCTGAATGAAAATATCTTGAAATAACTTAATTGTATAAGATTTCACTTTACATAATGATACTTTTGAAGAAGCAGTAGAGGATATAGCTCTCTTTTATGCCCTGCTGATATCTATTTATGAAAACAATTTATTAGAGGTAAAACTTCTAAAAAAAATTTTTCAGCCAAGTTTTTCCCTAATTAATGTCAAACAACACAGGAAAGCAAAATATCCCATGGAAATAGGCATTATCTTAAAACTCAAACAAAACAAAACATTTTATACTAAATAGAAATCTTGCTGCTATTGACAAGTTTTTATATGATAAAGAAGTGATTTATATAAAAGTGATTTATCATTGGCCAAAGCCTAAGAGGGAAAAAGGAAAACGAAAGAGAAAGAGCAATTAAAAATACCGAGGCCAATTTGGAAATATGTTGATTGAGAGGAAATAACCAGAAAAGGGTTTTTTTGGGTTTTTTGGGATTTATTTTTTGTTTTTCCTCTCCTTGCAGTTTATGTGTTTGGATAAAGCGCTCTTCATTTTTCAGGGACAGTGATTTTTAGTTTGGGAGGGTGCATCAGTGAGTTATAAACTTGCCTCAAGATCAATATTAGGAGGCTCTGAGGCCACCAGACTGGCATTGAACAGTGATCATTAAGTGGGGCCCAAGAGGAAAGGACAGGTGATTAACTGAGCTATTATCCTATTCTGGCAGAAACAGTCACTTAGATAAGAGTCTGAAGTCTGTTCTCAAATCTAGAAGGTCTTGATGGGAAGTAAGGAGTTTATAAATAATGAAATCGAGTTGCATTTTGAGTTTAATAGTCCCTTTTGACCCCTACCCAGGAAATTAAATGCCGTTTTGATAAGTTATTTATATCTCTTACACTTTTAGTTGGCCCAGTCCTCAAGTGACAGAGGGGTTTGGCCAGGCAGGTGAGAGACGAGACTAAAGTGACTGTGTACTTTACTAGTTCTCAACTTGAAGTGTGCTGGTGAACCACAGTCACCTGATGGACTTTAAAAAGTTTTCAATTCTAGGCTCTTCCTTAAAGATTTTGCCTGAGTAAATCTAATAATCCTGGACATGTGTATTTAGAAATATTTCCTTGAGATTCTGATATAACACTTGGTTAAGAACTACTGAATGGGTAAGTGTAATGTGTAAATTCACAGATCGCACAAACTTAAGCAATCTCTAAAAGACTTGGAATTTGATAGGCGAAACTTCCTTAAACTCTCTCCTTTCCAGCAATATTGGCCTGACTTTCAACTGTTGCCACCTCTTCGCTTAAGAAGTTACTGGGACCATTATTGGCAATATCTACTGACTTAAAGAACACCTTTTTCCTTTCAACCATCCAGTCTTTAGATATTTGCTTATGGGTCATCTGTTAATTAGTAGAATCGGACCCTTTAAGAATTTTGCATCATTTGTTCTTGTTCAGATCCTTAGATCAGCAAATGTTTACCACAAGCAGGATTTTCCTGCAATAATATTAAGTCTTGAGGCTTCTTTTTAGTTGAAATAGTGTGATGAACTGTTTCAGTATGTGTTAAATTCATAGAACCCTGGCATAATCAGGATGGCAGCTTTAAACATTAAAACATCAAAAACCATGAATTTTAATAACAATGACGATGAGGATTGTTCCAGTAATTTAGTTTCAGCAGTTCTATCAACTAATTATCTATTTGATTAACAATTTCAGAGAATTAAATACGAACTGATTATAGTTTTAATAAGTATTGGCAAATTTTTGTAGTGGGTATTATTAGTCTAAATAATTATTTTTATTACATACATGGCCCAAAATATTGGTAAGACATATGATGCTAATGAAAGAAATGGGTTTAAATATAAATATTTGTTTTATACACAACCATTTAAAAACATAGCAAATAAAAACACAAGTGGGCTCTAGCCTAAATGTGGGCCCTGAATGTTTATTTTGCTTCCATAAATTGAGTCAACATTTAAATTTAGGAGACTCATGTGGAAATCTGGATTTCAAGCTTCTCTTAACGAATCAAATATGGCACCCCATAAGCCCATACTGCTGTTTGCTATGTTGTGGAGAATCTGACCCTTTCATATGAGACATGTGTTCTCTAGTTTGCTGCCATCCCTACCTAGATTATTTTCTTACTTGAGTTACCTACTTTACCTCTATAAGCACTTGAGTTTACAATTCCTGTATTATATTTTATTAAAGACATCAATATTTTCAAGACCATCTGCATTCATTTATAATATATATATTTATAGTGATCTTTTAAGAATGGGATTGAATTTTTCAAGTTAGAATTTATGTTATTGTTTTAAAAAACTTTTCCTTTATAGGTCCTATAAATAATCATATTCTTGTTACTGCACAGGGACCAGCCTAGAGCTGGTCTGCATCAGGCCAGCTTGTAGTGTGTGGTTCTTGAGTTCATGTAGGAAGGATTTTGCAACAGCAGTCTAAGTGATTTTGAGAGTACATTTATTATAGCTGGGGACCGTGAAACAAAGGAAGGGCTTAGGGTAGAAGTGGCAACAGGAGAGAGCCTAGGTAGTGCTCTGCTTTGGTTCCCTGGAAACATTGTAGGGAGGAAGTGAGCCCAGGTGGGGCAGCTGTTAGCTCACTGGAGAGTCAAAGAAAAAGAGAGCCTTGGAGAGAGGGTCAGGGGATAAGCTCGGGTTAGCTGAGGGTTAGCTGCTGCTGCCCGCTGCTCCCCTGGCTGTACGTCTCATGGACACCCTTAGAGTTTAGAAAGAAGTAAAAAATTCATGGCCTGGACGGGGCATGGGTGTGCTCCAGTGCAAGCCCGCAGTGAGTCTTTGTCCTGAGGGCTTTTTCTCTTTTTTTTTTTTCCCATGCTGGAATGAATCTTAGGGGAGGGTTTCAGTAGACTATTCAACAGCTTTCTGGGTGCATTTTTAATATGCTGATGGCGTCAAAATGAGCATATAGAGGGGTTTGGGATTATTCCTTGGTCGGCTATAGTATTTTACTGTTACCTTAGGTCTGACTGGCTTCTAATGAGGTTTTTGTTATTTGTACTCCTGACTTCATCTGTGCTTGGGTTTAGCTGGCACAATTAGCATTAATTGGGTCTCTGTTCTCTATTTTCCAGACCAGGGTGATTTTGGCTATGTATTCTCTGGTTAGGGAGGAGAGGTATACCATTTGCTCTCCGGTGTCCTTGGTTAGAGGCAATAAGGTCTTGTGATAACCAGTTTATTGTGAGTTGCTCACACTGTTTGGCCTGTCTCTTAATTTAGAGTCCATTTTTTTAGAAACCGTTTTGAAGCAGGAGTGACTGACGTTGACATCTGGGATCCTGATAGCTTTAGTAGAAGAGATTCAAGCAACTGTGTATAACCTGGAGAAAACCTTCACCTCTGTTGCAAAGCTCTCAAAACTGTATCCATGCAACTCCGTAATTTACAAATGTTAATGTTTGCCACAGAAAACTATTGACAAATTGGGATTAAGCAAAGTTAAATACTTTTTTAGTACTGAGCATACAATGCACAGTTTTGTCATATTTTTTAAACACGGGTGATCCTTCTGGATCCTTTTTCTGCTGGGACATAGTGCTACAATTCTGGCAAAGTAGGGTACATATTCTTTGAAATACAATTTAAGAAACACTAGAGTTAATTATTTAGGTTATTAATTCAGTAAAAGTATTGAAAGCATTTACTTTATACTTTATACTTTTTACTTTTTATAGTTTGGAAATACAGAGATCAAAAAATAGCTTCAGCCCTCATGAAGCTCTTGTTTTAGATGGGGAGCAATGAAATAACGCCAGTATCCCACGATAGATAGATACTGTGATAGGTACACAGACTCTTGGAACCAGTACTGTACGTGTTTGAAGTGAGTTCTGGAGAGTGATGTTGCAGTTAATCTACTGAAGAGGGAGAGGTGGGCATTTTAAAGAGAAGCAGCAGCCGGTGACAGCACAGGGGTGAAAAGGAAGGGGCTGCTTTTTTTTCTTTTTAAAATACTTTATGTATTTGTTTTTAGAGAGAGAGAGAGAGGGAGAGAAACATCTCTGTGAGAAACATCAGTCTGTTACCTCTCATACTGCCCTGACCAGGGACCACCGCAACATAGGCATGTTCTCTGTCCGGGAATCAAATCAACTGAGTCACACTGGTCAGGGTGGAAGGAACTACTTTTATTTACTTTCTGTATTATGTGTTTAAGTTCAGAGGATCTTTTATAAGTTTTAAAATTTGGTTGGATATATGTTATTTCATAAATTATAAATTGTTTTTGCTGCTTTACAGGAGGGCCTCACACCACTTTCACTTGCTAAGCGTGAACACAAAGAGAAAATGGTGGAATTTTTAGAAAACAGAGATGCAAAAGTCCATCAGTTGGAAAGGTACAGTTGTTCATTTTCTTTATTGTTTTTGAGTGGAACAATCACTCAAGTCAGAAAGATTAAATTAATAATAAGAAGATTAATTTATAATTATATAGTGAAAAATACCAAACATAATCAACTAGGTAGAAAAACAATTATTCTGGCTAGGCAACTGGAAGGAGAGTATAACATGGTTTCATATTCATTTATAATATTGAGTGATGTCATTTGCAATCTGATTTTTTGGTTATATGATCTCAGCTAGAGGGGTTTCCTCTTGGTTTTATTAGTTTTATATTATATGGATTCTGTTAGTTTAATATTATGATACAATATTGGATTTAGTCTCCCTTAATAGTTTTTTTTTTTACTTTTACTTTGCATATAGTTTTCCTTAAAAGATGTATATTAAAATTAAGTAGGAGTTGATTTTGTCTTTTGGATGACCCTGCTTTACATTTCTCTCTCTGATGAATACTGGTGTTATTAGATTATCCCTAAGTGGCTATGAATTACTGCTGCTAGATACTATGTACTCATCCTTTTTCATTTCTAGTATATTTTGATGTTTTTATTTCTAATTGGTATGGTAGAAGGAAGGAAGATAACTTTAATTGAATAAACTTTTCCTTTAATGAAGATGAGTCATAGGCGGGTGATAAAGGAAAGAGATAAGCTTTCAGGTCACTTGAGACTGGGTTTAATGGCTAGCTTTCCTTCTTGCCAGCTGCGTGACCTTGTCAACATTACTTATCATCCCCAGATATGTTCCTGATATGAAAAAGAGAATCCTAATGTATCCTTCAAGGCTGGTTGTGTGTAAGATTATCTAGCATTTAACTTCGTGCCTACCTCATGCTTGTCAGCATCAGTAACACTATGACTAGGTGTGGGGAGCATGTCGAGGGAAGTCAGGTGAGAGGGGAAAGAGGGGAGAGGGAGGGAAATGGTGCAGAAATTAAGAAGCGTAGTGGGAGGATGCAGAATAGTACGGGAGGATGTTGAGAAGGGCTTTATGCCCAACCCAAGGACATGGATTAAGTCAGGGGGACTGATGGAGGGAGGGCGGTTGCTAGGTAAAGGGGAGCAAAGGGAAAAGAAATTCGGACAGCTGTAACAGCATAATCAATAAAACATACAAAAAAATAACACTATGACTATTAACATCATAATTATTATTGATATTATTGTTTTAAGTCTGCCAAAAAGCTCTTACTTACCTGACTTCTAGCTGACTTTGAAGTACAATATAACAGACTAAGGATGAAACAGGAAATTCTTTTAAATCTTCACCTACTTCAGATTAGTGACCTCAGCATAGTTTCTTATCCGTTTGAGGATTTTAAATTAGCAAATTCTACTGTGTAATATCCAAGTGGGACAAGAGGCTTTCTTTTTGTCCCTTAATTTTAGCCTTGGAAGTAATTTACAAAGATAAACGCGTAAGCATGTGAATGATCAATTCTACACAGATAAACAGGGTATTGACTTGATAACATATATCAAATTAGATGTTTAAATGACTTAATTGAAGTTCCCGAGGGTGAAGTTTACCCCTTTGTTATAATAGAACAGCCCTCATGCTTGCAGTAAATGATGAGTCCACAAATAGAGTCAGGCTTTTTCTTCAGCACGGCACTGATTTCTTTTTTCAAGATAACTATGGATGGACTACAGAAGAATATGCTTTTGTTAGTGGTCTTCATTTGTAAGTGTTTACACTAAAATGCTAGGTATCGCTAAACGTAGGTTTAAAATAATTTAACCATTACTTCTTATGTAAAAGGTAAGATTTCATAGTTTGGTTCAGGCAGTCTGGGAATGGCACTGAATTAGTCTGTGCCAGCAGCCAGAAACCAAGCAAAAGACTAGACTAGTGAGAAGCAGCAATGGGCCAGATTCTTTAGCTCAGAACTTTTAAGATCTTTATTGTTTTGGATCCTAATATTACCCATTTCATTCTATGTAGAACCCTATGCATGGGGTAAAAATAATGTCACATCTCTGATTTTTCTAACTAGTTATTTGGGACCTTGAAATCTTAGGTATAGCCAAAGATTCTGTATTTTCTGGGGGCGAACTCCTATAATCTCATCTTTGAATTTTTCAACAACCTAAAGGGTTCCGTAAGTCCAAGGGAGCCAGTTATCTTTTACAGGTCAGATGGAGAAGTAAAACAAAGACACTAATCATTTGGTTGTTTCCATTGATTCTATTGCTGCAGACTTGCTATTGAAACTGGTCCTACAGTCATGATAGATCTATGCTCCTAGGTTACCCTTGCTGATCCAGATTCCCAAGTCTTCATGTTGATCCACACTTGGACTTGAAAGTTACAGCTTTTTTTTTTTAGTTCACATACATATGCTTGTATGCTCAGCCCTTATTCTAATTACTCGTACCTTGTTCTGGCAGCTGAGCCTCCTAGCTTTAGACACCCACAGTCTTCCACACACATTTGAAAACCTATGGAGAGCTCACAACTTAGTCCAGACCTTTGTGCACTAGTTATCCTTTGAGCATCTTATTTGCTTTTTTCTGTTAGCAGGTATTTGTTGGAAGCATTCTAAGCTGTCAGAGAGGTTCAAATAATGTTGCAGGAAAAGATCAGACTTTCCTTTCTTTTTCATTATCAGATTTCTAGCCCAAGGCCACTTTCTGTCCTGTAGAGCATCTTTGTTTAAGTCAAGGAAGGTCCCATATCACCTTTCCTAGAATAATAGGCATCAACTTGCCTGAGATTCTATAGTTAAGGTTGACCCCTCAAGTGATCTGTTTTCCGTAACAATGAAATTCTCCCAACTGCTTGAATTTACCTCACATATCAAAATATTTTAATTATGCCTCATGTGGAAGTCAGTAAACAGAAAGCTCTTAAGTCAAAGTAGGTTATTGGGTATTAGAATTGCTAAAGCCCTATCCCTGACTCATCAGTATCCATGATTGACAAGTAGGATTTTATCTTCCAAGTCTATTGGGAATAAACAGGGAGATTAAGCATCGTTCTCATAAAGATCTGCTGGTTCAGAGTCTGAGCAGGTGGAGAAGGATGCTAGTAGTCCAGGCCGGGTCCTGACTTCTATTAATTTTCTGCCATTTGTATGATTAGCTACAATAAGAGTGGAATATTATGTTATCTGACTTAATGAAGTAATATATTTCTAAATAAATTTCATTGCAAGTTATATAATTGCTGAGATGCCCTGAATTACAAGCCACAAAGAAGGAGCAGCTAATAACTAACTTAATTCTATTTTCTGGAAACTGCAACAGTTAAATGTTAGAAACTATGAAAAACCCACTTTGGGGTTGATTTGCGATTTCATAGTAGGTTCAACAAAGTTCATGAACAGATTTTTCTTTTACTATGCTGTTTCCCTAAGCATCTCTTCTTGGTGTATTATCTCATTTAGTCAATCATCCTAACAACCTTGTAGAATAAGGCAGTAAGATTCTTATATTGCAGAGGAGGATTTCGAGCCAAAGAGAAGTACTGTCTTAGAACAAATAGCTATTGGTTACAGACCTAGGACTTCTGAGTTTAAGACACTTGCCATTATGTCAAGCTAACTCTAATTGATTTACAGAAGTGTATTGCCATCAAGTCATGACTGTTTCATGTTTTTATTTTCCTTAATAAAAAGTTTGTAGAATTTACAAATTTGAAATGTATGGTATGAAGTCTTGATATTAGCTCAAGATATTATCTGAAATACTCTTAAGAATTTAATATATTTGAAAAATATTTTTGATATCAGTATTAAGGTAGTAATATTATTTATCACCAATTTTATGCACAGCAATCATCAACTAAGTTGTGAAAATACGGAAGAAAGGAGATCTAAAACGGGTTTCGAAAGTAGCAAAAGTCTTGGTAAGACATCTAGTAGTGAATTACTTTTGGCAGTCCTGCCATTGATAAGTAAGAGTAAAGAAGTTTTGATAAGAAAGAGCGGTGAAAAAAAATGTGTAAATCTCACGTACAGTTTTTCTTTCATAATTTCTTTCTTAATAGAATAGTATTCAGTACTGCTTAAGCAGTTTATTGTAGGTAATTCAAAATCTGGGACAGTATTGTCTGAAAAGAAGTTCATTTCTTTAGTCATGACCCCTAAAATTTCATATTATATCCTTATGTAAAAACGAAAAAAGATTTTAAAGTTAGGATGTTGTATGTTTCCTCTATAATCACATGATAACAAATTATACTTGTTATAAAAATGGTTCTTTTGTTTAGTTTTTACAACAAATGGATTATATTTAGTAAGTAAATACTTGTTATTATGTCCTGATTTGTCTCACTAAGAAAAGTAACTAAAACTGGGAACTCAACAATACCTTCCTAGTGCCATAAACAAATGGCAAGCGGTAAGAACTACAAAACTTAGCCAGTGTGCAGCATTCCCAATGAGATTGTTTTTTAAAGATATCTACCGATAGATAAGTCAGAAAAGCAATGCCTTGTTGAGAAGCGTAAGTTATTCTATATGTTGTTATACGAACAGGGTCTCACTGTTATCAACTTCCTTTCTCATAGGTCAAAACAGAATGAGATATTTTGACTCAATTAGAACAAGATGTTTCCTTCTGTTTGTTGGATAATTGTCATGATACTGTAATTTCTTTAGAACAAGATACTCTGTTGCCATTGGTCAAAAGATAATCAAAATAAATATTCAATAGCCCAAAGTCAACACATTTTTAATAAAAGTATAAAAATGCTTCACAGTAACAAAAATCGCTGGTGTGCTAGCTGGATGTGACACCTAGTGCATCGCGCAGCCTGAGCTGTATGAGGACGCCTTTGACTTAGTAGACCTTTATCAAAGGACTTGCGTAGGTTGTTTTGCGAGTTATAAGAAACACAAAGATGAAATAGAGTTTTGATATTTAAGGCATTCATAATGTGATAGAGCTGTCCTTGGTTTATTTCTGTGGTTTTTTTAAACGTACTTTTCAAAGAAATTTTCAAAGTTCATTTATTCATTTGTCTGCTTAATGGTGTGCCATTTAACTCTCAAGTGCCTTAGGTGCTAAGTATTACTCTGATGTTGCAAAATACAAATATTTTAAAAACACAGTCCCTGCCCTTCAAGAGGATGTTGTTATTGTCATTTGTATTACTTACTATACTTTATTCAGTGCTTACTAGGTACCAGAGCCCACTAGGAATTTATAATTATCATTATTTATTCTTTTCTATTAATGCATAATATGTCCCATACACTTTAAGTGCATAATGGGGAATTAGGGTTTTTAAAAAGTGGGTAGAATGTTTTTTCAGCTACCATCAGTTCTTTATGAAATTTTCACCTATCCATGTTGAAATAAAAAAGCCAGGAAGCTTCATTTATTCCACTTAAAATGTGCTCTGTTTCTAGGCCTGCATGTTTTTTATTTATTTTCCTTAAAAAATCTTATTCATTTAAGAAATAGCAGTAATAGTTGGTAGTGTTTTTTTCCCTTTGAAAGCCATCTCTTAAGAACCCATGATTGACTAGGGCAGAAGCAGTGGCAAAGTAAAGCAGAGACAGAAGAGGTCTAGATAATATGATTTAATGATGACTGAATTTAAAAAGTTAGCAGGGAGAGAGAAATCTAAGATGATTCATAGGTTTGCAGGTTGTGCACTAGTATTTTAATTGGACATGCAGACTAGGACTTTATCAGATGAACAGGGAAGAGCAGCAGGTCAACAGAGAAGACCAGTTTTCTTTTTCCATACGTGTTGAGATGGAATATCCATGGATAACTTATGTACATTTTGTAGACAATTATTTTTGACTTTTTGCCTTGTCCTGTCAACAAATGCCTTTAATAGTGAGCTATATTTTTAGCATAATAAGAAATTAAGAAAAAATTGGGAGCAAATAGAATGAGTAGCAGGGGGGAAGTAAAGGCAGGACTCTCACCATCGCAGTCTAACAAAGAACTTAATAGAGAAGGCAAGAAGCAGAGGGAGACATGTCTCACCCGTTGACCAGTAGTCGTGAGCCTGGTCCGATAAGGCTGCCAGGCATTCCAGACTACACAAGTAAACTATGATAGTGCAGGGGGAGCCCTTGAAAGTCTGTGCGTATCATCTCCACTAGCTGGGAAAAGAAAAGCCTTGAGACAGGTAGTCATCCCAAGGCCTGGAAGTGGGGAGGGGAGGGGTCTACGGTGTCCAGAGAAAAAGCCCATCCATACAAGAATTCAGTTAACTGCCTGCCTTCTGTCACGTATGCAAAACGAACAAATAAAGTCTGCAGTGACATAAGGTTTGGGACTAACAGACTCCCACTCATACCTACATTTGGGTAGTCACATCTCCCTGGGGGAAGCTGGCACCATCTTTACCCATCAATCAATCTGTAATTCCCTCACCCTCATCCCACCTGGCCACCTGGGCTCTGGTCACATGGGTGCTAGTCACCCGCCTTTGGCCACCCTTGTTTTTGCCACCCTTGCTTTGGCTTTCCCATTCACTGATAAACTTTGCATGCACACTTCCAGGCTCGCTGATCTATAATTCTTTACTGCATAGGTGAGAAGAACCAGGGTCCGGTAACCATACTACATATGATAACTATAGCTATCACAAGTGATTGATGCACAGTTATTATAAAAAGTTAAGCACTGCTTAGTTGGAGAAAATTAACAGTGGTGTTTTTATTTTCTTTATAGGAAGTTTCATACTATAGAATGTATTGTCAGTCATTAGAAGTCTTTATTTCTTATTCTGATTATAATAGGATTGTTACTGGTTTCACATATTTTCTGACATCATTGTTTCCTTTATTCCTTTTATGTCTTTATTCACGTGGATGTAGATCTACTGGAATTTCGAAAACAAGTATCAACACAAACAAATTCAAGGACAGGTATAACACATCAGCCCAAATAATGACTTATCATTATCACCCAAAGTTCATAGTTTACATTAAGTTTCACTCTTTGCGTTGTACATTCTATGGGCTTTGACAATGTCTGATGACATGTAGCCACTATTATAGTATCCTATAGAATTGTTTGACTGCCCTAAAAATCCTTCATGCTCTGCTTATTTATCCCACCCTCCCCCCTAACTCCTGGAAACCACAGATCTTTTTACTGAATGTCATATAGTTGGAATCATACAGTAGGTATTTTTTTGAATGTTTAAAAAATTAAAATTTCCAAGGTAATTAAATGTAGTTATCCAAGATGTTTTTTTGTCCTTTATGGGTTGTTGCTGCTGTTGTTGTTCATCAGTATAGGATCTGATGATATATGCCTTACAAGCTGAGAAAGCATGATTTCTATAGGCATTTGTCACATACTGGGGAGGGTTGAGAAAAATTACATCACGCACTACTGCACAGCGCTAACTATTTGGACCATCCTTCTCTCTGAGGTGGGTCCAGATAGATTCTAGCCATGTAAGGAGACTGTCTCAAGGAGCTATACTTGATAAAACTGGAACCACAAAGTCTGTCATACTTATCCTGCGATGGGAAATAGGGCCAGAAAGTGTCTGTTTCCTATGTTTTGCCATGTGCAAAGTGTACTGCCTGTAGCCAGGCTCCCTTGTGATAGAGTGGACAGAGCTGAGAAATTGTATTGTATTACAGCAAAATAAGCATACTCTCTTCTAACTAAGGGTAGGAGTCTGGAAAAATTATTCATTTCAAGTTTGACATTGTTAGTTTATGATACTGATTCTACTAATGATACTATTTTCTGTCAGTTTGATAGGATTTAGTTAGAATTATGATCATTGTAAATAGCAGTTCACTTGTAGATATCAGATTATGATCTCCTTCTTTTTTTTCTCCCGCATTTGATATATATAAAGGAGGAGAAGTAAATATTTTTAATGTATTAATTGCCTACTAATAGTATCATTCATATTCATTGTAGTATAATCTTAGGTCCCAAAGGACTACTTTCTAACAAAGCATCAGTCTGGTACTTTTAAAGTTCTGGATTTTTCCACTGCTGATTTAAAATGTATTTTACTTTTTTTTAACAGTGAGTGAGAAGTCTGAAGAAGACCCTTTGAAGAGGTAGGATTTTATGGATTTTTAAAAACTATATGTTAACTAAGGGAATGCAGAGAAAAGAAACTTAACATTTCTTGAGCGTTCTGCCCTGGGCTGGACACTATACTATGGAATTAACATGTGTTATATAGTCACCGCAATACCTTTGCAAAGTAGCTATGCCCTAATAGCCTACTTTTCATTAATTAGGCAGCTGTGGTTCAGGGAGGTTGATGAGTTGACCCATGATTCCATAGTTAACAAGTGGCTGACCCATGGTTGGAGTGTCATTCTGCCTGGCTCCCAGATCCCTTCTGTTGTCCTTCAACATACACTGCCAAGTTTCTGTGTGGCCCTGGCATCAAGATACAGATACAAATCAGATCACCTCAGAATGTCAGATCTAGTTGTGTGTTAACTGTGATTTAGAGTTTTCCTAAGAAACCCAAGCATTTGTCTTAATATAGTCGACAATTGCAGTGGTAACTAGTACCTTGTTTTTCACAACAAAGACTTTAGGGCACATCATGGTTAGCTATGGCCACAGAACCATAGATTTGACCTAAGGAAAACCTAATCAGGCAAGTGTTTTTAAGTATAATAGTATCTGTTCTTCTTGATATGAATTATTTTTTGTAAGTGAAAAATATCTGTGTATAAACCATGTTATGTTAATTAAATTCAGCATCTATTTAAAAGATATTTCTCAATGATTTCTCTACTCACTGACTTCCCAGTCTGGTTTTCTCTTCAGGCCAGTAACTTGGCCTAGTTGTAGTTTTTTTCTTTTTCATAGAGTCCTTTTTTCTTTCATGACGTTTTAGATTTTTAACTTTCTTCTCTGCCTTTTTTGGAGTTTCTCTCATTGTGTTAGTTTTTTCCACTTTAGCCTGTTACGTGTTCTCCATTTTTCTATAGATAGAATGAAGAGCACATAGAATTGTAGGACTTTAAGGAATCTTAGCAATTAAATAATCAGAACACCCACTAGTACTTCAACCTGTGTTTAACATTCTGGCCAACTGGTTGCTCACATGGAGAATTTGAAACTCAAAGAAATTAGAGTGACTTACTTGGATGTGGTAAGTGGTGGAAGTGAGATGTAAATTCAGATTTCTAAGCCTAGTAGGATTGGGTTTAGTGAATGCAGTGAAAGAAGACAGAATAGAATTAGCAGGGAAATCAGGAGGAAAAACACTGGGTTGGGATAGGAATAAGGGTTTTAGAAAAGAGATGGGAGAGATCAGATAGGGGAAAGAGATCAGAGTAGAGGGGTTTATGACAAATTAAAGACAAGTTACAAGAAGGAAGGCCACAGGATGTTGGGAGTTTTCTAGAAAGGCAGATTAAAATAAAGGGTTCAAGAGAGTCCTGAAGATGTTCCTGTTCTTTTGTTTGTTTGCTTAATTTGGAAAACTAGCAAAATTCAAGGTTTCTATTGAAAAGTATTAGAATAATTTAGAAAGATTCTCCTTATTGCAAACAGGACTATGGTATCATCTATCTGAACCCCTACTTACAGAGTGGGGCTTTGATCCCCTCGAGTCGTAGGGGGCTGGAGATTGCTGAACTATATAGATCTGTGGCCCAAGGCAGGTGTCTCCTCACCTCTGCCCCTTTTCCCAATTAGCTGATAGCCTTCCCATGTAGGAATGGGGTAGGAAATGGGTAGGACTGGCTGTTAAATCAGTAATGGAGGTGTGTAGTTGATAACACGCCTATGTTAGATATGGATGGCAGAATCCATTTAGCTTGTTTTCCAGGAGCAGGGAAGTCGAGAGCTCTTACTCTTGGTTATTTGAACCCATTCTTGTTTCAAACGTGTGTGCCTCTGTAGGCTGAAGATTTAAAGCTTGGAGATGGTTTTGGACGCTGCAGAAGGGTAATCTGGGAGTGGGAAGGCTAATGTCATACACATTTGTTCTTTGACATTTGGACATTTAACTTTTAAACATTTCAAGAAACTCCCTGTAGTATTCTAGGGTAAAATGAAGAAATGTTGTCACCTTAGTAAGTTCCTTCCTAAAGAACCTAGATTAGTCCTTTGACGGACATAGTTTAGTCCTTGAACCAAGGACAGACAATGGAGAAGAAACAGTCTGTCTTTCCACCTTGATTCAGGTCATCAGATCTTTTCCAGTTCAGGAGTCAAAAGTTATGTCAGCCATTTATTGGATTTTTAATTCAGGCTTCAGGACTTCTGGTGAAAAATTAACTTCAGGCTTTGCCAGTATATTGGCTGTCACCCTTTGTGGGAACTTAGAGCATGTCTCCATTGACTAGTTCATAGATTGGGAGAGGTGAAGACAGAAATAGAGAACTGACAGCTTTTCTAAAACAGGCCAAATTTTAATTATATCAAGAATCTTCATTTAATACACAGATAGCTGACTTTTCACTCAGGTTTTTGGTTGGTTTTTTAAAGAAATGAAAATTTTTGTTGGCTATTTTTACTCTAAAGGCATTCCAGAAACCCTGGCATTGAGGATTCATGGCCTATATCAGAGGATGAAGACTTCCGTTCTGATACCAAAGTAAGGTGCTCCTTCATGAAATTAATGTTCCTGCTCTTAAAATTTAGTAGTGGTCTAGCTATCGTTGTTTTATGTTTATAACGAAAAATTAGTCAAAGCAAACCATTTTGGTGGAAGTATGATATGTTGCATATTTTTTAACTTTAAATATTGAAGGTGGGGGGGCTGCGAAATATATAGTGGTAGAAAAATTATATTGGAGGAAAGTTTACCACAAAAGAGGAGGTAGGAAATTTGATCAGAGATAAGGATTTTTAATATGACTTCTAAATCATACCAGCATGATTTTTATAATACACATGCCTAAATGATTCTTTAGTGGATCCCATTACTTACTGTAATAATCAAGAAATCTTGGTGTCTCTCAGTTCCAAAACTATATATTATATAATATATAGTTTTTTTTCTCCTTGGACTGCTTTTATTTTGGTATCATATTGTTAGGAGAGAGTTTTATTTTGTTTATTTCTAACTTGGTTAGAAATAATATTTATTTGAACTGAAATAATATTACAAAATGTGTAATTTTAGAAATTTAAGTTGTCTTTCTCAAAAGCTGTATTGCAGCTTTAAATCATTCCATTGTGTTTTAAATCATTCCATTGAGAGTCTTTTAAATTATTTATTTAATTAAAGAATACATGTTTTGCTTAAAATAATAACCAGCTCTAGAAGCAGAAATTCTTAATAACCAAATAGTAAAATATCAAATTTCAGAAAATTTGTTGTTGCTTTTTAAACTTTTTATTTCAGTTAAAATTAACGTTCAATATTGTATTAGTTTCAGGTGTACAGCATGGTGGTAAGAGATTCATATAAATCACGAAGTGATATCCCCAATTAGGCTAGAATTCCCATGACATCATATATAGTCATTATAATATTATTGACTGTATTCCCTGTGCTGCACTTGGAATACCCTTGCTGGTAATCTTCTAAGCTTTGTTTAAATGAATACAAATACACTATAAAAATGATAACAAACTGGATAGTGAATTGCTTTTAACACAAATGAGAAGAGTTTTTATAAGGATATAAAAAATACAAAAACATAAAAATAAAAAAAAACCCAGTAGTTAAGTTTGAAATGAAAAGACCAAGAGCTTGATACCCAAATGGCAAAAAATAGGAACCCAAATATTACTAACTGGAAATTATCATTGGACATACATCTCAGTCTTGTGATCTAAAACGTGTTTGTGATTTGTGGCTTGCCTGCTGCAGTGAACTGAAACATGTGCTTTAAATAAAAAGGCAGGATATTTCTGCACTTACAAATACTTATACAGAAACAAAACCAAAATCAAAAGTTGTCCTCAAGCCATTATATGAAGCTATTTGCTAATAACTGTAAAAGCATGGAACATGAATTAGAAAATGTGAGTTTTTCTCTACCATATAATGACAGAACATCTGAAAGTTATCTAAATGAAGAATCACAGCAAGATAATACAGAGTTTTAAGAATGAAATAAATATGTTAAAATTAAGAGTTTCTTTCTAGCTTTGGAAAAAGAAAGATCAATTTCAAAAAGAGGTAGAGGTTCACTTGCTGCTACTACTTTTTTCCTCTTATTAGTTATCTGATCCATTCTATTTTTTGCTTAAAAAAAAAGTTTGTAAGATGAGTTTGGTTGAGTTTGGTTGAATTTGTAATTGAGGCTAGAAGTTGATTATTTCTGCAATCTAAATAATAGGAGCTCAGGAAAACAGTCTCATAAGTTTTGTTCTTTAATCAACTTAAGTCTCTCTGTCAGTCCTCCATATGAACTGGGGCACTAATTTAGCTATGTACCATGTGACCTTCTGAATCAGAAAAAGTATAAGGAAAATTGTTTTAAGATGTAATAAGCACTAGAGATTTTTGTTGTTGTTGTTTAGTTTATTGGCTTCAGTATAAATTGCATTCCATAAACAATAAAATGAGAAGGAAGCCGTGACTGAGGGAAGCAATATTGAAAATATTCCCAGCTAAACTCATCTATTATTGTGCTTTAATGTGTTCAATTTTATATGCTTTACTTCCTTGGAGCATAGAATTCCAATGTGACCACTTTGAGATATTTTCAATAACAAGCACATACTTCCACATATATTTAGTTTATCATTACTGTCAGATGTTTTTGTAGAGTCAAACCTTTATATAATGTTGTTCAATAGTATGGTATATTTTGACATGTATAACATTATCATATAGAGAGCATAAACCCTTTGCAAAAAATTCAATATTTAACTTTAAAGGTGAAACTGAGTTTTGAGGAACATTGACTTTAAAAAACAAACATTTAGATATTCTTCTTTAAAGGGAAAAGGTGGATGAGCCCTCTCCCCAAACTAAGGCATTAAATTACTTTGCAAAAGTCACACTTTTAATTTATCTGATTAATTCGACGAATTTTTCCATTCTTTTATCTGATTCAGCATTATAGAAGTTTATAATCTCTTTGGTACCATAAAATGCTAGGTAATGCATTTTTAGAAGCTTTGGGTAGATCATTTAACCTTGGTTTTATTCCCATTTTCAGCAAATATGGGGCTTAAAGTAGATAATTATTTCTATACCATACTCTCTAGCTATAAAATTTTATGGTTATTGAATGTGAAATTTGGGGAGCATTACTCATTTTCCAGGGTTGTACATTACCTAACAATTCATTACTTTTCACTCTGTCCCTGTATTGTTGTAAAAATTGGTTCATATATTTTATGAATACCATCACTTTTTTGATAACTCCAGGGTCTAAAACCAAGAAAAATTATAAAAGTCAGTGTGTGAAAAAATAGCTTGTTGCAGAAAGAGGAATGCTTCCTATTTGTTACTGAAGCACAGTGTCACATCCTCTAACTAGCTGTGTAATGCAAAATTCAGGTGGGAAAGACAGAAGAGGACATATTTTATGTCTTTGTCTTTTTATTTCTATGTCTCTGCTAGATAAATGGAACTGAGGGAGAAGGGAGATTGGATGTGAATAGAGCACAAAATTCAGAAAGCCCTTTGTGAACTCTTAGAAAATTCTGCTTTTTTACTGAATCAAATAAAACAGAATTTACAATTTCAAAGAATTGTAATAATGAAATTAAAGTAAGCACAAAAAAATTTTTTTTTATTAAAGTCATGAAAATTAAGCTAAAAGCCAAATGATAAAAACACAAAAGGTCTTTTTAAGGGATAAAGTAATAGCAATTATTTTTAATATCAAACTTTAATTAAAGGTTGAAGAAGAAAAAAGAAGGCACAACAGTAGTGAAATGGAAGTAATAAAAAACATTTGCAGTGCTGATGCCAATGACAGCGATGGATCGGTTCAGCAAAGGAAGAGTGAACAAACTGATAACCAGCCATTCCCTGTTACAGAGAATGAGTATTCTGACTGGTAAGCTTATAGCAATATTTAACAGTAGGTTATTGTTACTTTCCTATAAAGAAAATTCTAATTTGAGCTAATATTCATGGTAAACAATTTTATATTTTTACTAGGGATATTCATCTTTGTGTGGTAATCAGAAAAATACAAACTAACAATGCGATACCATTTTTTGAGGTCATAGATGATAAATATTTTATTTAACAAATAACAAGCAGGGTTGGCAAATAAAAGTAAAAAGGGCATTTTCATACACTATTGCTAGATAAAATTGATAAATCTTTTTTGAAAGGTAATTATTAATAAATAACGTGTTTCAAAATGTCAAATGTGTCGTTGCTTTATCCTAACAGCTACACTTCCTGAAATAGACCCTACAGGAAAACATGTCTTGTATAAACACACCCACACATTCTAAAGACATTTATTATATATTACTATATATAAAAAGCATACAGTAGGTCATTATATATAATATATGCAATATGACATGTTAAGGATATGTAATATACATATATGCATCAAGGATATTTATATAAATATGTTACATACAGGGCAGGACAGAAATCGGTTTGCAGTTGTTTGTATGGAAAATGCAATAGTTAATAAATAATAATACAAGAATATAAACTCATTTGTGTAGTCACAGCTGTAAAGCAACTTTTGATCCCCCCCCATATATATATATATGTTAAGGATATTTTTCATAGCATTGTATATCAGAAAGTCGGAGATAGTCTAAATACCTATCTATAAGGAAATAAATTCTTATATCCATAAAATAACGTAGTATGTAACCACTGGAAAAAATGAAGTTAGGTCTACAGCATACTGATTATTTCATAATTAAAGTACATTTAAAGCATTTTGTTTGATGTCATATCTGAAGCAAATTTTGTTAGAATACTTTTAATTATAAGAACGGAGTTGCTCAGAAGGCCATTAAGACACAGCAAGCAGGAAAAAAGAAGTTTATTGGGAGAATCATCAAGTGGGGAGCAAGCCCTGCCACAGGCAGTCCAAGCTTAGCAAGCGGGGAGGGAGCCATGCCGCCGGTAGCTAGGTCTCCAAGCTTCTAGGGGAGAGAGGGGTTGCTTTATAGGGGGAAGAAAAAAATGGATTTTTGAGCTGAGTCAGCCGTTTGGTTGTCTCGCAGCTGCAGGTAAACGGGCTGATCAAAGAGGAACACAGTTTTAGTTTATTTTAAGTTTAAAACACCCCGTTATCTTCCAGGCAGTTGCAGGCAGGGAGCGCTGATACATCGTTATCTCCTAGGCAGCTGCAGGCAGGGGGGAGGGGGCATGGGAGCTGGGGATGTCATTAATATCTGGTGTGTTTCAAAAGGAAGCTTATTCTACACTGGCACTCTGCTTTGTTACCATCATAATTGCTTGTTATTAGATTTTTCTGTTTAGTTCTTAATATGTGAGTGTTCAAATATTGGACCCTCAAGTTAATTTGAAAGCAAGAGATTTCACAAGGCAATTTGTTCCATATCTTGTGTAAAAATTTCAGTATATTGAGTAAAACATTAAAACACAGCAGGGGATCAATCTGTTAAGTCAGGGGGGCACAGATCTTTTCTATAAAGCATTAGATAGTATTTTAGACTTTGTGGACTATCAGGTCTCTTTCATTGTAATCCCAAATCTTTCAAAGACAATAGGTAAATGAACAGCATAGCTGTGTTTCAATAAAACTTAATTTACAAACAGGCAATGGGCACGATCTGGCCTGCAGGCAGTCATTTGTTGACCTATTCACTATACATCAAGGTGCTGCTAATGGAGTGAATTTCCCTTTCAAAGGTACCCTGCATACATGCTTTTATCCTTCCTTTTTTATAGAGAATGTATTTCAGTATGCAGCACACCAAATTTTTCAACAGTGACATCATATTATACAATTTATAAAAATTCATTTTATAAAGAAAAAAATTATCTGCATGCTTCTCCCTTTATTTCAGTTACAGAATTTTAATATGACTAATTACTTTGTATATTTTAATAGTAGATATATTCTAGAGTTGAATGATTCTCATCAAGCAAAAAATCCTGTGATCTTTTTTAACTATAAGAAAAATGATAATCAGGTTATATAATATCACTATACAGGGTGGGGCAGAAGCAGGTTTACGGTTCATATTGAAACCAATAATTAATAATACAAGAATGAACTCTTCCTTGTTTTTTTTTTTTTTTTTTTTGCTCCTCACAACTGTTAACCTACTTTTGCCCCATCATATATATCTAAAAAAATTTTGTGGCGGGGTCTTTTAGTTGTATGATTTTGTGAATTTATTATTTAATAAGTTGTCTGGCATTTTTTCAATTAAGAAACTTTTCTGTATTACAAAAATAGCACATAATCACTATGAAAGGATTGAAAACTATAGCTAAACAAGAAGAAAATCAGATCATCCACGATCAAGCCATTTAGCTACAAAGTCCTTAGAAACTATCTACACTCACTGATTGTAATTTCCCCTCCATGCACTCTTGAACCATCTCTAGTAATTTTCAGCCCTTTCTCTCCTCCATAATTGTTTTTCTCCAGATTACCACTGGTTTTTCACTTTAATAAAAATAGCATTCCTTAGCCTTCGTTTTACATAATCTATCAGCATTTTTTGACCCAATGGGAAACTATCTTCAAAATACTTTCTTCATTTGGCTTTCAGGACTTAGTTTTAAGGGAGCGGAAGCACACTTTCCTGGTTCCCCGCTGCCTGTCTAGTTTGTTCATCTCCGTCTATTTTACTTGTTTCTCCCCACCCCCCACCTTTTACACTTTCCAAGTGTTCCAGGATTCAGTCCTTGATCTGTTTTTCCCATGACTTTTACTACTTTGTATATGCTAATCCCCAAATTTATATTTCCGGCCCAGGTATCTCTCCTTAATTCCAGCCCTGTATATCAGACTGCCTACCTGAGAACTCTTTTTGGAAAGCTCTTGGGTATTTCAGACTTAAGATGTCCAAAATTGTACTGATTTTTTTTTTCACACCTGCTCTTCACATAGTCTTTCTGTTTGAGTTAATGACAGCTCTTCAGTTGCTCTGTCAAAAACTTGGTGCCATCCTCTCTTACGCCTCACATCTAATCTGTCAGCAGATCTTGCCAGGTTACCTTCAAAATATATTGGGAAGCATCTTTCAGACCCAAGCCACTATCACCTGCTGCTCAGATTAGTGTAATAGACAACTAATTGGTTTCCTTCCTTCCTTCCTTCCCTCGCCCTTCCTTTCTTCCTTTGTTTTTCCCTTTTTACTATTTTCATCAATTCTAAACACAGTGGACCTCTTAAATGATAAGTCAGATACATGTCAAAATTGTTCATAATACTATCTACAAGGCCTTATATAATTCCTTCGTCTTAGATCTGTGTCTCTGACTTGAACTTCTTTTTTATATCCCTTTCATTCTGTTCCAACCAGACAATTTCTCACTGTTCCTTAAACACTCCAAGCATAAGTCTATATTTGCTGTTGTTTCGATCTGGATGCTCTTCCCTCTGATATCCAGATGCCATGCTCTTTCCAATTTTTTAGTTCTTTACTTAAAAGCCACTTTCTTAGTAAGACCTTTCTTGGCCAGCCTAATATTTTACTGACGCCCTCCCCACACAACACATTTCTCTGCTTTAGTTTTTCTCTTCTAACATGCTGTATATTTTGCCATTTAGAGGACCCCCCACAGTCCTAGAAAATATGCAAACCCACCCATCTGGGAACCACCACCAGGGCAACAGCTAGAGGGGCGCCAGTTGCATTTTTCCCTCTCTGACCCCTCCCCCGCATGCAGCACCACAAATGATGAAACCGGCCATCCTGCACTGACAAAACCTAAGGCTCCCTTTACAATGTAACAGGTGTGCCCAGACAGGGAATCAAGAAGCACTACAAGTGATGAAAAGCAAGGACCTACAACCAAGATTACCCTATCCAGCAAAGCTATCATTTAGAATAAAAGGGCAGAAAGTGCTTCCTAGACAAAGTAAAGCTAAAGGAGTCCATCATCACCAAGCCATTATCATATGAAATGTTAAAGGGACTCATTTAAGAAAAAGATCAAAACTATGAACTGTAAAATGACAACAAACTCAACTGTCAACAACTGAATCTAAAAAAAAACTAAGCAAACAACTAGAACAGGAACAGAACTATAGGTATGGAGATCATATGGAGGGTTATCAGCAGTGTGGGAGAAGGGGGATAATGGAGGAAAAGGTGCAGGGATTAAGAAGTGTAACTGGTAGGTAAAAAAAAGACAGGGACGTTAAGAATAGTAAAGGAAATGGAGAAGCCAAAGAACTTATATGCATGACCCATGGACATGAACTAAGGAAGGGATTGCTGGGGGGAAGGGGGGTACCAGGCAGAGGCGGGGAAAGAGGAAAAAATTGGGACAACTGTAATAGCATAATCAATAAAATATACTTAAAAAAAAACAAGTGACCCTTAAAATAAGCAGTTTCTAGAAATAGTTGCCATGGAAGTCAGATTGTAGTAAATAAGTGTAAACCACTCCTTAGAGAATTTTTACTGGGAAAGGCAATAGACAAATGGATGATGATGGAAGAAGAATGTGGAGTTCCAAGGGAGTTTTCTTTTTTCTTTTAAAACAGGAGCTTGTAGAGTATCTCTGTATGTTGTTGGAAATCATCCAGTATAGAAGGACATGTCTATTAAATATGAGTTATTTGCATTTCCAAGTATCAGCTCATTGATTGTATTACATTATATTTTAAAAATTAGAGTGAACTAATTGTCCATACTATTTCTATCACATACACATATGTGGAGTTGGATCCACATTGGAATATTCTCATATATTGAATATGCAGAAAATTAAAAGTTACGTGATCATACACAGATTTTTTAAAATTATATAATTGTAAACATAAACACTGAGACCATACTGAATAGAATTTAATTATTTCTTAAAAATTCTGGATATTATAATGCCTTTGACAGTATTACCATGAATAGCTATGATTTTATAAGGTATTCGAAAGTATTAGGTTATATTAAGTCTCTTAGATTGTGGGGGAAAGAGGAAGATTTTATTTATGTGCAACAGAAAAATAAACCTGTAACAATCTATCGCAGATTATTAATTTTGGATTATAAAGTTCTAAAGTATTAAAACCATGCCTTCTATACCAATAGTGCCATTAACACATACTGTGTTCTCAGTAAGTATATTTTGAATGTGTCATTAAACAATTGAATGGATGAATGAATGCCTGTTGATGAATTTATCAAAAATATGTTTAGGTTATTAAAAGAATATTTTCAATATGGCCTAGGTACAAAATTCTTTTTATTTTTAAAAAGTATGTGTAGTATTCAGAAATGATTATTAGTAATTATAGCTAGAAATGGAATAATAATATAAATTCATTTGCTATCGTGGTACTTAAAAACACTTAAAAATAAGTGTTACTTTCAAAGCATATTGTGAAACATGTTTTGAAGACAGATTTCCTGGGTTTGAATTCTAGATCTGCTATTGAACACCTCTATAGACTCTGGCAAATTACTTAACCTTTCTAAGCCTCATTTTCTTTCGTTGTAAAATACCTAATATATTGCCTACATCCAAGATTTTTTGCAAGGATTAAAATGTACCTAAGACATGTAAAATGCTCACGCTCATGTATACTAGTTGCATATTAAGTCCTCAAAAAGCTAGTATTGTGACTATTATAAAATGTTTCCTTCATATAAGGGTTTAAGGATTACCTTCCAACTAGGAATTAGTGCCAGTAAAAACTTGTTTTTATTGAAAATGACAATAAAAACATATGGTATATTATTTCTTACTAATAAATAGTGCAAGTAACAAACATTATGTTTTCCTTTGGGCTTGACTATCAGCTTGATCTAAATTTAATATTTCATGTTATTATTATTAATATTATATTTTCTTTGTACCTTAATGTCAGTTTTTCTTTTTATTTGTTGTTTAATTACAAATACAGACATTTTATATAGGAAACAATAGGTTTAGATATTCTTTGTATCTTAAGTATTTAATATTTACCGGGAAGGATTGTTAATTTTCTTTTTAGGTCTGCAGAGAAAATGACTCATGAAGAGAAAACGTCCAGTAAAGGGAACAAGGTATTGTGAAAAATAAATTATCAAAAATATTATTTGTAGTAAAAAAATTAGAACATAGTGAAACAATAGAAAATCTTCCTATGTTATAGAGACATACTTTCTGAAAGTAATTTAGACATACTAGTTATTGATAAAGGCACCTTCCTTATAAAAATCAGTTCTTTTAAAATACCTATGTTTTTGCTTTTATAAAAGTGGATTATTTATTACCTCTGTACACCTAATATATATTATCAACATTTGAAACACAGTATTATTTATTTGTAGGTCAAAGAGAAATTTAATCCCAGTCATCTGAATTTAACTCAGTCATCTGAAACAGTTTGTGAGTTGCCTGACTCCAATTGTAATAATTTCTTGTTGCTAATTGAACAACTTGGCATGCATTGTAAAGGTAGGACCATTGTATACATATAAAGCATTTTTATGTATACGGTAGTAATAATATATGTACAACTTGTCTAGTATTGAACCACAGAGCACTGACGTGTTGTATGGTTACTTATCTAAGAAATATGTTTTATATTACTATAAGGTGAGAGCAATTGTATGCTCTCAGCCAAAGAGCTATGGTAGTTTCCACTGTATTTTTCTCAGTGTGAATGGCAATGCCTAGTGTGTTTATTGACTGTTTCTCTCCAATGTCTTCACCCAAGGTTATGTCTGAAAATTCCCTCCTAGGATATTAAAATAACCTCATAACTTTTTCCTGCCATTTCACCTCCTGGAACTTTGGTCTACATTGCAGCTATAATTATTATATATTTTTTAAAAATTCCGATCTCATTATGTTTAAAACCCAGCCTTTACTTCTTATGCTCTCAGGTTAAAGCCACAATAGCCTCTAGCTTCATTTGGTATAATTTCCTATCCTCTTTCCATCTGTGTTGCAACCACTGACTTATATGTTTTTTCCTATAATAGTGCTTATTTTCCAACGGCTTGGTTAGGTATACTACACATATGTGAAGTTTATATTTTGATAGTTTTTTTAAGTATGTTTTATTGATTATGCTATTACAGTTGTCCCAATTTTTTCTCCTTTGTCCCCATCCACCTGGTATCCCCCTTTAGTTCATGTCCATGGGTTATGCATATAAGTTCTTTGGTATAAACCCCATCTGGTTATGACAAATTGTCCTTTTGATGTATTGTTGGATTTGATTTGCAAATGTTTTGTTTAGAAATTTAACCTCCATGCTCATGACATAACTTTTTTTCTTACAACATCTTTGTCTGCTTTTGGTTTCAGGGTATTAGCGAATGAGTTGGGGCATATTTCTGCTCTTCATTGTTTGAGAGAGTTTGTATTATTTTTTTCTAAAATGCTTGGTAGAATTCACCAGTATAGCCATTTGGACCTGGAATTTTCTCTTTTCAGAAAGGTCTTTAACTAGGACTTTAGATTCTTTTATGGATATAGGACTATTTAGCTTATTCTTTCTTGATTGAGTTTGTGTAATTTTTGTTTTTCAAGGAATCGACCCACTTCATCTGAAATGTCAACTTTATTTACATAAATTTTATAGTATTACTGTTATTTTCTATAAAATCTGTAGTAATGTCACATTACTTATTTCTAATTTTGGTAATTTGTGCCTTCTCTTTTTTTTTTTTTTTATTGGCCTGCCATAGATTCTCAGAAAGCAATTGTTATATTGACTTTTCTCTACTTTTTATTTTCTCTCTTATTGACTTTGTCTTTGATATTTATTATTTCATTTCTTTTTATTGCTTTAGGTTTACTTTGTTCTTATGTTTCTAGTTTCTTTTTTTTATTATTATGTTTTATTGATTATGCTGTTACAGTTGTCCCAATTTCTTTTCCCTCTTCTCCCCTCCACCCAGTGACCCCCCTCCGTCCAGTTGCCCCCCCCTTAGTCCATGCCCATTGGTTGTGCATATAGTTCTTTTCAACATCTTCCTATCTACTCCACTCCCTTCTACTGTGCTTCTTAATTCCTGTGCCATCTCCCTCCCTTCCCCCTCCTCCCTGTTGACCTCTCCCCATAATGTTCCCCATACCTATAATTCTTTTTCCACTCTCGTTGCCTACTTAGTCTGCCTTTGTTTCGATTCCCTAGCTTCTGTTGTTGGCTGTTGTAATACAGTTTTCATATTAATGTTCATAGTTTTGATCCTCCTTCTAAACCAGTCCCTTTAACATCTCATATAACAGTAGTTTGGATCTAATGAACTACTTCAGTTTTACTTTGTCCTGGAAGCATTTTCTCTGCCCTTCTATTCTGAATGACAGTTTCGCTGGATAGAGTATTCGTGGCTATAGGTTTTGGATTTTCATTACTTTGAATATTTCTTGCCAGTCCCTTCTTGCCTGCAGAATCTCCTTTGAGAAAGGAGACCCCTTTGTACATAATTTTTTTCTTCTCTCTTGCTGCTTTTAAAATTTTCTCTTTATCTTTAATTTTTGACTATTTGATTATAATGTGTCTTAGAGTGGCTCTCCCTGCGTCCAGTTTTTCTGCAACTCTCTGTGCTTCCTGGACCTGTAAGTCTATTTCCTTTCCCAAGTTAAGGAAGTTCTGCTTCATTATTTTTTTCACATAATTTTTCAATTTCTAGTTCTTCTTCTTCACCTTCTGGCAACCCTGTAATTCAGATATTCGCTCTCTTATAGTTATCCCAGAGATTTCTGAGTTTTTCCTCATGTTCCTCCCTTTTTGTTTCCTCTTTCTGCACTGGTTGACTGTTTGTTCCTTCCCTACGTTACGATTTGTTGATTTGATCCCTGGTTTTCCTTCCCTCATCACTTGTTTCATACGTGTTTTCATTCATTTCAGTAGGACTAGCCTTCATTCCTTCCCCATCTTGATTAAGTCCCACTGTTATTTCTGTAAGCTGTTTATAACTATAGCCCTGAACTGAGCCTCAGAAAGATTATCTATGTGCTCATCCATTAATTCGTGTATTTGCTTTCTGGTCAGCTGCGTGATTGGTATCTCTATCATTATCCCTGCCATCCTGGCAGGTTTGTTTACCTTTCCTTCTTGGGCGGGGCTGTCACACCTCCTACGCTATAGGGGGCAGAGCCCCGTGCTCTCATCACTAACGGGCAACCCTCCTCACCACACTGTGGTGCTTTGTGTGGGGTCGAGAGTCCAAGATGGATTCCTGCTGTTTACTCTCTGCTGAGAGATCGGGAGCCTCCGTCTCCGTCCCCACGCCCTCTGAGCCTCACAGTCCGAGGCAATTGGGGTCTGCCTTCCCCGGGTTGGAATCGAGAGCTGACGGGTCTGGACTGCAGCCGGGGGTGCTCCCCAGGTGCTTCTCACCTCCCCTTAAACACGGGTGCCTGTGCTTATCGCAGTCCCGTCGCTCGTCGCTGCTGCTGCCACTGACAGCACGGCTTGATCTCTCCACCCCAGCTTTGCCTCTTCTACCCGTCTGGACGAGCACCACTTGTTTATAACTTCATATGTAGCTTTATTTTCTGTAACTTCTGGTTATTTCTGGTTTTGCAGTAGTTGTAGTCCTTCTTAGTTGTGGAGGGAGACAGAGCGTGTCAGTCTAGGCCTCCATCTTGGCCAGAAGTCCTACTCTAGTTTCTTTTTTTTTTTTTTTTAAAGTATATTTTATTGATTATGTTGTTACAGTAGTCCCAATTTTGTTTGTCATTTCTTAATGTGGACACTAAGGTCACTGATTTGAGACCTTTTTTTTTTTTCTAATAGATTTTTAGTGCTGTAAATTTCACTGTTAAGTAGCATTCCACAAAGTCTAATATATTCATTTTTATTTAAATCCAGTTTAAAATACTTTTCAAATTTCTCTTTTCATTACATCTTTGACTTAAGGGTTCTTTAGATGTATGTTACTTAGTTTCCAAATACTTGAATATTTTCCAGAGATATTTTTCGTTTTGATTTTCAATTTGATATCTTTGTGGCTAGGGTGAATATTTTATATGACTTAAATCCTTTTGGCTGACTCTTTCTATTAAGATTTATTTGATGACCCAGAATATAGTTTCTTCTGGTAGATATTTCATAGGTACTTAGGAAGAGAAGTGTGATGTTCAAGTCTACTATATCCTGGATGATTTTCTGCCTACTTGTTCTATCATTTATTGAGTGATTACATTTAAAATCTCAGACTGTAATTGTGAATTTGTCTGTTTTTCTCTGCAGTTCTATCAATTTTTGCTTCATGTATTTTGATGCTGTTAAGTGCGTGATCATTTAGGATTATTATACTGCTTATTAATTTATCATTATGCATTGATCTTTCTAATTACTGATATTATTTTTTGCTTTGAAATCTACTTTGGTGTTAAGATAGCCACTTACCTCAGTCTTCTTTTGTCTGGTGTTTGAGTCTTATTTCTTATTTCTAAGCTTTTACAGATTTTGTGTCTTTATGTTTAAAGTTCATTTCTTATAGGTGGTATGTAGTTGGGTCTTGGTTTTTTATCCAGTTGCGGTTTTTAGACAGTTTTAATTTAATGTGATTGGGAGTACAGTAGGTTTGAATCTGTCGTTCATGCTGTTTGATTTCTTTTTGTCCCATCTGCTCTTTGTTCCTATTTTTATCTCTGTCTTCTTTCAGATTAATCGAGTGATTTTTATGATTTAGTTGTATGTCTTTTTTTGGCTTATTTGCTATATAACTCTTGCTATTATAGTGGTTGGTTTAGGGTTGCTTTATGATAAATGACTAAATTATCACAGTCTACTTTCAAGTAATATTATAGCATATCATATGTAATACATAAGAACATGGTAATAAGTTACTTCAATTTCTTCTCTACTAGTCAGATCTGTCCTAGATCTGTGGAATTATATTTTTCATTGAGTTTAGAAAGTTTTTGGTCATTGTGTCTTCAAATATTTTCCATCCCTTCCTCCTGCTTCTTTGGGAATTACACATTAGGCATTTAAGTTTTCTCACAATTCACTGATGAGAAATTTACTAACTTTTATTTTGTGATGTCTAATATGCATTTATTTCCATCCAGTATATTTTTCATGTCTGACATTATAATATGCATCTTTTTAAGTGCAATTTATTTTTAAATAGCTTTCATGCCTCTACTTATCTTTTTGAGCTTTGTTTGGGATTTAGTTAAGTTCCTTATAAACAGTTTGATCCTTTCTGGTCTTGCTCTGTCAATGTTAGGTCAAAACAGAGCAGTGCTTTACCAATGGCTACTCTCCACTACTGAGGCAAGACTTTTCTGCCTGCTCTGTTCATTGGCCTGTGAGTTATGAGGTTTTTTTTTCAGCCTGGCTAATGGAAATAGATACCATTCTTGGTTCTTTGTGAACACCAGGTTACTGCTTCCTCCACTCTTTTCATATGTTTGTTTTCTCTGGTCTGTGGTGATTCTGCTCTGCTCCCTCTTCTCCAGGATTCCAACCTGTGACCTCTACCTGCCTGAGTTTCATCAGACCCTCAGCTTCATCACCCAACCCAAGGAGTCTGGTGGACTCTTGCCTCAGTTCCTTCTCCCTGTGTTGTGGCCTGTAAATTCTCTAAAGGCAGTGAACTGGGACATTCACTTCATTGGGCTCACTTCATTTGTTTCAGGCATCGTTGTCCTTCATTGCCTGAAGTTCGTTGTCTCGAAAGTAATTTTTTTAGTGTACTTTTTCTATTTTGTTTTTGCTTGTTTCATGTAGGAAGGTAAATCAGTACCTATTACTCCATCTTGTTAGAAGCAGATTGCATAGAACTTTGGCACGTGCTGTAGAGTGTCTAGAATGTTCTCCTTCCTCCTTTGCCTGATTGCTTCCTGCTCATCTTGCCTTTGTCACTGTACCCATCTCTTCTTTGGGGAAATCTTCTTGGGCCCAGTCTAGATTGAATTCTATTATATGATCATAGAACTCTAATTTACTTACAATATCTACCTGAATTTATAATTGTCATTTAATTTGTCTTTTTCCTCCAATAGACTTTAAACAAGAGCCAGGAGTCTTGTCTGCTTTATTTGCAGAGCTTAGTATATATAATCTCTTCCACATTGTAGGTACTCAATATATATTTGTTCAGTATATGAATGAATGTGAAAATGCACAGTCCTTTAGAAACAAAAAGTACTCAAATGTTTTTCTATTTTTGTTTTCTTGCTGATGCAGATTCTGTTACCTTATTGAAAATTCAAGCCTCATTTCTTTCATATAAAATGTTGCTAGAACAGAAGACGAATCATTGTGAAATACTTAAAGAAAATATTAAAAATATGGAAAATATGGTTAGTGTACTACAGAAGGAGCTCTCAGAAACAGAAGAAATGAAATCACTGTTAGAACATGAAAAAGTACAATGGGAACAAGAACGCAACAGCTTGAGGTATTGAATAGTTTATTTTTAAAGAAATATTTAAATATTTACTTTTATTTTTATATACTCTTCATATTTGTAGGAAAAGTTTTATAATTGCCTTCATACCAATTATGATTTCACAGGAAAGAACACGTCTTCACTACTATGGGGTATGACATTTTTGGAATAATATAACAATTTTTAACAGTGCCTACTTTGAGTTACAAGATAATGTATATTTTTTAAATCATCATTTGAATTACCATATAGAAGTCCATCATATGGAAACCTCATTATTTATTTAACCAGTTGAATTTTAGTAGTTTTTCATTATTGTGTATTATAATTAATCCTGCCAGCAATGTCTGTTATATAAGTCTGTTCCTACATTTTTTGATTATATACTCTAAATAAAATTTTTAATAGAGTCTTATTTGGTTAAGTGTAAGAACTTTATAAAAGGATCTTTGTTCATATTCCTAAATTGTTCCAAGACAGTTATATTAATTTGCACTCACATCAACAGAGTATGAAATGGCCATTTTTATCAAGACAGAAAAAAAAAATGTTTTTAACTAATGCAGTTTTAGTTTTAATATATGCATGGAATGGAGAAGGATGACTGATTAGTGTGTTCAGCATCTTTCTTACACTTAGATGACACTAACTTGAAGGTCTGTACTAAAAGCATATATTATTCTTTATTGTTGATTTAATTAATTCTATCTTATTCCAAAGGGATTTTAAATGGATGTATAAAATAGATAATAATGGAAAAGATACATTGAAAAGGTTACAAAAGAAGAAACATAAAAAGTGTTAAGCAACAGACTTCCTAGCCTAGTCTTAGATTACAGTATTCAGCAGATATATCTTGTGTAAAAGACTTCTACAGATGCTGTCCTACACTGTGAATCATTTTTAGGAGTACCCGTGATATTTTGTGAAGCTGAAATTGTATTTCTAGAGAATTTACAAACCTGTTTATAGAAAACCACTTCTCTTTCTAATTAGTAACTATATCATGTGTTGTCCTAATGGAGGAGTAATTATGATTGTGCAAAAAAGGATAATTTCAGTTCTACCTTTACTGAATAACTCCAAATTTTCTTTTCTACAGCATTTACCACAGTTACTTCTGACTAAAACCTACTAAGTAACAAAAAGGTTTTAATTCTCATATATATGTATATATATATATATATTCCAAAAATTTATATGGAACCAAAAAGGCCTCAAATAGCTTCAGCAATCTAGAGAAAGAAAAACAAAGTTCGGGGTATCACAATACATATCACACTGTACTACAAAGCCATTGTATTCAAAACAGTCTAGTACTGGCATGAGAACAGGCACGTATATCAATGGAACAGAATAGAGAGCCCAGAGATAAACAAACAAATAAATATATATTTATATTATATATATGTATATAATTTCAGAAGAGATTGAAGAAATAAAAACATGAAACCTAGCAAGAAAAAATTTCAATAACAGGAATTTCATTATGATAATAAACCAGCATATGTGGAACCAGATCATAAAATGAACATTTTATTTTCTAACAAAATGAATTTTAAGATAAGTATATTTAACTGCAGACTTACATTAGAAGAGGAAAAAAAGAAGAGAAGTATGCATTCATTATATGACAAAACAAAGGAGCAGTTAAGAAAAAGAGAAGAGCAATATATTAAAGAAGTTGAAATGAAACAACTTGAAACTGCTTATAGAACACTACAGATGGAATTGAAGGTTGTTAGAATAAATTTCAATCAGGTAAATTTATCTTTTGTAAAAATGTCTTATTTCTGTGTGTGTTTGTGTGTGTGTGTATGTGTGTGTGTGTGCAATGGCTAAACTTTCCTTTGGGGAGACAGAGCTTTGCCTTTTTAAAAAATATATCAATTAGAGTTTAAATTCAAATTCAATATTATTTTGTATTTGTTTCAGGTATATAGCATAGTGATTAGACAATCATATACTTTACAAAGTGGTCCCTCAGATTTCAAGTACCCACTTGGCACTGGACATAGTTATATATCGTTTTTGACGGTATTCCCTATGTTGTACTTTATATCACCATGCCTATTTTGTGACTACTAATTTGTACTTTTCTTTCATTCTTTTTTCTTTATTTTTATTGTTGACACTATTACAGATGTCACATTTATCCCCACTTTGCCCACATCTACCCAGCCCCCAAACCGTCTTCCCTCTGGCCATCACCACACTATAGTCTGTGTCTATGGGTTATGCATATATGTTCTTTGACTAATCCCTTCACCTTCTTTTTCTTTTTTTGTATGTTTTATTGATTATGCTGTTATAGTTGTCCCAATTTCTTTTCCCTTTGCTTCCCTCCACCCAGCAACCCCCCACCCTCCAGCAGCCACCCCTGTTAGTCCATGTCCATGGGTCATGCATAAAACTCTTCTCAACAAATCTCTGTCCATTCCACACCCTCCTACTATGCTTCTTAATTCCTGTACCATCTCCCTCCATCTCCCCGCTTCCTTCTCCCCAGTGACCTCCCCCCACATGCTCCCCATACCTATGATTCTGTTCCCACTCTAGTTGCCTCCTTCGATTGACTTTGTTTCCATTCCTAACTTCTGTTGTGATAATTGGTTGTGATAGTTGTGATACCGTTTTCATTTTAATGTTCATAGTTTTGATCTTCTTTTTCTTAAATAAGTCCCTTTAACATTTCATATAATAATGGCTTGGTGATGATGAACTCCTTTAGCTTTACCTTGTCTGGAAGCACTATATCTGCCTTCCATTCTAAATGATAGCTTTGCTGGGTAGAGTAATCTTGGTTGTAGGTCCTTGCTTTTCATCACTTTGAATATTTCCTGCCAGTCCCTTCTTGCTTGCAAAATTTCCTTTGAGAAATCAGCTAATAGTCTTATAGGGACCCCTTTGTAGATAATTCTACTCCTCTCTTTCTGCTTTTAATATTTTCTCTTTTTCCTCAACCTTTGGCATTTTGATTATGATGTGTCTTGGTGTGGTCCTCCCTGGGTCTAGTTTGTTTTGAACTTTCTCTGCTTCCTGGATCCAAATGTCCATTTCCTTCCCCAAATTAGGGAAGCTTTCCTTCATTATTTTTTCACATAATTTTTCAATTTCTTGCTCTCCCTCTTCACCTTCTGGCAACCTTATGATTCAGATGTGGGCACATTTATAGCTGTTTCAGAGGTTTTAAGCCTCCTCATTTGTTTTAAATTCTCATTTCCTCCTGTACTGGTTGACTGTTCATTTCTTCCTTATGTTCCAATTTGTTGATTTGAACCCTGGTTTCCTTTCCCTTACCACTTGTTTCATATGGATTTTCCTTCATTTCAGCAAGGATAGCCTTCATTCTTTCCCTGTCCTATTTAATCTTTGCTGTCAAGTCTGTGAGCATCTTGATCACCAATGCCTTGAACTGTGCATCTGTTAAGTTGTCTGTCTTCTGATCTGTCAGGTGTGCTATCTGCTGGTTGCTTAGTTGTGTCACTGGGACCTTGATCTGTCACTTTCTCTGTGTCCTCATCATGACAGCTTTCTGTGTTCGCCTCTGTGACCTGGGTGGGGCTGTCGTGCCTCTTACATTATAGGGGGCAGAGCCTGAGGTATTCATTAGTGCTGGCAACCGTTTCACTGTTTTGGCGCTGTATGTGGGGGAGGGGTCAGAGAGGGAAATGTGCCGGTTGCCATCACTTTTCCAAGCACTTCTCCCCCTTCCGGTACTAAGCAAGCTACCTCCTTTTGGAGACTATTGGCTTCGTCCTCCATCCCAGCCCCCACCTGCTTTCACAATCGGAAGCAATGCGGCTCTCTTTGCCCTGGGGCGGTAACCGCCCGCTATGCGGTCTGTTTTGGCGCTGAGGCTGCTTCTCAGGTTTAAACTCTATGGCTGTTTTTCAGCCCAGGTACAGCTCCCCGCGCCTACCAGCCACTCGCCTGCCCAGCATCACCCCCGCAGCCCCTGCAGCCACTGCTCTGCTCCTCTTTCTCTCCATCCTGGCTCTGCCCCTCCAACCTTTCAGGCTGATTATTACTTCTTTATTTCTTTGCTGAACTTCCCTGTAGTTTCGATTTTCTGGATGTTCTGGGGTTTTTTTAGTTTTGACGTGGTTGTAAATTTCTTTTTAGTTGTGAGGAGACACAGCATGTGTATTTACACCTCCATCTTGGCCAGAGGTCCCCCTTCACCTTCTTTTATCCAATTTCCCCATCTTTCCTCTGATCTGACAGCTCTCAGTCTGTTCCATGTGTCCATGCCTCTGTTTCTGTTTTGTCAGTTATTTTGTTCATTAGTTTTCACATGTAAGTGAAATAACATCATACTTTTCTTTCTCTGATTGGCTTATTTCACTTAACATAATCTTCAGGTCCTTCCATGCTATGACAAAAGGTAAGGTGTCCTTTTTTATATGGCCGAACAGTATTCCATTGTGTAAATGTATCACAGCAGTTTTATCCACTCATCTTTTTTTTTCCAATTCATTTTTTTATAGTTTATTTATTTGTTTGTTTGTTTATTTATTTGGGCGGAGGACCCCGCTCTGAGTCCCCGCTCTCAGACTGAAGACCCTTTATAATTTTATAAAGGACAATGAATGAAGGTCTCGTGCTCCTCTAGCTGCTTCAAGCTGGCATGGTCATCATCCTACCTATCCTTGGGTCCAGAAATCCCTAAAAAGAGTGGGGGTGTGGAGGGGAGGGTGGCCTTCCCACATGGGGAAGCATCTTGCAGACCCCAGGTCAGTTGGCTGTCCCCGAACAATGGCGTACTTGGTTTAACAGGCTGGCATCCTTGTTGTATTCTGGGGGCAACAGATTTGGCAACAGGGTTAAAAGGCATCATTCAGTCCATAACCACTAGATGACAAAAGGCAGGTATTAATTTTTCAATGTCCCACATTAGGGAAAAAAAGGGCTTCTTTGGAGGAAGGTGTGCCAGGCACATCACACCTGTCCGAAACCCTTTTGCCCACTATACTTAATTTGGGCTGAGGGGAATATTTTAGGTTTCCCTCCTCAGACCTCTGGACCCTTTCTGTCCAAGCCATTAGGACAGAAAAGAGAAACCAGTTTTAAAGTGAAGCCCACAGACCACTCCATTCTTCACCAACCCAGCCACTTAGTTCAGCCAAACCATTGAGTCTCAGGACGAAGCGCTGCAGACAGGATTAAGTGAGGCCTATATGTACAGACAACCACTCAGGTCATGAGATCCTAGGCTTATGCCCTTTGAAAACAGAAAACACATGTTAATTTATGCAGCATAACCCACAATCCAGTCTCTAAATCTGTAAGACTGTCTTATTGGAAAGACATCCAATTGCAAGGCATTAGACATTCTTTTTGCCTGTAAATTAAGCATCTTTGATTATGCCACAGACCTCGTTCAACTTTCAAATGAAAACAAACTTTGATGAAAATAAACTTTAAAGACAGTTAGCTGAACTTCTTTATAGTCTACCACTGAGTATTGTGATTTTCCTTGAATCGCGATTTTTCTCCTTAAGATTATCCTTCTTGTCATTAAAGGGACTGCATTAAGTCCATTGTTAATGTAGCCTGTTCATTCGCATAAACACATCAAGAGTAGCAAATGATCACATATGATCTTTTAAGTCTGCTTTGCTGGAATTTACACAAAGAACCTTTAGGGTGATCTTCAGTCAGAACTTCATGGCACAGGAGCTTAGCCACCTACCTGCCATTGAGCCTTGCCTGTAAACACCTGTCTTTTCTAAGTCCTTCAGGTTTTCCATCGTGCCTTTTTTTTTTTGAGATATTTTTAAAAGTATATTTTATTGATTATGCTGTTACAAGAGTTCCCATTTTTTCCCCTTCGCTCCCCTCTGCCCAGTATCCCCCTTCCCTCCAGTAATTCCACCCACACTTAGTTCATGTCCATGGTTCGTGCATATAAGTTCTTTAGCTTCACCCTTTCCTATATTATTATTAACTTCCCCCTGTCTATTTTGTACCAATCGATTATGCTTCTTAATCCATACACCATATCCCCATTTCTCCCCCTCCCCTCTCCCGGATGATATCCCTCCAAATGATCCCCATACCTATGATTCTGTTCCTATTCTGATTTGCTTAGTTGGATTTTGTTTTTATTTTTTAGATTCGGTTGTCGATAGTTGTGAGTTTGTTGTCATTTTAGTGTTCATGGTTTTGATCTTCTTTTTCTTAGGTAAGTCCCTTTGACATTTCATATAATAATGGCTTGGTGATGATAAACTCCTTTAGCTTTACCTTGTCTTGGAAGCACTTCATCTGCCATTCCAAATGATAGCCTTGCTGGATAGAGTAGTCATGGTTGCAGGTAGCCTTTCACCACATTGAATACTGCTTGCCAGTCCCTTACTGCCTGCAAAGTTTCCTCTGAGAAATCAGCTGCTAGTCCTATAGGCACCCCCCTGTAGGCAACTCTCCACCTCTCTCTTGCTGCCCCCAGGACTCTCTATCTTTCACCATTGGCATCTCAATCATGATGCATCCTGGTGTGGTCCCCTCTGGGTCCAGCTCGCCCGGGACCCTTCGTACTTCCCAGACTGTATATGCATCTCCTTCGCAAAATTTGGGAAGTTTTCTTCATTTTTTTCAATTCTTGCTTCCTCATTCTGCACTATTTTACTGTGTTTTTCTTCCTTATGTTCCAAATCATTGATTTGAACCCTGGTTTCGTTCCCTTTGCCATTGGTTTTGTGACGATTTTCCTTCGTTTCACTTAGCATAGCCTTCACTTCTTTTCTTATACGTTTGCTTTTCTCAAGCATATCTGTCAAGCCTGTGAGCATCTTTATCACCAGTATTTTGAATTATGCATTTGTTAGGTTGCCTATCTCCTCAACTGTTAGGTTTACTATCTCCTCATCACTTGGTTCTCCCACTGGAACCTGATCCATTCACCCTTTTGGTCCATACTTCTCTGTCTCCTAATTCTGACATGCTCCTGTGTTTGTTTGCCTCTGTGTCTTAGGCAGAGCTGTCACTCCTATTACGTTGTAAGGGATGGAGCCTTAGGGATTCGTCAGTACACGGCGACCTGTTTCACCACGTTGTGGTGCTGTATGTGAAGGAGGGGTCCGACAGGGAAGAATGCCACCTGCCCAGCACTCGCCCCTCTGCCAGGCACCTCTTCCACTTCCGCACCAGACTGGCACCCCTCTAGCTGCTGCCCTGGCCATCATTCCCAGAGTGGGTGGGTCTGTGGACATTCTAAGACCGTGGGGCCCTTTAAATAAGCAGACTCTGCTGAGAGACCGGCAGTTTCTGCCTCCTCCCCAACCCGCACTTGTTTGCACAGTCAGAAGCAATGAGGCTTGATTTTCCCTTGTGCTGGGACTGTGAGCTGCTAGGTTCAGTGAGGAGCTAGGAACGCTCCCCAGGGGTCCCTCCTGACTTTTTTAAATGTGTGACTGCGCTTTCTGCGGGCCTGCCACTGGCGCTGCTGCCACCACACTGCGTCCTCTCTGCCCTCCTACCTGTCTGGATGAGTATTTCTTCTTTATATCTTCATTTGCTAGACTTCCATGCAGTTTGATTTTCTGGAACTTATGGTTGTTTCTAGTTTTGAGGTAGTTGTATTCCTTCTTAGTTGTGGACGGAGATGCAGTGTGACTGTCTACGCCTCCATCTTGGCCAGAAGTCTCAAATTTTGGCTTTTTGAAATGTTAGCATTCAGGCTAAGTTGCCTTGAGGCTATTATGGAAGTAGTCAGACGTCTTTTAAAAAAATTATTTCACAGTGCTTGTATTTTTCGCTCTTTGACCCATTTAGCTGTGATTTAAATTAAGATTTGAGTTTTTCATGGAAGATAAGATCCTTCTGTTTAAAAAGGCTACCTTCTTTTAACAGTATTTTAAAGGTTCTGCTCTTAAGCTTATGGCTTTTTTTTTTTTTTTTTAATTTAATTTTTTTAGAGGGAGGGGAAGGAAGGGAAAGAGGGAGAGAAACATCAGTATGTGGTTAGGATAGGAGTAAGTTCTTCCCTAAATGTTTGATAAAATTTGCCTGCGATGCCATCTAGTCCAGGGCTTTTGTGTGCCGGGAGTCTTTTGTTTACTGCTTCACTTTCACTAGTTGTTATCAGTCTATTCAGGCTTTCTGCTGCTTCTTGATTCAATTTTGGAAGATTATATGTTTCCAGAAATTTTTCCATTTCACCCAAGTTGTCAGATTTCTTGTCATGTAGTTGTTCATAGTAATTTCTTACAATCCTTTGTATTTCTGCGGTATCGGTTGTGATTTCTCTTCTTTCGTTTCTGTTCTTATTTATTTGGGTTTTCTCTCTTTTTTTCTTGATGAGTCTAGTTAAAGGCTTGTCAGTTTTGTTCACCTTTTCAACAAAACAACTCCTGGTATTATTAACCTTTTGAATTGTTTGTTTAGTCTCTGTGTCATTTAATTCTGCTCTGATCTTGATGATTTCCTTTCTTCTCGCTCTGGGCTTTGTTTGTTGTTTTTCCTCTTAATTCTCATAGCTGTAGGGTTAAATTTTTTATTTGAGATTCCTCTATCCTTTTTAAGTAGGCCTGTGTCACTATAAACTTCCATCTCAGGACTGCTTTTGCTGTGTCCCATAGGTTTGGACTGTTGTGTGTTCATTATCATTTGTTTCCAGAAGCTTTTTGATTTCTTCCTTGATGTTATTGTTAACCCATCATTATTTAATAGCATGTTATTCATTCTCCATGAATTTTAGTGTTTTTGAGTTTTTTTCCTTGAGGTTAGTTTCTAATTTCAAGCCATTGTGATCTGACAATATGCTTAATATAATTTCATTTTTGTTGAATTTGTTGAGGCTTGTTTGGTATCCTACCATGTGGTCTATCTTTGAAAATATTCCATGTGCACTTGAAAAGAATGTATATTTTGCCTTTTTGAGGGTGAGAGTTTCTGTATTTATCAGTTAAGTCCATTTGATCTAGAGTGTTGTTCAATGCCTAAATATCCTTGGTGTTTCTTTGCTTCAAAGATCTGTCCATTGTTGATAATGGGGTGTTAAAGTCCCCTACTATGAATGTGTTGCTGTCGTTATCCTTCTTGAAATCCTCCAAGATTTTCCCTGTAAATTTGGGTACTCTTATGTGGGTTTATATATGTATACAAGGGTTATATCTTCTTGATGGGTTGTTCATTAAGTATTATGAAATGTCCTCCTTTGTCTCTTTTTATGGCCTTTGTTATGGAATCTATTTTGTCTGATATAGGTATTGCTACCCCAGCTTTTATTTTTCATGTCCATTTGCTTGAAATACTTCTTTCCATTCCTTCACTTTCAGTCTGTGTAGAACTTTTGTTTTGAGGTGGGTCTCTTGTAGACAGCATATATGTGGGTCGCATTTTCTTACCCATTCAGCTACATTATGTCTTTTCATTGGTGCAGTTAATCCATTTACATTTAAGGTTATTACTGATAACCTTACCATTGTGATTTTTTCCCCTTGTGCTTGTGTTCCTCTCTGTCTTGCTCTGTTTCTTCATCTTAAAGCAGTCCCTTTAGCATCTCTTGCAGTGCTGGTTGGTGGAGATGTATTCTTTTAGCCTTCTTTTGTCTGGGAAACCCCTTATTTCACCTTCCATTTTGAAAGAGAGCCTTGCTGGGTAGAGTAATCTCGGTTGTAGACCTTTGTTTTTCATTTCTTGGAATAGTTTTTGCCATTCCTTTCCTGCTTGTAGTGTTTCTGTTGAGAAATCTGCTTATAGCCTTATCGGAGCTCCCTTGTATGTTATTTGCTATTTCTCTCTTCCTGCCTTTACGATTCTTTATGATGTGTCCTGGAGTAGGCCTCTTTGGGTTCATTTTAGTTGGAACCCTCTGTGCTTCCTGGACTTGCGAAACTTTTTCTCTCATCATGTTCGGGAAGTTTTCTGTTATTACTTTATCAAACAGGTTTTCTGTCCCTTGGTCCTCTTCTTCTTCTGTTATCTGTATGATACGGATATTATTGTGTTTCATGTTGTCCTGCAGCTCTGTTAAACCCTCTTCATTCTTTTTCAGTCTTTTTTCATTTTGTTGCACTGTATGGGAATTTTTTTCTACGTTTTCCTATAGCTTGCTGATCTGATGCTCTGCTTCATCTGTCCTGCTTTTGATTCCTTCTGCTGTGTTCTTCAGTTCAGAAATTGTATTCTTCATTTCCTCCTGGCTTTTATTAATAGTTTCTAAATCCTTTTTAATGCTGGTGTAGTTCCCCAGTGAGTTCCTTTTAGTTTCCCTGGAGTTCTTTGTAGATGCCCTGTGGATCTTTGTAGTTCCCCTGGAGTTCTTTGTAGTTTTCTCAGAGCTTGCTGAGCTCATTGAGCTTCCTTGTGACCATTATTTTGAATTCCATGTCTGATAGTTTGCTTGCCTCTATTTCATCTATCACTCTTTCTGCGAATTCCTCCTTTCCTTTTAATGGGATGTTGTTTCTTCATCTTCTCATTTTAGGTGACTTCTTGTTTGTTTCTGCTTCTTAGGTTGATCTACTTTGACTTTCTACTCTCATGGTGTTACCGTCTGTGGTAGGAGTCCTGTGGGATTCAGTGGTGCAGACTCCTTGATCTCCTGAACCTGATGCTCTTGGGATGGCCTTGTGCCGTTTATTTGGACTCTGGTAGTGTTTTGGTTTCTGTTGATATTGTCCTGCTCTCTGGTGGGTCCTTCCCTCCAGCTAGCTGACTGAGAGTCACTCCGCCCACTCTGTCTTGTAAACAGTTGTTGAGCTGCTGCTCAAACAAACCACCAGCCCAGGCAAGAATCCCACACTCACAAAGACATCCCCCACTTTCAGTCACCATATAAACTGCAGATGAACCAGTATGAATAAGGATGTAAAGAGATTAAGACTATTATAAGAAAAGAAAAACAAACAAGAGTTGAATAACTGAAAGAAAAATGATTTTGAGGAGGGGTGGGGAGGAGCAATAATAGTAGCGAGTAGGGATAAGGCAATGAGAGAGAAAGTAAAATTTATATCATATATAAAAAAAAGGATGGGAAGAAGGCAGAATGAAGAGAGGACAAGTGTATAGCATTAGGTTTAAACAGAAGTTATAATATTTATATATAGTGTGTGAGAGAACAAACGAAAAAAAGTAAGGAAGATGAATAAGAAGAAAAAATAGGAATCAAATTTGAGAAAAAGTTTCACCACAACACTATCAACAATCTATGAGCTAAGATTTATATAGGTGGGATGGGTGTAAGAGGTAAAAAAGAAAGAGAAACTTAAGAGAAGTCTGGAGGAAAGGGAAGTGATTTTGAAATGATGGAGGGAGAAGGAATACTAAGAGTGAGGAATCGAAACCAGGCTAAGGCAGGGTAAAATTCAAATTTAAAATTAAAGAAGGAAAGGGCTGGAGGAAGGTACAAATGGAGTAGGAGAGGCGGATGAGAAGGTTTGAGATTTGAAATACCAGAACAGTGAAGATCTGTGAATACAGTTGCAGAAATGCCACAACCACCACCATATCACACTCAATGGGCACAGATTGATCAAGCTGGAGAGAGAATAAGTGTATTTTATGAATGAGGAAAAAAATGCGGGGTGACTAATGACAAGAAAAATGGTATGGAGAGGCTGAAGAGGTGAGAAATAATGAGTGCAGATTGGAAACGAGTCGTGGCAAGAGAGAAGATAGAGTTTAAAACAAAAATAAGAAGAGGAAACCAGATGATACATTAAATGAGAAAGGGGAGGAGCAAAGTATGAGATTTTAAGTAAACTATAATATAAAAACTAGTTACTTATAATGCACAGACTGGGAGGACAAGAAATGACTGTTGAAAACATATGCAGGAGACAAATAACTCCTGTAGAAGATCACATGGAATTGGTTTCCATAGTATCTAGTTTTTACCACTTTCTTCTCTTTCCTGACCCACCCCTGGTGACGTCAGATCATATCCCAGTCTGGATCTAGGCAGCCTTATTGAAATTACCGGCGTTCTGCTGCTGTGTCTGTCTTTTTTGGTTGGGTTTTACTCTAGTCGTCCTACGTGTGATCTGCAATCAGGTGCAAACACCATGGAACAGGGCTGAGTTATTTCTTCAGGCGGGGCTATTGCTTTCCCTCTGGCTGATGCCACTTGGAGGAGAGTGGTCTGCTTGAAATATTTCTCCCGCAGCACATGCGATGAGTCAGCACTGGGATCCCATCCGCTGCTCCCCCAGCTCTCTCCCCGACACCACCACCCTGAACTCTCTGCAAGCATCTCTAGTCCACTTCAGGGCACAGGGCAAGCAGACACAAATGCAATCCTGCACACCCTCCTCTCAGGAATCTCACTGCACCTCCAGCCATTCCTCCTTGGTCTTAAGGGGTGAGGGAGATCCTGCTTTACGCATCGTGCAGCCAGGCACCACCTGGTTCACTGTCTGCTCTAACAGCAGACCCAGCCTGAGGTCCACCCCCACTCTTCTTGGAGAATCCTCGCGGCACTGAAACATCTCTCCGCACCCCCAGCTGCCACCCAAGGGAGCCCAGCTGGGACTCCTGGCACTCCTGCATCTCCTCCACGATCTGCTCCAGACAGGTCGTGACGAAGCAGCCTCCTCTGCCTGCTACAGCTACAAAGCTAACTCCAGCCTGTGTCCAGTTGGTCATCCAGATGATTTCTCCACAATTAAGCCAAAATTCCAGACTGGTCCTGGTAGGAGGCAAGCGCAGCCTTCACTCACTCCTCTGACATCGTGGAGAGTTATCTAATTAAGAGATTCTTAAAATTTCTCTTATGATTCCTTTTGTACTTTCATGGATTTATCATTTTATATTACATTTTTGAATTTTGGGGAATTTATACTTGTACAGATTTGGAAGTTTGGATCCAACTCTGTTTTTTCCAGGGGGATATCCACTTATTGCAACCTTTCATTCTGTAAACATATGTTACTCTTTAATTTCAGAGGATATCATGATACGTCATTTCAATGAGTGTTAGTTACATGTCTCCTATGTTTTCCTTAGGTTTCTGCAAGTTACGAAAAAGAAAAAGAAAAATGGTTGCATTTTCGGGAAAAAATGAATCGTGATATCTCTGACCTAAAAAAAAGAAACGAGATGCTTTCTCAACAACTATGTAAAGCAGAAAGTAAATCCAATAGCGAAAGAAAACTGCAGGTATTTCTTGCTAGTGGTAGAAAAATAGGGCCTAGAATCCTACTCTGGGGTCTCATGGGATCTATCTTAAGTAGGGTTGTAAAGTTACTCCCTTTCTAGTCCCTGAAGACATGCTTTTTGGTGTTCAGCACTGAAGGAGGCATTGGAGGTGATGTTTTGCCATATCAGTAAAGCCCATACCCCCCTGTCCTATGGAAGAGTCTATACATTTACATAATACATCCAGCCAATTGGCCCTGTTGCGATCTACTATTCAATTAGGTATTTGGTCATGTCCTATTCTAGTCATAATAAAATCATTATAAAAATTTATAGAGAAATGCATTCTTCTTGGGCAGATGTTAGTTTTTTCAATTAGAACATTTCCTATTGCTATTAATTGTTTTACAGTGAAAATAGCACAAGTGATTAGACCAAATTATGAATCAGTCATCTGCCAAATTAAATTTTTAAAATCACCAGCGTTAGAGGTTATGGGAATGTGAAAGAGAAGCAAGCAAACCTAGGAAACATTAGAGAAAGAGGCTGATGTTTTCTCAAGTGCCTCATTGCCCAAACCACCTGCCTCTTTACCATTCTTCCAATGAGTGCTCATGCATGTACACACACATACCGTACATATATATATATACACACACATATATATATATATACATATATATACACATATATATATACTTACATTGCCCTGGCTGGTTTAGCTCAGTGGATTGAGCGTCGGCCTGCGAGCTAAGTGTCGCTGGTTCGATCTTCCAGTCAGGGTACATCAGAGAAGGAAAACTCTGACTCCAAAAAACCTCCGCTGCCTTGCGGCATACCTCTTCAGGGGAAAGGCTAAGGGAGTAAACCCCGACAGAAAATCCGGAGCCGGAGTCCCTAAGGTGGTTTGACGTTGTAGTCAACACCGGCAACTCCTGCGGCGCACCTGAACCCAAGCTGCATCGACTCCGTCTTTCCCTTGGACCCTTCAGCTGCGAAGAGAGGGGGGTCTGCTGCATGGGCAACAGCAGACCCTCCATATTACCCTGCCCAGGCTCTGTAGCTTCAGCGTCATCGCAAGATGTCGATTCAACACGGGAGGAGACAGATACCATGTCACTCCCGAGTCGGACTGCACAGCCATTCTTGGCGGTGCAGATAGACTCTGAAGAAGCTACACCATTGTCTCTCGAGACGGACGGCTGCCGACGACGACGACGACGAAATCCAATAGCCTAGAAATTGAGCTTCATCACACAAGAGATGCTCCCAGAGAAAGAACACTGGTTTTAGAAGGTGTAGAAAGAGACCTAAGCCAAACACAGTGTCAAAAGAAGGAGATTGAACACAGGTATCAAGAAGAACAAGGTAAAATGAATAAGTACATTGGAAAGCAGGGCTCCTTAGAGGAGAGGCTATCTCACCTACAAAGTGAAAACATGTCGCTTCGACAGCAGCTAGATGATGCTCACAACAAAGCCAACAATAAAGAAATGACAGTAACTAATATTCGAGATCAGTTTCGGGATATCATCAAAATATTTCAAGCCGAAAGTGAAAAACAAGTTGTTATACTAAAAGAAAGAAATAAGGAACTAACCAATGAATGCCATCATTTAAAGGAAAGAATGCATCAGTATGAAAACAGTAATGCAGAGAGAGATGTAAGTATCCAAAAAGATAGATATTTTTCAAATTTCCTAGAAGAAAATTCAAAGTAATATTATTTTTGATGATGGCTAAATTTTGAATCTAGCTGATCATTAAAACTATATAGATTATAACTGTGTTTGCTCTGTCAGTTTAAATGCAGATATTGTATCCTGCAAATGAAAATTAGACTTGAGAGGTGTTTTGTTTTGAGTAAAGACATTGTGTTGTCTATGAAATTTTAAGAGGTTATATTATAGACTGTTAATAGATATAGATTTATATTAACAATTTAGCCTGATAAAATACTAATTTTAATCTCACCACATTTCAATACCATTATGAAGCAGATAAATGGAAATACTCATTCCTAAAAGGAGTATTTTGAAATTAAGTTTCAGTTAAGTGGATTATCTTGACAGTTAATTTCAGATTTCCCAGATGAACTGAAGTGTAGATGCTGTATCTTATAGTACCTTTCCCTCAGTGGCTTCTGATACATTTTAGTTAGTATAATGCTATTTTTATTTATGTCAATCTGAATTAAATTTGGAAATATTTCATTCTTGAGTAATATAATCTTATGACCTCTAAACTTTTAAAATATCTACTTTTCATTAAATCATAATTTGAGACAAACATGATGAGTTTTAGCAAAACTATACTTGACTTAATCTTTCCACTATTTACAATTTTGTTTGAATATTTTTACAAGTAATTTGCTCATATTTTTTGTTTCAAGATCCAATTATGATCATTTGGAGATGTTTGTTTAATACAGAGAAAATTGTAGTTTTCTGTGATTTGTTAATTTGGCATTGGCTCTCCAGTTCAGACTAGTGAGGGGTGGTAGGATTTATATGTAACAGGGGGGGAGATCAAGGCCAGATTACCTAATAAACAGGAATGTGTCCATCTGAGGAAAAGAAGGTGAATTGATGTATATTGGTGATACTTTCCCGGTTATATTTTGTGTTAATAATATGACTAACAAAGTACATACAGAATGGGGCAAAAGTAGGTTTACAGTTGTTTGTGTGGAAAATAATACAGTAATTAATAAATAATACAAGAGTAAACTCTTTGTTTTGCATATTCACAGCTGTAAACCTTATTTTGCCCCACTCTGTATATGAAGTTATGTATTATTAACATGACTTAATAGTGTGATTTATAAAATCAGTAACAGAAATGTCTTACTAGGCAGCTGTGAGACAACTTCAAGAAGAACTGGCTGATACTCTGAAAAGACTATCTATGTCAGAGGCTTCACTGGAGGTTACATCACGTTATCGTACGAATTTGGAAGAAGAGACACAGGATTTAAAGAAGAACTTAGAAGAAATCGGAAGTCAAGTATGTATGGAATTTAACATGCCATCAGTTAATCTATAGCTGATTAAGTAATAGAATATGTTTTAGGATACTAATTTTCATGGGCAGCTTTCTTTCTATCTTTATTGTAATTAATTTATTATAATTTTATTATCTTTATAATGCACTTACATTTATTAAACCGTTGCTTTATTCAGTCATTTGTATTTATGTTTTTTCTCATAATATTTATCCTTAGGAAAGTCGAGAATTGTGCATTATTCTTCACAGAATTCAAGAGACTTTATTTTCTACTATACAATATTATTAGTGCTATCTCCATTATCATGATGAACTGACAGATAAAATCGGAGGATAATGTGTAACGGAATGTTCCAGAAATTTTTTTATCTTCACTTTTGTGAATGGACAAAGAATCCATATTTACTTCATAGACTTCAGAATAACTTGTATGGAAACATCATTCTACAAGCCAGTTGAAATAGGCATTTCCTTCATTTTCTCTCAGAAACATTGCAAAAGCATGGAAATATTCAGATCATTATAGTATGCACATCCACAAGAGAAAATTTTAAAAATTAAATTTAGATCCACCATTGGCTTTTTAAAAAAATTATATTGCTATAATTCACATATCATATAATCTGCCCATTTAAATTATACATGCAATATATTTTGACATATATAGAGAGTTATGCATCTTACTATCACCTCAGTCAATTATAGAACATTTTCATCACTCCAAAATCAAACTCCACGTCTCCTAGCTGTCACTCCCAGCTTCTTGTCTTCCCCACCACCAGGCAGGCAACAACCAGTGTACTTCCTGTTTCTACAGACTTGCCTATTCTGGACACTTCATATAAATGAAATCACACAGTATGCAGCATTTGTGACTGGCTTCTTTCACTTAATGTCACACTTTCAAGGTTCAACCATATGATAGCACATCAGTATTTATGTATTTCTTTTTATTGCAGAACAATACTTCATTATGTGGCTAAACCACTTATCCATTCATCAGTTCATGAAACTTTGTGTTGTTTTCACTTCCTAGCTGTTAATAATTCTACTATGAACATTAGTTATTATGTAAACATATGTTTTTATTTACCTGCCATTGGCTTTAACCGTGCTGATTTCAGCATCTCTCGGCCTTTACCCATGCTGTCCATTTTGTCTTTTCAGTTTCTATTCCTCTTGCCTAATCCGACATCTATTCGGACCCAGCTCCCAACCTCCCTTTCTCCATGAAGCTTTCTCTGACTGTCCTCTCATTGGCCTCATTCTTTTCAGCACTTGTCATCTTGTCTGTGCTGAACAATCCAGTCCTTAATTTTACATTGCTTTAATTCTTTTTATGAGACATAATCTTGTCTTTTTAAGTATAAATTTGTCTATGGGGTGTATTATTCGATATGAAGGTACTTATCTTTGTATACGACTAAATTGAAAATATTTTAGCTTAACTATTTGGATAAAATTATTTTATATCACACCACTACTTTCTTCTTGGAGACATTGATATAATTAAGCTTTATTCTCAATGTATTTTAAGCAATTAAATATAAATATAATAGAGAATTATTTGATCAGAAGCGCATTTTTTTATCCCCAATGTAAGAAAACAAACAAAATAGAAACCAGCCTTCCTTCACTATGCAGCCAGACCTGGGATTTAGAGATTTATAGCACTTTACCATCTGTAAAGCTCTGGGAAGGGCTTTTCTGATATCGATATGCCATTCCGTCGTCGTCGTCGTCGTCGTCGTCAGCAGCCGTCCGTCTCGAGAGACGATGGTGTAGCTTCTTAAGAGTCTATCTGCACCGCCGAGAATGGCTGTGCAGTCCGACTCGGGAGTGACACGGTATCTGTCTCCTCCCGTGTTGAATCGACATCTTTACGATGACGCTGGAGTGTCCTCTCCAGTGAAGCTGAAGCTACAGAGCCTGGGCAGGGTGATATGGAGGGTCTGCTGTTGCCCATGCAGCAGACCCCCCTCTCTTCGCAGCTGAAGGGTCCAAGGGAAAGACGGAGTCAACACAGCTTGGCTTCAGGTGCGCCGCAGGAGTTGCCGGTATTGACTACAACGTCAAACCGCCTTAGGGACTCCGGCTCCGGATTTTCTGTCGGGGTTTACTCCCTTAGCCTTTCCCCTGAAGAGGTATGCCACAAGGCAGTGGAGGTTTTTTGGAGTCAGAGTTTTCCTTCTCTGATGTGCCCTGACTGGAAGATCGAACCAGCGACACTTAGCTCGCAGGCCGACGCTCAATCCACTGAGCCAAACCAGCCAGGTATTCTCCAAATACCTGTAAGATATTAATGGTATTCTATGGCCCTGTCAAACCTCTGCATATTCAAATCAAAATGGAAGACTCATCCCTCTCCCTGCAACCAGCTGGAACCCACTTCTCCTTCCTAACTCTATCATCAGCCAGAGCACCACATGTCTTCTTACCTAGAGTAACATGGTGGTGCCCTCTTTGCTTTCTGTTGTTTCATGAACATTCTGTCAGTGATGCCTGCACATTCTTTCCTGGATTTGTACCTTTATTTTTATCCCTGCCAGTCTTCATCCACTGATCTGACAAACATTTATAGTTTTAGGTTTTACATTTTGAGTTAATTTTTATATATGGTATGAAGTAGCAGTCTAATTTTATTCTTTTGCATGTGGATATTCAGTTTTCCTAGTATCATTTGTTAAAAAGACTATTCATGTCTTATTTAATTGTTTGACACCCTTATTGAAAAGCACTTAGCCATATGTGTGAGAGTTAATTTTTGGATTCTCCCTTTTAATTCATTGGTCTATATGTCTGTCATTATTCTATTACTGCATCAAATTTTATAAGAACTCTTTCCTGGTCATCTTGCATATTACCAGTTTTTTTTTTTTTTTTAATGTAATAATAAAAAGTCAGTGTAGTGGAATGTCCCTAACTCTACTTTTGTGGAGATTTATTGCTTCTTCATAAAGCCTGTGGCCACTTTATGTTTTGCTGACCTGACATTATGGGAAAGTAATCTTACAGAGACAATGTTCATTCCTTTTTTTCTCCACTCAAACCTTCAGTCTCTAACTCAACACCTCTCACTTCACTCCCATTTCCATTAAGTCCTGGTAACAGGATCTGCTGACTTAGGCATTTGCTCCACTGTGTTTAACTCATAATTCATAGACTCAGTGATAGATTTCACTACCTCTCTTCAATAAATGGTGTTGGAAAAATTGGACAGAAACATGTGGGGGGAAAAAATGAAACTAAACCACCAACATATACCATACACAAAAATAAAGTCAAAATGGATTAAAGACTTAAATGTTAGTCAGAAAACCATAAGATTCCTAGAAGAAAACATAGGCAGCAGAATTTCAGACATTTCAAGGACAAATCACAACCGATACCACAGAAATACAAAGGATTGTAAGAAATTAGTACAAACAACGGTATCACAAGGAATTTGACAACCTAGGTCAAATGGATAGATTTCTGGAAACATATAATCTTCCAAAACTGAATCAAGAAGAAGCAGAAAGCCTGAACAGACTGATAACAACTAGTGAAATTGAAGCAGTAATGGAAAAACTCCTGACACACAAAAGCCCTGGACCAGATGGCTTCACAGGTGAAATCTACAAAACATTTAGAAAAGAACTAACTACTGTCCTTCTCAAACTTTTCCAAAAAATCCAAGAAGAGAGAAGACTCCTAAACTCTTTCTATGAAACCAGTATTACCCTAATTCCAAAACCAGGTCAAGACACAGCAAAGAAAGAAACCTACAGGCCAATATCGTTGATGAACATGGATGCTAAAATCCTCAACAAAATATTGGCAAACAGGGTCCAGCAACACATTGAAAAGATCATACACCATGATCAAGTAAGATTCATCCCAGGGATGCAAGGATGGTTTAATATTCACAGATCAATAAGCATAATACACCACATAAACAAAATGAAAGACAAAAATCACATGATCATATCAATAGATGCTGAAAAAGCATTTGATAAAGTACAACACCCATTTATGATGAAAACACTCAGCAACGTGGGAATAGAGGGAGCATATCTCAACATAATAAAGGCCATATACGAGAAACCTGAAGCCAACATCATACTCAAGGGGCAAAAACTGAAAGCATTTCCCCTGAGGTCAGGAACAAGACAAAGATGTCCACCCTCTCCACTCCTATTCAACATAGTGTTGGAAGTTCTAGCCACAGCAGACAAGAAAGAGAAATAAAAGGCATCCAAATTGGAAAAGAGAAAGTAAAACTGTCATTATTTCCAGATGACGTCCTAGTGTACATAGAACACCCTGTAGACCCCACCAAAAAACTACTCAACCTAATAAGTGAATTTGGCAAAGTAGCAGGGGACAAAGTCAATATTCAGAAATCAAAGGCATTTCTGTACACCAACAATGAAATATCAGAGATAAAAACGAGAAGAATAAACCCCATTTACTATAGCAACAAGAAAAATAAAATACCTAGGAATAAACTTAGCCAAGGAGGTAAAAGACCTATACTTGGAAAACTACAGAACACTGAAGAAAGAAATTAAGGAAGATACAGATAAATGGAAGTAAATACCATGTTCATGGATGGGAAGAATCAACATCATTAAAATGTCTGTGCTACCCAAAGCAATTTATAGATTCAGTGCAATCCCTATTAAAATACCAGTGACATATTTCACAGACCTCGAACAAATACTGCAAAAATTTAAAAGGAACCAAAAAAGATCTTGAATAGTCACAGCAATCTTGAGGAAGAAGAACACAGTAGTAGGAATCACAATACCTGACATCAAATTATACTACAAGGCCACTGTAATCAAAACAGTCTGGTACTGGCATAAGAACAGATATATAGATCAATGGAACAAAATAGAGAGCCCAGAAATAAACCCAGGTCTATATGGCCAACTAATATTTGACAAAGGGGGAAGGAACATAAAATGGAGTTAAAAGTGCCTCTTTAACAAATGGTGCTGGGAGAACTGGACAGGGACATGCAAAAAAATGAAACTAGACCACCAACTTACACCATACAAGAGAATAAACTCAAGTTGGATCAAAGACTTAAATGTAAGCTGTAACACCACAAAAGTCCTAGAGGAAAACATAGGCAGGAAAATTTCAGATATCCCACGCAGCAGTATTTTCACCAATACATCACCTAAGGCAAGGGAAATAAAGGAAAGAATAAACAAGTGGGACTACATCAAACTAAAGATTTTCTGCTCAGCAAAAGAAAACATCAGCAAGATGAAAAGGGAACTAACTAACAGTATGAGAAAACATATTTGCCAGTGATACCTCAGATAAGGGATTGATCTCCAAAATATATAAAGAACTTACACGACTCCACACCAAGAAGACAGACAGCCCAATTTAGAAAATGGGCAAAGGACCTGAACAAACACTTCTCCGAAGAGGACATACAGAGGGTCCATAGGCATATGAAAGAATGCTCAACATCACTAGCCATCAGAGAGCTGCAAATAAAAACCACAATGAGATACCACCTCACACCAGTCAGAATGACTGTCACCAACAAATCAACAAACAACTTGTGCTGGCGAGGATGCGGATAAAAGGGAACCCTGCTACACTGCTGGTGGGAATGCAGACTGGTGCAGCCACTATGGAAAGCAGTATGGAATTGCCTCAAAAAACTAAAAATGGAACTGCCTTTTGAACCAGCGATTCCACTGCTAGGATTATATGCAAAGAATCCTGAAACACCAATTCAAAAGAACCTATACATCCCTATGTTCATAGCAGCACTATTTACAATAGCCAAGTGCTGGAAACAACCTAAATGCCCATCTGTAGATGAGTGGATCAAAAAACTGGTACATTTACACAATGGAGTACTGTGTAGCAGAAAGAAAGAAGGAACTCCCACCATTTGCAACAACATGGATGGAACTAGAGAGAATTATGCTAAGCGAAATAAGCCAGGCAAGGAAAGACAAATACCATATGATGTCACCTAATACAGGAAACTAATGAACAACACAAACAAACGAGCAAAACTGAACCAGAGACAATGTAAACAAGGAGCAGACTAACAGTGACAAGGGGGGAAGGCGGAAAGAGAGAAGGGGGGTCATAAGGGGAAGGGTCTAGTCAAGGAACATGTATAAATGACCCAGGGACATGGACTGACTGTGGGGACTGACTGTGGGAGAAGGAGTGGGCAGGGTAGGGGAAAGCAATGAGAGGAAAAATGGGACAACTGTAATAGAAAAACAATTACAATTTTTTAATTAAAATAAAAATAAAACAAAATTAAAAAAAATTTAGACATTTCTTATAGCAGTGTTTTTGCTGCTATATCTCCTGGACAAGGGAAACAATGGAAAAAATAAACAAATGGGACTACATCAAAATAAAAAGCTTTTGCACAGCAATAGAAACCATCAACAAAATGAAAAGAAAACCCACTGAATAGAAGAACGCATTTACCCATGATCCATTTGATAAGGGATTAATGTCCAAAATATACTATGAATTTATACAACTCAACATAAAAAAGACAACCCAATTAAAAAATGAGCAGAGGACCTGCATTGACACTTCTCCAGGTGGCCAATAGGTACATGAAAAAAAACACTCAATGTCACTAATCGTCAGAAAGACACAAATTAAAACCACAAAGAGATATCACCGTACACTGGTCAGAATGGCTATCATCAATAAATCAACAAACAACAAGTGTTGGTGAGGATGTGGGGAAAAAGGAACCCTTGTATACTGTTGGTGGGAATGCAGACTGGTGCTGCCACTGTGTAAAGCAGTATGGAAAATATCTCAAAAAATCAAAAAGTGGAACTGCCTTTGACCCAGCAATCCCAAAGAATCTCCTATGTTCATAGCAGTGTTATTTACAATAGCCAAGAACTAGAAACAGCCCATGTGTTCATCAGTAGTTGAGTGGGTAAAAGATCTGTAGTACCTTTACACAATGGAATACTAAGCAGCCATTAAGAAGAAGGAGATCTTACCTTTTTGCAAAAGCATGGATGGACCTGGAGGTTATTATGCTAAGTGAAATAAGCCAGTCAGTGAAATACAAATACTGAATGATCTCACATGGAATCTAATGAACAAAATAAAGTCACAAAGTAGAAACAGAAGCATAGCTACAGAGAACAGACTGACAGCTGTCAGAGGGGAATGGGGTTGAGGGGATGGATGAAAGAAGGTGAAGGGATTTAAAATAAAACATACAGTGGTACATAAAACAGACAAGATAGCAGTGTGGTGATAGTCAGAGGGAAAGGGGGATGGCAGGTCGGTGGAGGTGGGCAAAGGAAGGGAAAATGGGGCCAAAAAGAGACTGCTTGGAGCCGTGGGTGCACAATGCAGTGTGTAGATGATATTTTATTGAATTGTACACTTGAAACCTGTATGGTTTGCGAACCAATGTCACCCCAATACTCAGTTTTTGAAAAAAAGCTTGAAAATAGGTGAAAGCATCACCATCATGGATTTTTTTTTTTGCAGGTTTTGCTCTACTTAGTGGTGCTGCTTTCAAGGGGAGTAAGTCAGACACACACACACACACAAAATGTGGACTGTCTCCTTCTGAAATTTCAAAATTTTAAAGCTAATTTGTGTGCTGTGGAAAAACATTGTGGTGTAACATAAAGATGAGATGTTCTTACCTTTTCATACAAACAAGCTTGAAGTAAGGTAGAGGAGAAATTGTACGTATTTAATAGTGCCAAAGGACACTGCTTTTTTTTTTTTTTTTTTTAATAGTGGGATTTAAAATGATTTCAAACTTTCCTCTATTTCCTCACTGAAGGAGGAATGGAAAACTTAGTCCTAACCATGGACTGCTTCTCTATGGCCCTTGGCTGCTCCCTCTGAGCTCTTTGTTGTGCCCTTTTCATTAGAAATGACCTGGGATTGCAGCTCTTTTCTCAGCCTGCTTGCTCCCTGTTGAACATCTGAGATCCACAGGCCTCTTTACTGTGTCCTGTCTTGGTCTCCTTTAGTCCAAGCTAGCAAGCAGGGTTTCTGCTTCTACAATTCTGTCAGAAGCTTTGAGTTTCCTGTAAATTTTATCAGGTTCATGCCATTAGAAAAACCACTCTTATAAATTGTTTTAAGATAAGAACTTCACCTAGGGCTTCCTGGACCTATTATAAGACAGTGCCTTTAAAATTCTTATATTCTGAAGATCCTTAAAGAAATTGGAGGCACCATCTTAATCTTTCTGAGGCCTTAAGGGTTTTCCAGTCTTGGCTTCATCCTCAGACCATGTTTTCCTGGAAGCACCCTGGATTTTATCTTAGCCTAGAAGCCATTTGTTTATTTTAGCATTACTTGACAGTTGGACATGTGGGAGAAGCTATGAGAAATGGGTATTTGAAACCAGTAAGTCCTGGTTCTTTTATATTTAATAGTCTTTCTTAAGCTTATCTTTCACATCCATTTTACTTTGAGTTCCTTTATAGTAGGAGTCCCCTTTTGTCCAGGTTCCAGGGTCCTTTTGTTCACTTGCCTGGAATCCCTTGCTGTCAGCCTCTTCAGGGGCCATCAGGCCTCCACTAATCGTCTCTGGGAGGCCCTTCTGTTTTCCATTTTCACGTGTCTTCACATTATTTCAGGTTCCACCTGCCTCCTGTTTCAAAGGCACTCATACATTTGTCTGGGTTTTTGTTGTTTTTTTTTTTCTCTTTTTTTAGTGGCAGCACTCTGTTTTAAATATCAGAGTCTGTGCTAGTTATTTATTGCTGCTTAATAAGCCACTTCCAAACCTAGTGGCTCAACACAGCATTGTTTTGTTCACAAATCTGCAGTTGGGCCAGGCTCAGTGAGGCCGGCTCGTTTCTTTTCCACATGCCATCCAGCTGGGATGATGTGAAGCTGGGAACTAGAAGCAGCTAAGGACTTGTTCATTCACATGCTTGTCAGTTGGAGCAGGCTTTCGGCTGGGACGTTAGCTGGAACAATCCCAGCTGGAACACCTATATGAGGACTGACTCTGTGGCCTGGGTGGCTTCATTCCTGACAATGTGGCTGGGCTCTCAGGGTGAGCTTCCCTGGAGAAAGTCAGATAGAAGCTGTATCACCCAGACACAGAAGTCACACAGCAATTCCACCATATTCTATTCACTAGGAATAGTTACTTAACTAAGGCCAGCACCTGTTTCATGGGAGGAGTGCCAAAGAATTTGTAGACATCCTTTAAAAACTCTGCATCACTCACCTTGTCTTATCAAATAAAGGAAAGTAGTATTGGGTTCATTTGTTCTTTCCCATGAGATGGCTCTAATAGCACTTAGTTGTCTTGAACTTCATTCAAAACAGTTTTGTTAGATTGTATTTTGATAGCTGCTATATCAGCATACATTTTTAAAAAGCTGATCAAAATTGAATTTTTGTGTAGCCATTTTAATATTGAACATGAAAGAAAATACACAACATTTTTGGCATATTATGCTTTATTATTTCAAGAAGGGTAAAATTAGAACTGAAATGCAAAAAAAAAAAAAAAAAAAAAAAAAAGATTTGTGTAGGGTATGGAGAAGGCGCTATGACTGATCCAATGTGTCAAAAGTGTGAAGTTTCGTGCTGGAGATATCTCGCTGGACTATTAATACTCCGTGGTCAGGTAGACCAGTTGAAATTGATAGCTATCAAACGAGACGTTAACTGAGAACAATGAACGTTATACCCCATGGGAGACAGCCAACATACTCAAAATTTCCAAATCAATAAAGATATTGGTTAAAATGAAAAATACTTGTATGTCTTTTATTTTACTGGAAAAACTAAACGGACTTTTTGGCCAACTCAGTATTTCTCAACTCAGTATGACAGAATTTCCAGGGAGTTTTTGTTGTTTAGTATATTCTCTTTGTGGGAAGTAACAAAGAATTGCAAGACAGCACTACTGAATTAAGCCTTTTGTGGTTGATTTAAAAAATGTATAGCTCATCTCACTAAACATTTATAGTGGAAGCTTTGATTTCTCTTTAACCCTGGGAATCCTTTCTTCTTGGAATGCAATTCAATTAGCATCAAACATTTGTAGTTCATTTAAGGCTCATGGTATTAGAATCTATATAAGATTCATTAATTAGAAAAATAGACTTCCGGCCAAGATGGAGGCTTAGACTGACATGCTCTGTCTCCCTCTACCACTAAGTAGGAATACAACTACCTCAAAACCAAAAATAACCAGAAATTCTAGAAAATAAAACTACATAGAAGCCCAACGTATGAAGTTATAAACCAGCGGTGCTCGTCTGGGTGGGTAGGAAGGGCGAAACCTGAATCGGGATGGAAAGCTTGGGCGTGCTGTCCGTGGTAGCAGCAGGACTGCGAGAAACACCAGGGGAGCAATCCCGGCTGCAGTTGAGACCCAGCAGCTCGCAATTCCAATGCTGGGGAAGGCAGACCCCTCATTGCCTTGGATGATGAGACCATAGGAAAGGAGGCTCCTGGTCTCTCAGCGGAAAGTAATGGCAGGAATCCATCTTGGACCCCTGCCCCCACACAAAGCGCCACAGAGTGGTGAAAAAGGTCGCTGGTCGCCAGGTAGTGACGAGTGCACATGGTGCCGCCCCCTACAGCCCGCCCAGGAAACAAAGGTAAACAGAAAACTGACAAGATGAAATAGACCATGACTGAAATCCCGGTGACGCAGCTCACCAGGCAGCAGATGAGGGACCTAACCGATGAGCAAATAAGAAATCTTTCTGAGGCTCAGTTCAGAGCTATAGTCATAAGGTGGCTTACAGAATTAACAAAAGAATTGGAACAAGACAGGGAAGGAATGAAAGCTAGTCACACTGAAACGAACGAAAACATACAAAACAAGTGGTGAGGAAATGAATACCAGAGATCAAATCAACGAATCGGAACAAAGGGAAGGAACAGAGTCAACCAGTGCAGAAAGAGGAAACAAAAGGGAGGAACACGAGGAGAGGCTCAGAAACCTCTGGGACCGCTATAAGCGAACAAACATTTGAATAATAGGATTGCCAGAGGGTGAAGAAGAAGAACTAGAAATGGAAAAATTATGTGAAAAAATAATGAAGCAGAACTTCCCAAACTTGGGGAAGGAAATACACTTACAGGTCCAGGAAGCACAGAGAGTTGCATAAAAACTGGACCCAGGGAGAGCCACTCTAAGACACATTAAAATCAAATAGTCAAAAATTAAAGAGAAAGAGAAAATCTTAAAAGCAGCAAGAGAAAAGAAAAGAATTATGTACAAAGGGGTCCCAATTAGACTATCAGCTGATTTCTCAAAGGAGACCCTGCAGGCAAGAAGGCTCTGGCAAGAAATATTCAAAGTAATGAAAATCCAAAACCTACAGCTACGAATACTCTATCCAGTGAAACTGTCATTCAGAATAGAAGGGCAGAGAAAATGCTTCCAGGACAAAGTAAAACTGAAGGAGTTCATTAGATCCAAACCACTATTATATGAGATGTTAAAGGGACTGGTTTAGAAGAAGGAGGATCAAAATTATGAACATTAAAATGAAAACTGCATCACAACAACCAATAACAGAAGCTAGGGAATCGAAACAAAGGCAAACTAAATAGACAATGAATTGAGTGGAAAGAAAACTATAGGTATGGGGAACATACTGGGGGGAGGTCAGCAGGGAGGGGGAAGGAGGAAAGGGAGGGAGATAGTACAGGAATTAAGAAGCATAGGAGGGAATGGAATAGACAGAAAGATGTTGAGAAGAACTGTATGCATAACCAATGGACACGGACTAAAAGGGGGGGACAACTGGAGGTTGGGGGTGTCGCTGGTTGGAGGGGAGCAAAGGGAAAACAAATTGGGACTACTGTAACAGTATAATCAATAAAAGATATTTTAAAAATTAAAATAAAAAAATTATATAAGATTCATTAATTACACTATTATTTTTTAAGTCTTATTTTGGGAGGCATTTATTGAGTTAGGCCTAAATAACTCAATATGCTATCCCCAAAACTCCTTTAAAAATTATGGAGAATTCGTATTGGGGAAGAGGTAATAGACTTTCTACTAAGAGGTGACTCACGGTAATTTTGTGGAGGAAGACATGAAAACAGTCATAGGAAAAAAAGTATAAAATGAAATGCAGACATTCTGTGACAAAGACAATAACATTAAATATATTTTGTTGTGACTTTTGGTCTTTTTAACTTTGTTTTTTATTCTGAGTAATTAAAAATTTCACATTATAAGTCTCTACTACAGTACCAATAACTTTATTGCAACTGAATTTGTTTCAAAATTTGATACTTGTGTTGAGTTAGACTGTTCTCAGTCTACACCTTCATAACCAAACTCTATTATTTTATTCATGCAGAATGATCACCTTACAGAAAAACTGGAAACTGCATCTTTACAATATCTATGTCTGCATGAAAAAAATAAACTTCTTCAACAGGAGTTATTATCTCTGAAAGAAATGCAAAAAGAATATGAAAAACTAAAGGATGAAAAAATGAAGTGGAAACAAGAAATAAACTTCAAAAGACATATGGAAATGCATATGGTAGAAAACAGTGAAATAGCACAGTATAAACAGAAGATTGAAGAAAGACTAAGACAGGATATAGAAGAAAAATTTAAAGAAGTCTATCTATATTTACAGGTTAATTTCTTGATATTTAAAGTAATTCATTTCACTGCAGATTACGTTTTGGAAATAGACATTGTATGTTTCCTTCTTTTAATAGCAATTTGTTTTGTAAATTTAAGGAAGGAAGGTAGAATGTTTCTCCCTTTTAGTATTTCAATTTCTATCATTGTTATTACTAAATTGCTCTTTCAAAATAATTCTTACTAGAGGATAATTTTATTTTAAAGACCAGTTGATATAAAACAAGAATATTAGGAATAAAAAATAAATTGCAATTTTAAAATTATACCATTATTGTTATGCAATTCTTAAAATTTTACATTGATTCTGCTATTCTTTGGATTATCAGAATGCAAGAGTACTAATAAAAGATGTAACTTTATAATTATAATTTAGTTGTGACATTGTTAACAAATATTTTAAACTTCAGCTTTTTTATGTTTAAAGATGCTCTCTGAATCATTGACTCAAAACTAAAGAAAATAAGTATAATTATTCAGATTATACTTATTTTTAAAATATATTCTGCTTATTTGCTTTAGACACAAGCAACATCTCAAGAACATCGGGAGCAGTTAAGAGAGACTCATAATGCTTCAGTAATAAGGCATAATGCTTCAGTAATAAGGCAGTTGGAACTCAGAAATGAAGCTCTAGAATCTGGACTAAAGAAGTAAGTCAAAACATGGAATCAGGGAAAACAAATTTACCTCATTAATTAGTTTCAAAAGCATAATTTTTATCTAACCAGGTTTATGAGATTAGTAGGAAGTGGAAGCTCACTAAGTAGTGTCATTTGGAAAATTATGTTAGTAAACGAACTTATCTTTAAAATGTTTTTCCAGAACAGTTTGCATCTCTTCCCCCATTTTAAATTTTACATGGCTTTTTCCCCCCGTTTTCATATAGTTAACCTGATCTACTAGTCTTTAAGCTAGGTGTTTTTGAAGCTTTATAATTTAACAGTGATATTATTATAAAATTGCTTGTTGCAATTTCCCTAAATAGAAATGTTAATGAGTTTAACTATTTTTTGAAAGAAAACAACTTAAACCCAAAAGGTTCAATACTGGGCACATTCTGGTGTTTGGCAAATTTATTTTCTTGATTGTGATCTTTGTTATTATCACTAGAGGGCGGCTTGAGACTAACTATCCTTTATAGTTTTTGTACTCTACATAAAGGCATACATGTTAAATAGGGAAAGATTAATATCGGGGTGAAGGGCAGCATCATTGACAAAGTGGCTAAAAATAGTAAGGTGGTCTGTCTGAGGGGGGTGTGAAAGACAGAAAGGGCAGATTCCCCTCCAGTGCCTTGGTAACAACGTTATAATTGCCTCTGGAGCTGTTCTGGTTCATTCTGATCACCAACTAGGCTACCTTGTTCTCCCTTAGAGGTTGTTGCTCTAAATCATGCCTCAGTGCCAAGTGGTTAAAATCTCCAAGGTAATGAGTGATTTGCACAAGGGTGGTGAAAGCAAACGCTTGACAATGTCTATGAAGGATTTTTTTAAGTCTCTAAACTTGTTTACTAAATATGTCCAAGGTAATCCTCAAGAATCTTGTAAGTACAGCCCTTCCAGAAGGCAGCAAGTATTACCTGTTAAGCCTCGTACATCACTGATAGCCATTTCTCTCCCCTCCCTGCTTTGGATTACTCATTCGTCGGGAACCCCCACAGTCCCCCCTCAAGCATATGTACTTCTTTAGAACAATTTAGGACTTAAACTTGTATATAGTAGGTCTACTCCTACACATTTTCAGTGTTAAAATGCTGTTTAATGGGAAATTCCATTTACTACTGCAGCAACTTTAAAAAATGCAAGTCACTTAGGGAAAAATGAAATACTAAGCATTTATTTTTACAATCTTCACAGGACTAACGAGAGGCTAGCTGAAGTCAACACTGAACTTCTCCTGCAGAAAGTGCGTAACAGATTTTTACTCAACACTCCTAATACAAGGCTAGTCCTGGAGACGCCTTCTGTTGGAAATCTTAGTAATAGTTCTGTACTCTATGGAAATTATACTCCAAAAGAAAACTTGATTCCTACTTTAAGGCCGCGGACTTCAAATAATAGCATGGAGACTTACTTGGCCAAGCTTAGTTATAGTATCTTTTTTCCCTTGGGCTTCAGATTTCTGATATAATTTTAGTGTTTAATTTGGTGAAATTCCAAGTTGTTTAATTGACTAATGCACACTGAGTAAAGGCCTTAATTATTTGTGCTAATATAGAAAGGAGACATAAATTCTACAATCGTTTTTAAGTCCCCAGATCTCTCATTTTAAAGAGATGCCTATCATTAACTTTACTCAACAAATGTAGCTAAACTGACACATTTAAAAATTTTTTTAAAGCTACATATAATTTCAATTTTAGAAACTAAATATTACTGCCTAATAACTTATGGTATACTGGGCGATGCTTTGGTTTACTTTGTAATGGGTTTTAGTTTGGTGACGCTTCATAACAAATTGAAAATTTTGCTGCACCCTGATTTTTCCACGCTTAAGTGAATGATTGATATCCAAGTACTTAAGCATATTGGATATTTATTGTTTAAATGAAACTGAGATAAATCCTTTTTATGAATTAAATAATCTTGTAACACTAAATGGATTAATTTCTATTTTTAAGTTAAAATTTTGGTCATCTTATGTGAGAGAATATTCTTAATTGCTATTTTTATTTATACAAGCTTTATTTAACATTTTGGACTGTTTATACTGTGAATTTCTTACCCAGCATTGTTATTCTAACTTTAAAGACAATAATTATAATAACATATCACCTAAGTCTGTGACTTTAGTTGCACTGGTTATTGAAGCATATTTTCTCATCTTTCATGATATTTAATTTGTTGCCTCTCTTACCATTACATGAAGTTTAGCATTGCCCACTTGATTCCATTGTACTGTAGATTACTCCATATCTGTTTTGCTAATTTTTACCTTGACTTTTCACATTTTAGTTAATGTTTGTCCAATACCTCAGAAGTAATTTATAATTTCTTTCAATTGTGTTATTTAATGATATTATAAAATACAGATATCATTGAACGGATATTCATTAGATCTTCTTCTTAGAACTGAAAACTTAAAAATTTATTTCAGACAATTTCATAACAGATGAGATTTCTCTGGTTTACAGTTTTTTTATGTTCAAGTGTTTGTCAGTGTTTGTATTCCTAACACAGTGCATGACATAATAGTTCCTCAATCTGTGTTCTTTAAATCTGTGTTAAATAAATTTTAAGACAACACCAGAAATTAAGTCAGGGCTATAGCTGCTGTGCAGAACAATTTCATACAGCAGGCCTAAGGCTGCTATCCTTAGAAAGTCCTGCTTCAATATCTGGCCTTGGTTGGTGTCTGGAAACCTGAATCTGGGGAGGGTTCCCACCATTCCCTAACTGATAAGAATGGTTCACTATACCCAAACTGTTTGTACAAACAGTGGGGTTCATGCTGAACACTTCCTTTCCTTCTGGGAATCTTGTATTTTGGCACATGCTATGGGGAAGATGCCTGTGTGATTAGTGTGCCATAAAAACCTTGGCACTGAATCTAACAAGACTCTTGCACATTTCACATGTGTTATAGGTCCTTGCTTTTCATCACTTTGAATATTTCTTGCCAATCCCTTCTGGCCTGAAAAGTTTCTGTTGATAAATCAGCTGACAGTATTATGGGAACTCCTTTATAGGTAACTACTTTTCTCTTGCTGGTTTTAAGATTCTCTTTTTGTCTTTAACCTTTGGTGTTGGTCTCTTTGGGTTTATCTTATTTGGGACTCTGTGCTTCTTGGACTGTATGTCCATTTCCTTCACCAAGTTTTGGAAGTCTCTGTCATTTTTCAAATAGGTTTTCAATTTCTTGCTCTGTCTCTTCTCCTTCCAGCAACCCCGTGCTGTGAATGTTTGTATGCTTAAAGTTGTCCCAGAGGCTCCTTATACTATCTTCATTTGTTTGGATTATTTTTTCATTTGCTGTTCTGATTGGGTATCTTTTGCTGATTTGATTCTCAGCTTCATCCACTGTCCTGTTGAGTCAACTCTCTGCAAATTATTCTTCATTTCAGTCTGGTTCTTTTTTATGATTTCCATGTCCTTTTTTATGCTATTGAAGTTCTCACTATGTTCACTGAGCATCCTTATAACCAGTGTTTGAAGTCTGCGTCTAGTAGATTTCTTGTCTCATTTGTTTAGTTGTTTTTCTGGAGTTTTGCTTTGTTCCTTCATTTGGTACATGTTTCTTTGTCTCCTCATTTTGGCAGCCTCCCTATGTTTGTTTCTATGAATTAGGTAGAGCTGCTACATCTCTCAGGCTTGGTAGAGTAGCCTTATGTAGTAGGTGTTCTGCAGGGTCCAGCGACACAACCTCCCTGATCACACAAGCTTGGCACTCCAGGCGTGCCACTTGTGTGGGCTCTATACTCCCTCCTTTTATAGTTGAGCCTTGATTGGTGTTGGCACATCAATGGAAGATATTTACTCTCAGGCCCATTGGCTGCAAGGACTGGCTGTGACCACCAACCACTGTGGAGGATCAGCTGTGCAGCGGCCCACCCCACAGCGCAGGACTTACTTCATTGGGGTCTGGTGCCAGTTGAGTCTGCCCCTTCAGTGTTTCACATGTTGAGTGGTCGGATGGTTGCTTCAGTGTGGTCTGGATATATCCAACGGGAGCGCGGGCTCTGGGGCCTCTTGGAAGGTTCAGGGTCAGCTGCCACCTGTGTTCTGCCAGGGCCAACTGGCATGAGCTACAAATAAATCTGTAAAAAGCCATCTATTTATGCTGGGCTTCAGGGTGCTTAGGTAAGGACAAGATGCCAACCAAGGCCAGCTGCTGCTAGTGCTAGGTTGAGGCCACTTAGTGATAGGTACAGGGCATACTGAGGCCAGCTGCTGCTTGTTTGAGGTATTTTAGGAAAGTCTGAAGCATGAGCCAAGACAGGCCATTCATATTTTTTAAAAAGCCACTATAAACAGCTTAGGTGGGCCCACTGGTTGGGTGGAGTGGGGTCTCAGGGAATAACCAGGACAGGGCAAATGGTGTGAGTCTGTCTGATTGATGGAGACTCAGATATGGTGCCCACCTGTCCTCTCTGTAGTGGGTCAGGGTCTCAGAAAAGAACAATGGCCTCTGCTAGCACTTTTGTCTGGCAGAAAACTGCCCCCCACCCAGCTCTTACCCAGATGCCAGGCAATTCAGTTCCTCCCTGGGTGTCTCTTGTGTCTTAAGCTGCTGCCCAGTACTGGGGCTCAAAGGGAGTGAGTCCAAGGAAGTCTGTGTGTGGGACAGTTAAGAAAAATGCCTGGGACTCAGAAGCCCTCCATCTCACTCAGCCTCAATCCCCACTGACTTTTACAGCCAGAAGTTATGGGGACTTTTCTTCCTGGCACGGGAACACTGGTCTAGGGGCCCTGGTGTGGGGCTAGGACCCACCTCGCTTCTCAGGATATCTGCAGCCAAGATATCCTTCCCGATATTTATCCACCATACATGGGTGTGGGACCAGCCCGTTCTGCATCTCTGCCCCTCCTGCCAGCCTCAATGTGGCTGCTTCTTTAAATCCCTTGTTGTAGGACTTTTATTCAGCTATATTTCAGGTGGTTCTGAATGATGGTTGTTCTGTAGTTTAGTGGCAATTTTGATGTGGTGGTGGAAGGATGTGAGTACTGCATTTACTTATATTGCCATCTTTTTTTTTTTTTTGAGGTTTTTCTTTTAATATGCCACAAGATATCTTGATTGTATATTTTTCAAAGTACTTTTCCAGACACATCTCCCAACCCGCCCCAAAGATTTCATCATTCATCAGTCTTTCCAATGCAATAAAAGATGCAGGATTCTAGTTCTGTTCACCTCTTTTTGAAAGCAGTATAATCCTAATGACTTTAATGGTCATATATTCTTATCTAATAAAGAAAAACATTTACAAATATCAGAAACCCAGTTTTGAAACATTTGCATTAATTTTAAACTGAATCAGCATGTTGTGGGGTTTAAAAAAGGCAGCAGTTTGAACTCACGACTTGCTGACAAACACGTTTCTGCTGAGGGAGGGGAGGAGGGAGAGTGAAGGCTGCGTTTTTCCATTGGCCCCAAAGTGCTAGTTTCACAAAGGGATACATCAAAAGCAAACATGCAACGAAGGTTTTAAAACTTTTACTGCATTGTAACAAGGAAGTAAACAGTATTTAGACACCTACCAATTTTCCCCCAAAACAAACCAAAAAATGTAAACAGGAAAATAACTCTGCCTATAATTGTAGAACTTTTCAAATCATGTTAGAAGGGTCTCACATTCAATGATCAAGAGATTTGAAAATAGCAGTAATTATTTTCATTTTAAGAAAAGGTTCCCCTTCTTCCCCCCCCACCCCAAGTATTTAACATGAAAGAATGGGCTTTCTTGACATTAATTTTATACTTATTTGAAGCAGCAACAATAACTAGCAATAATTTGGCATTTCTGTTTATAGATGTCCCCCAAATTTTTTTCAATTTCATAAAGCCATTATCCAGTGTTGCCATGAAATAGACTGTAGATTCTAGGTAGCAGAGATTCTTTCTGAAACCAATGTTAAGTCAAAGAAATATTAAGCAGGGCATTACACTAAATTTCTGGATCTAGTACACTAAAGAGTGAAACCTAGGAAGTTACCTACTGTTTTATACAAGATATAAAGACCTGCAAAAGCTGGTTTTTGGTTGTCTATTTTACATACTGTGTGGATCTGCAGCATCTGCTAATTGAAGCAGACATGCACTTTATTTATCCCTGCCCTATATCCTAGATCCCTCCCTCCCCACCCCCAACAATCTACTACCTTATACCAAGTATTGTGGATATGAGCCCAAGTCATCCCAAGACAATCCAGTGAACAAAGTTAGTGTAATGCACTGGTGTGAAGTGTGAGATTAAAAAAAAGTCCCTTTCAATCTTCATCAAAGTTTTGCTGTAGAAGAAAATTGGCAGCCAAGTTCTCATTCTTCTCACAAGCAAAATATGCTTGTATCACAAGTCCTTCAGGAAATCCTAATGCCTTTAACCTTTCTATAGCTTCTTTTTCCTGAGGCGTTACTTGAATGTAGTTCATATGACCGCTTCCAGCTTCTGCAATTCCTCCACTGCCACCTCCACCCCCTCCTCCTTGACCACCAGCTTCTTGAACTGGTTCATTTAACATCTGAATAAAATGCTCCTGATGTTGACTAATTTGCTGTAGTAACTGAGGATTTTCTCGACCTATTTGTTGTAGCAATGCTGGAAGTAGGGAAGGATTCTGTTGAATAATTTGTCTCATCTGTTGAAACTGAGGCTGATTCCGTAAAAATTCAAGGGGATGTCCTCCAGAACTTGTTGTTGTAGTTGCTGCTGTCGTCGTCGCTGCAGCTGCAGCCACTGAGGACTGAGGAGCCCCAGTACCTGCTGCTGGAGGGGGATCAACCACAGCCTGACTTTCTCTGTCTCCAGGAATTCCCATTAAGAGATACTCCACTGCTCTGTCAGGGTTGTTGAAACTGGCTCTCAGGGCGGCAATTACTTGCTCTCGTTCATAGCCCATTGACATGATCTCAGTGACCATATTTTCATAAGACTGACCTGTCACAAGTGCACTTGTTGCATCTTCAAAAAGGTTTGACCGAGAAGAATCTCCTGATGTACTGTCAGTTGATGTCGGGCTAGTAGCCACTGGTGTTTCTGCTGGCTTTTCTGCAGGGTTCTCCTGTTTTGTCACACTAGCAGGTGCAGGTTCAGAAGATGCTGTCGTTGATGCTGGAGTGATAGATGCAGGTGTGGGAGTGGGAGCCAAAGCGGCGGCGGGGGTTGGGGCCTGAGCCACAGCTGGTGCTGTGGAAGAACTAATTGTGGTAGTGGTGGCAGGATTTGATTGCTGAGTTGTTGTTGGTGTTGGTGTTGACACTGCTTTGGGTTTTGTCACCATAACCACCACAAAGTTTTTCTCATCGATTTTATATTCTTTTAGAGCAGTATCATCATTGAGGATTTTGCCTGCATAAATTAATTTCTGACCCGCTACAGGAAAGGCATCTTTCCCCTTTTCGGATTCAATCTTCTCTTTCAGTGCTTTCACCGTCTCGTCAGGGTCGATGTCGATCTTAAAGGTCTGCTGCTGCAGAGTCTTCAGGGTGACCTGCATGGTGCCGCCGCGCCGCTCCGCTGCCGGGCCTGCTCCGGGTGCTGGCCGCTGGGCGGGGTCTGTCTATATTGCCATCTTGAGCAGAGTCCCTGATTAAACTTTTACAAAGGGCAGTTTTCCTAACAATTGCAAAATAATGCATTCCTTGTAAAATATGACTTCACCTGTTTAAACTTTGTTGTACCAATGGGATCAAACATCACTTTCCTAAAGTCATGTTTACTCAATAGACCAATATCAACTGTACCTTTTATCAGATTAATCTAAGTAGCATTTACATATTCATAAAAGTTAGTGGGAATTGATTTTACTTATGTGATTGTTTATTTATTTATTTACGCAATCCCCAAGTTAGGGCTAGTCTCTAAAATTATTATTTAGCCCTGGCTCAGCTGGTTGGGTGTCGTCTCACAAACTGAAAGTTCACTGGTTGAATTTCCAGTTCGGGCACATGCCTGGGTTGTGGGTTCCATCCCTGGTCAGGGTGCGTGTGAGAGGCACTTGATTGATGTTTCTCTCTCACATTGATGTTTCTCTTCCTCCCTTCCCCTTTGTCTAAAAATAAATAAATGAAACCTTTTAAAAGTAGATAGAAATTAAATAAAATTATTTAAAGCTCACATTTCATAAGCTGTATGTCATTCTTATAATAATGTCTCTTGTTTAACTTCATTGTTATAAATTATACTTGACTTATTTCAGATGCGGCAGGAGTTCGAAAAAATTCTAACTAGAGAACTAGAAGAAGGTATGTTGCCATATTTTATTAATTAAATTTTGATATTATTGATTTCTGAAATAAATAGCAAATGGCATCCATTTACATGTTTGAGTAACCCATACTGTATTAAGTATTTTCTTATACATAGGGATTGAAAAATGTGAAAGCATAAACATTCACAAGGAAGAATACACTTATTTGCATTCATTTATCACATTTCATAGCTTTTTTAAAATCTCAAAAGTCCATGTATCTCTTTTAGTTTCTGGCTGTCCCCTTCCTTTCCTCTGCCATGCCTATGGGTCTGTCAACCTGCACACTGAACCTCTTGTCAGAAAAGTGGGCTTCATCCACCTCTCATGTTTTTGCTAGAGATATAAGGCCCAATAACCTGACTCATCTAGTAATGCTTAGTCAAGCAGTTACAGTTCATATAGCTGTCGCTGAGGGGCAACATTTAAATCTCCAGTCATCGACTTTGTCATTGGTTTACCCTTGACCCTCAGGAAAAACTCCAGATTCCTTTGCATGGAATAAAAACACAGAAATCCATTTAGTTCTTGCCAAATAATTCAGACTTATTTCAAAATACCACTTACCCTACTCTGCCCCTTTGCTCTAGCATCTAGCCAAACTAGACTATTTCTAATTCCACAAGTGTTCTCCCTCACCTATAGCCTGAGCATCTGCTTCATTTGTTTCTCTGGCACACTCTTTCCTAATTCTTCAGCTACCCACTTACATATATATATGTGTGTGCGTGTGTGTGTGTGTGTATATATATATATATATATATATATATACACACATATATCACCTTCATCAAATAGCTGACAATATTGACACAAAACTTGGATGTCCCTTCTGTGTGCCCCTTAATATTTGTCATCTTATATATGACTCTGAGTGGAAATTGCACATTCATCTGTCTTTTGAGTTTATAATATATGATTGTTCAGGGGTGGACTGTGTCATCTCCACCTTGTAACTCCAGTGCTTGTCATACTCAGTGCATGGTTGTTGATTAAATGAATGAAGAACAAAAAAACCAGAAGCTCTGATACTTAGCCACAATAGCAATGAATACAGTCGGCAACCATGGACAAATTATATTTCATAGTAATCTTGTGTGTGTATTGTAGTCATATATAAATGTTTTCATTCTTCTTAACACTTATTTGTATTTTAGATAAAGAATATAATCCTTTAATTCTTTTTCCAGGTGCTGCGGAATTTGAATCTGAAGCCTGCACAGCTTATCCTATAGGTCAGGCAGATACATATGAAAATCTACTTCTGAAAACATCCCAAGAATATACACAAATTTTAAAGAAAAAATATATGATCTGAAAGATAATTATTTACTGGACTATTTACATAATATTCTAATTATTTTCCACTAAACACATACTATGTGGCTGCAGTCACTCCAGACTCAGCCAAGCCTGCTCAGACCTCCCCAATAAAGGCTTTGAGTTGGTTTACATGTCTCCTACCGTCTTCTTCGCACAAGCCTAACATTTTGGCTGAAACCTAGAATGAGATGTGTTCAGGGACACCCATTTGCCTTGTCCCTGCATCCACACTGGCTGATCTCTACCAGGGTAAGGAGTTTGCTTCTCCCCGCACTTCCAGCCCTCTCTCTGCTCCTGTTGTCACTGCACATCACTCCGAAATCCCAGTGCTGGGTGAGAGGCGCTACCAGGTTCTGGACCCTTGAGGGATAAGAGGACCGAGGTACACCCCTCTCCTTTCTCCTCTTCCTCTGTCACTGCTCTGATGGATCACAGGGCAGTACACCCGCTGAGAGGCCCTCAAGCTGGGAGACAGGCCTTACTCCTCACCCTTCTCACATTCAGGCCAATCCAAGCCCTAGTGGAACACCGTCCCTGGAACACCATCCCTGGAGTGACTACTGAGAAACCTCAAGGACTTAGGCCTTAAATGGACCTCAAAACTAAAAGACTGATATTTTTCTGTAATACTGCCTGGCCTCAATATAAATTAGACAACAGGTCTGTTTGGCCCGAGAAAGGGACTCTTGGGCCCCGAATATCAACTGATCTCAACAACTACTGTCACCACCTGGGCAAGTAGAGTGAAATTCCCTCCATTCAAAGCTTTTTTTTTTTTTTAAATAATTTATCTGTTTGTTTGTTTATTTTTTTTATTTTTAGAGAGGGGAAAGGAGAAGGAGGGAGAGTAACATCACTGTGTGGTTGCCTCTCACTCGCGCCCCCAACTGGGGACCTGACATGCAACCTAGTTATGTGCCCTGACTGGGAATCAAACCAGCGACACTTGGTTCGGAGGCCGACTCTCAATCCACTGAGCCAGACCCATTCAAGGCTTTTCTGACCTACACAACCACCCCTTCTTCTGTCAATCCTGTTCCACTTACCAAATAATCCTCCTCACTTTATCCTCCCCAAAACCCATCCATCTGATCCTATTGATCCCATTACTCCGTCTCTGACTCCTAAAATCCCTTCAGATGCCCTAGAAGACTGCCTCCTCTCCTCTTCTCCTCCCTATGCTCCTCCACCTCCTAATGCCCCGGGGGTGGCCAACCCAACCCACCACTTTCCCCAGACTACATCGCGAGACAATTTCTCAGCCTCATCCTGTCCTCTGTCTTAGACAGCTTGCTGAGCTCCAGGGACCCATTCGGCTTCACATTGCTTTTTCCCTCTCCGACCTCTCTCAAGTAGAACAACGCCTTGGTTCTTACTATACTGACCCAACCCATTTCATTAAGGAATTTAAATATCTCACTGTCTCCTATTACCTGGCAAGATCTCTTTGTCATTCTGTCCACCTGTTTAGCTAGTGAGGAAAGAGAGTGGGTGTGGCTGGCAGCCCAGCCTCATACCAATACAGTAGTCCTTCTCTGTATCCCGGTTCACTTATCGCGGCCTCACTGTATCACGGGATTATTTTTTAAGTATATTTTATTGATTATGTTGTTACAGTAGTTCCAATTTTTTTCTGCCTTTGCTCCCCTCTGCCCAGTACGCCCCTTCCCTCCAGTAATCCCACTCCCCCTTAGTTCATGTCCATGGGTCGTGCATATAAGTTCTTTGGCTTCACCTTTTCTATATTATTCTTAACTTCCCCTGTCTATTTTGTACCAATTCTGCTTCTTAATCCCTGCACCATTTCCCCATTTTCCTCCCTCCCCCTTCCCAGCTTATAACCTTCCAAATGATCCCCATACCCATGATTCTGTTCCTATTCTGCTTTGCTTAGTTGGATTTTGTTTTTCTTTTTTAGATTCAGGTGTTGATAGTTGTGAGTTTGTTGTCATTTTAGTGTTCATAAGTTTTGATCTTTTTCTTTTTTTTATGCAAAATTGAATTTAATATAGCTAAAGAGCAAATTGATATATTTGTCACCACCTATACGATCTTCTTTTTCTTAAGTCCCTTTGACATTTCATATAATAATGGCTTGGTGATGATGAACTCCTTTAGCTTTATCTTGTCTAGGAAGCACTGCATCTGCCCTTCCATTCCAAATGATAGCTTTGCTGGATAGAGTAATCCTGGTTGCAGGTTGCCTTTCATCACATTGAATACTGCTTGCCAATCCCTTCCTGCTTGCAAAATGTCCTCTGAGAAATCAGCTGATAGTCCTATAGGCACCCCCCTGTGAGCAACTCTCTGCCTCTCTCTTGTTGCCCCTAGGACTGTCTTTATCTTTCACCTTTCGCATCTCAGTCATGATGCGTCCTGGTGTGGTCCCCTCTGGGTCCAACTCGCTCAGGACCCTCTGTGCTTCCCGGACCTGTATGTCCATCTCCTTCGCAAAATTTGCGAAGTTTTCCTCATTTTTTTCAATTCTTGCTTCCTCATTCTGCACTGGTTGACTGTGTTTTTCTTCCTTATGTTCCGAATCATGGATTTGAACCCCAGTTTCCTTCCCTTCACCATTGGTTATGTGTGGATTTTCCTTCATTTCACTTAGCATAGCCTTCACTTCTTCTCTTATGCGTTTGCCGTACTCAAGCATAGCTGTCAAGCCCGTGAGCATCTTTTATCACCAGTGTTTTGAATTCTGCATTTGTTAGGTTGTCTATCTCCTCATCTGTTAGGTTTGCTATCTCCTCATCGCTTAGTTCTCCCACTGGAACCTTGATCCGTTCCCCCTTTTGGGCCATACTTCTCTGTCTCTTCATTCTGACAGGCTCCTGTGTTTGTTTGCCTTCGTGTCCCAGATAGAGCTGTCGCTCCTGTTACATTGTAAGGGATGGAGCCTTAGGGATTCGTCAGTACACGGGGACCTGTTTCACCACGTTGTGGCGCTGTATGTGGGGGAGGGGTCCGAGAGGGAACAATGCTGCGTGCCCAGCACTCGCCCCTCTTCTAGGCACCTCTCTCACCTTCGCACCGGACCAGCGCCCCTCCAGCTATTGCCCTGGCCGTCGTTCCCAGGGTGGGCGGGTCTGCGGACCATCTAGGATCATGGGGGCCCTTTAAACAAGTGGACTCTGCTGAGAGACCAGCAGTCTTTGCCTCCACCCCAACCCCCACTGGTCTGCACAATCGGAAGCAATGAGGCTCGATTTTCCCCAGTGCTAGGACCATGAGCTGCGAGGTCCAGTGAGGAGCTGGGAACGCTCACCAGGTGTCTCTCCTGACCTTTCAAAACGTGTGACTGGGCTCTCTACCGGCCTGCCGCCACCGCCGCCGCTGCCACCACCATACCACATCCTCTCCACCCTGTCTCCAGCCCTACCACCTGTCCGGATGAGCATCTCCTCTTCATATATTTGTTTGCTAGACTTCCATGCAGTTTGACACCCTGGAACTTCCGGTTGTTTCTCGTTTTGAGGTAGCTGTATTCCCTCCTAGTTGTGGTTGTCTCTAGTTTTAAGGTAGTTGTATTCCTTCCTAGTTGTGGAGGGAGACTCAGCGTCGCAGGATTTTTAAAAATATTATATTTAATTATCATGGATTTTTCGCTATATCATGGGATTTTGTGGTACTGTATACATAGGTTAAAGTTACGTAGGTTTAAGACTGTAGAATATGTTTAAGAACATAAGTAGTGTTTATAAAAGTGTGGACAAGGTTAATAAGGGAGTGGGAAAGGTTAATAAGGGACTGGGAATGGTTTATAAGTGTGGGGGAAGGGTTTATAAAGCCTTAAAATATATATAAATACTAAAATAAATGTAAGGTTCCTACTTAGTGGATTTTCACCTGTTGCCGGGGGCATCTGGAATGTAATACCCACGATAAGCGAGGGAATATTGTACTCTAAACTGACAGGCCCACAGTCATATGATAGTGTGCCTCCTGGCCAGATTGAGGGAAGCCCTCCAGCGTTTCACTTACCTAAATCCTGATTCCCCAAGAACATACTTTTTCTCCATATGCATTTTATTTCACAGTCAGCTCCCAACATACACCACAAGCTCCAAAAATTAGAGGCTAGCCCTCAAACCAGTCAGACCAAATGTGTTAATCTGGCTTTAAAAGTCTAACCATCAAGATGAGGAGCATGCCCAATTGTGAACTCAGGCTTTCCAATTACTGGCTTCTGTTCTGAAACAGTCCGGCAGACCTAACCCATCAAAAGGAAAAAGTCTGACCCCTCCAGGGCGCTGCTTCAAATGCGGCAAGCCTGGACTCTGGGCTAAACAGTGCCCAAATCCATGAGCCCCTCCAGGGCTGTGCCTGCTGTGCACACTAGAGGAGGCGCAGGGATGTTGGTTACCCGCCTGGGACGGACTCCTGGCTCTGACCTCCCAGAGCTCCTGGGACTAGCAGTGGAGGACTGAAGCTGCCCAGGGGCTGCATGAGCCCCATGCCTGTATTCAAGATGGAACATTGGGTAGCTCTATCAGTAACAGGGAAGCCAGTATCTTTTCTTATTGATACACTGGGCCACTTACCAGTTCCTCAATCTTGATTGTTTGGGTTGATATAAGAATAGAGATGTTAATAGTCTTATTTTCAGGGTGGTACAGTTAATGGAAAACAACTGGTGGTCAGCTTGCACAAACAGCATAGTGGGCATGCCAAAACCGCAAAATGTTGGTTAGAGGGTCTCTGAGGAAACTGAAGAACAAAAAAGGAACAGGATACATGAGAGAAGGTGTGACAGGAGCTGGGGATTTCTGCAACGTGCTGTAAATGCCTTGGAGAACAAAGAGAGGAGGGGATAGCCAATCATTTTTAAACACGATCAGAAAGATTGTACCTCCCACAGTACTCAGCCAATGAGAAACTGGGGGAAGAGAACCCCGCACTAGGGAATAAAAATCCTGCTGTGCCTCCACTGGGTGTGCCGGCATACCAGACAGACACCCGGTCTTGTAAGGCCTCCATTAAAGCCTCACTTTCGCTGTACTCTTTGTCTCCACGTCCATTTGTTGAGTTTTGGACGGGATGGAGGTGTTTCTCACAGTTGACTGCATAGTCTCGCAACCGTCCACTATTCCTGTCCTTCCGTGCTCCTTAGAAGAATATGTTTTTGCTGAGGTATTCTAGTCAAGCTTAAGGCCCATATACTCCTTCCCTCTGCTCACCAATCACCTGCCACTTCCCACTCTCCTCCCTCCATTATTTAACAGAAATGCTGCCATGTCTCGGATTCCACTCTGTCTCTAGCCTTTTGGAACATAGTGAGTACAGTCTCTCACCTTTGGGGTAAAGGACATGCTGCACTTTGGGGGTGGAGCATTCAAACGTGCTAGACCTGTCTTTGGAGGGGTAGAAACAATGAAATCTGAAATGAGTGCTCGGGTTCCCCCCAAGCTCTGAAGACAAAAGAGGCACTTCCTTCATCCAGCCCAAGTTCTCTAGCATCCCTACATGAGTAGGGGCCTGGCAGAGGTGTCTGGCGTCAATCCCTAGGAGGTACAGGGGCCTCATAGGGAACTCCCAACACTGTAATACAACTGTGGCTCGTCCGGGAACCCTCAAAATAAGGGGTGGTCTTCTGAGCCCCCTTGGCTGTTTTAGACAGGAGGAACTGAGACGTAAAAGAGTCGGGAAATGACCAAAGGTATAGCAGCCTTTGGAAGCCCTTCTCACAAAACAGCACGTTTGACCCATCAAAGGGGTTCCTTAGCCTTTTCTGCCTCTAAACCTGGCCAGGAGAAAAGTCAATTTAAATCATTGGTCTATTGTGAGCTTACTGCATTTCTTTATACCCCAGATGACTTCTAGCAACTCAATTTGCATCCAAATACTCCGTGCAGGAGCTGCAAGGAGGGGCAATGTTAGTTTGCCAAGTGAATGTCTTCTTCTCAAGAAATTGCTGCACCCCGTGGGCACAGGTCAAGCATTTAAAAGCCACCAGGGTGCTCACTGCAAAGAAGGACATCCATGAGAGGATAACCTGGGACATGGACCAGGACCGAATGCGAGGTTTCCTGCCAGCCACAGGCAGAAGCCCACGCAATGAGAGGCACTCTGTAAAAGCAATCTCACTGTCCCATCTTTGTGGTGCATTCCCCACTTAGGTTTAGTTCTCAAGAGGAGAAGCAAGATTTTAGCCTGTAGTTGGCAAGTCCTGGCTTTTCCAGGTCCTGTTCTCCTAACTAGGCCTTTTTGCTCAAATTCCCTCACTCAGTCTTTTTTTCCCCTTTCTCTGGCTGCTCCATTTACCTCTTTACCGCCCCCCCCCCATAACTATCTGCTTTAAAAAGTAATTGTGTTTGTTTTTCAGCCAAGTGTCCGTCTAATCCGCTAAGGCCATGCTTTTGATCGCTATCCCCCTAGTAGGAGGCGACGCTATTCCTTACCTGCCTGACCCAAGTCTTGCATTTAACTTCAGTTTCAAATTAGGCTTGGTCCCACTGCACCCACTTTAGGAACAAGAGTACAGAAAGGGAAAAATCTCACCCCTCCCTCGATATACAAAAGAAAAAATCTGGTACTCTTAAAACTGAAGTGATCGAAGTCATCCAAGCCTGATCTCTCCCCTTCTTCTCCAGCCCCTGCTGCTGTCAAGGTTATGACATTACAAAACATCTCACTTCTGAGCACTGTGTATATCTGCCAACATAATAAAGTTTTTTTCTGTATTCGTTTCCTGATTAACTTTCAAAGAAAATTCATCTCCCTTATTTTAGAATGTTGCGTCTTGCACAGAAGACTATGTATATTGCAGAAGATTGCTTACATTGCAGAGGGTTCGTGTAAGTCATAGATGGTCAGTGTAAATGGAAGAAAGATTGTGAGGGAGCAGGAAAAGAAAGGAATTGAAAAAGAGAAGGGAAGGAAGAAAGAAAGAAGGACTTAAGGAAGTGAAAGAAAGCAGGGAAAGAAAGAATATGGAGGTAAATCTTTGAAACACTGTAACTTCTAGACCTAGAAGCTACTAAGTCCTAGAAACAACAGGATAATTAACTCGCTATTCAAGCTTATTACTGGTTGAAGAAAGAGCAGGGTGCTGGCCTCTCCAACGCAGAGGAAAAAAAGTGATACTTCTAAACTCAGGCTGGTTTTCAGCGGATGCCTGAGGCCTGAGCGTGTAATCTCAGCCACTTTGCTCCAGCCCCTGCCCTAAGTAGAGCAGGGCGGGAGTAGGGGGCCCATTCTAGGGCAGGACAGCCTACTTCCACGCCCACCTCCCCCCACTGGTATTTTTAGAGAGAGAGCCTTGCCTCTCCTCCTTAACTACTGAAGCAGGTGGAACATGCACTTTGTTAAATTGATGTGCTGTTTTATGTCAACACTAGTGGGCAGGTTGTAAAAGATTTAAAAGTTTTAAAAAAACATTGACATCATAAAACATGCAGAAATAAATGCTGCCAGTGACTCCTCCTGGCTTGAGATCTTCTCCTATTTTTCCTCTCCCCTCTGAGCCTTGCTAATACCCTTAATAACCCCAATAATACTAACCTGTCTCCTACACCTTCTAATAAGTTTTCTCCTCAGGACAGTGCAAGCTGCCACAAACCAAGCTGTTGGTGACGTCCTCCTACTCCATACCCTTCCGTATCAACCAATACCTCAAGAAGAAATATAAAGGCAGCTCTACATCCTAACATCAGCCCAAAGAAGTTTCAGAAAACAGACCTTCGACCCAACTCCCCAGAAGCAGTAAAACGAAGGCAGGAATCTTAGGCATAAGACCTGGATTCCGGGAATTCACATCTAATTGCAGCAAGCCCCCCAATAAATCTGGCCCTAGTGACTGCCTATGCCCTGCAGTTATCCTATTTAACCAAGATATCTTTTTCTGCTGACAAGATTTTAGCGGTTTCCCTGTTCTCAGAGCCTACTTCCCTATCACTAGCTCCATCGGGACTTTTGAGAGTCCCGCCAACTCTCCCACCCCTTAGAAACCCTGCTCTGTTTCTGCTCGGGCCTGCAGTCACTCCAGACTCAGCCCACCTGCTTGGACCTCCCCAATAAAGGCTTTGAACTGGTTAAAATAAATAACTAAATAAAGGAATGAATAAACACATAATATGTGAAATTTATTAAAAATATATTTTTGGATCTTATGTGTATGATGAAAAGTTCTATGGTATTTTAAACTATGTTTCTTGACATCTAAGTTTTAAGCAGATTTTATAAATGAAAGCCAGCACTATTGAGTTTTACATACTCAAACTGACCAAATACCAGCTATTTAAACAACACCCAAACAACCAAGTGGTCATTCATACTGTAGTGGTGTTAAATTCTTTATCAGACATGGCTATGGAGGGGGGGGGCAAAAAACTGAATTTATTTACTAAAGATTATGTATTTATTCTTACATGCTTAAAACTCAGTCACCTCCAAAGTACTCTCCATTTCATACAATACACATATCAAGATGTTTTCTCCACTGCTCAAAACAGTTTTTAAACTCACCAATTTTGATGCCTTTTATTGCTTCTGCCATTTTTTGTTTCACCTCTTCCATATCTGCAAAACATTTCTTTCTGAGGATTTTTTTTCATCCTGGGAAACAAAAAAAAATGTTGCTGGTGAGATCAGGTGACTAGGGAGGGTGAGGCATGGGGGTCATGCCATTTTTTTGTCAGAAACTGCCGAACATTCAGTGTGGTGTGGGCAGGTGTGCTCATAAATCACGCATCATGAAATGGGCAAGCACGATGAAAGAGTCTTAAAAAACATTCACTGAAATTGAACGCAGCCTCTCACAACAATGCCAGCTGGTGCACTGGTTCTAGGGTTCCTAGAACACTAACCCAGTGGGGGAAGCCTATACTACCAGAGGCCTGCCCTCCAGAAGATAATTCCAGGTTTTTGCCCCACATATGTATTTGTACTGCGGTGTATTTGTGTGTGTGTGAGGGTAAGGGGGTGCAGGTAGGGAGTTTCTCATGAGCTGACAATGTTATCTACATTGCTGGTCACCACTATTCCTTGTCAGCCTGTTCTGAGCTTGTTTTCATGCTCATTATTCTACTGAAAATGCTTCACCAATGTTCTTTGTATTGCCAAACCCAATGACTATGTCTCTGATCTCAAATTTCTCTAATTTATTCTCGGTGCTTCTGACTTAGTTGACCACTGTCCTCTTTTCAGACTCTTCTCTCCAGTTCTGTGATCATTTACTCTCATTCTACTTTTTCTCCTACGTTACTAACCTCTCCTTTTAAGTCTCCTTTGCTAAGTTCTCCTTCTCTACCCAATCATTAAAATTTGATCCTCCTCAAAACATGGTCCTGAGCCTTCTTCTCTTCAGTGTCTTCTATCTCTAAATATTTTCATCCACTTTAATATCTTCACATACAATTCATATGCCATGTCTCCTAAATTAATGTTGATAGCTCAAATCTGTCCCCCTAGCTCCAAACTGACATATCCAACTGCACAACATAACATCTCCACTTGGCTATCCCACGGTTCTCTCTAAATCCTTATGTCCAGACAGACCTGATGCTTGTCACCTCAAAGTTCTGCTTCCATCTCCAATCCCATCCCTCATTCTCTCCCTACATGAACAATGACAACACATTCAAGCGGGAACCAAAATTAAAAATGGAGAAATTATTTTTGACTCGCCCCTTTTGCCAATCTCTTGCCTCCACTTAAACCCTTCAGCAGATTCTACTTCCAAATATATTTCAGTTCCACCTACTTCTCTCCATGTTTGCTGTCCTGGGGCCCGCCATAAAGTAGGGTAAGGGTGGGGGGAGGAGAGCATCATGGACAGTCCAAACTTCTACAACGCCAAGTTTGTGACCCTAGAAGGAGATAGATGCTCTCTCCCTGCATTAACAGGTAAAATCCCAGAGAAGAAGAGGCCAAGTTTGGGTCATGTGGAGGAGAAAGGGCAGCTTCCCAAAGGTATGGTGGTGCTGTTACCAGAAAAGCAAAAGGGAGCCAGACAGAGAGGAACACTCTGTGAAGAGCGGAGGCTGGTGACAGACTCTCACCTCCTTACTTGTCCTTTGCTGTCCTGCGTACATCTCCCAGGCAAACCAGATGCTTGAGGCAATTGGCTCTTAAATAAATTGTTATTATAATGCCCCCAAGCTTTGAGGATTTCCCAGAGCAGGTAACGCATAGAACTTGGAAGTAAAAGAGAGCCTTCTAAGGCTCTGAAAGCATGTGTCTACATTTTGTTGCATTAATGGGTATGGTAATAAGCAGAAGGTATCTACTTCTGTGGGGTTTTATTTTATTTTTTCAGTCTTTCAGGATGATTTCAGCTCTGGGTTCCAGGTTGGCAGGGTTCCAGGACATGTATATATTCATGTAAATATAACTCCTTAAATTTATAATGTAGCTACAATTATACGCCTGAGAAAATTTATACTTGAAGAACTAAACAGTAAGACCTATATAAAAAGAGGTCAAGGTGGTTTTCTTCCACCCCCATGCCTTATCTCCAAACACAGTAATTCAAATTAGTCAAATAAAACTCCCAGGGCTTCTTTTAATGTTTTTAGAATTAGGGAATTCAACTGGAATTTTGATTTTCCAAAGCAAAAACAAACAAGAAAAAACTCACAGGGTCAGAGACAGTAGTTCTAATCATTCCTATTCTTCTTCTGAACAACCAGCAGAGGGCGAAACAGAACAAATAAAATAAGTGGAACCTGAATTTGTCCAAGTTCACACAAAACCTGAGTGACGACAATGAGTCCTAACTCAAGAACTTAGAAAGGGGTAAATATGGTCTTGAACACTCATTTGATTTATCCATGATGTTTCCAAGTTATTTCTATAAAATTTTAGTTTGTGATAGAAGTTACATTTTTTTCATCCAGGACCCACTCATATCACAACCTGCTAGAGACCAATTTTAGAAAGGTAGGTACTCAGAAAATGTACTGGAGAAGGCAGAGAATACCAAGTATTTCTTAGTCTAATAACAGGACTTTTCATGCTTGTAGCAACTAGAATATAACCTCCCCTGAACACTTAATTTATAAGAAAGGGAATCAAGAGAAGTAAAACTTGTTCTCATATACCCTATGTTCAAAATGAAGGCACATAGAAGCACTATTGTAAGAAAAGGTAAAAAATTTATGAATCTTATGTTAGATAAGGGTGAGAACATTCTATTAAAATTTTAAAATATGTAATGTATGTGTGGTCTCTGCCCAGTTCAGTTGCCTTTTGGGAAAGCACTCTTTATACTATAAGTCAATGTGTCAAAGATCAATTATATTCACCTATTAGATTAAATTATAAAATACAGTTGGGAAAAAGTGTGGAGAAATGAACAGTCATGTACACTATTGGCTGGACTATAAGTTGCTATGACTTCTGGAGACCAGTTAGGCCAATCATAACTCCCTGTGAATGTTCTACATGATCCCTCATTCTCACTTCTTCTTTCCTGTAAGAACATTAGCAGAAGTGTCTGAAAATATCTGTATGAGAATGCTAATCATATTTAAATTTAAATGAATCAGTTTGTTGAGTAATATGCGTTTAAAAAGTATAATCACATATAAACTATCTGTTAATATGTATATTATGTTACATGGTTAGAAGTGGTTTCTTCTGGGAATAGAGAATGGTGGAGGAAAGGGAAGGATAAGCACTTCACATTTTACTGAATGAAGGAAGCACAAATTCCTTTATAAAGATGTTTAAGACCAAATTGAACACTTATATAGAGTTCCACCCAGGGACACCTAAGTCAGAGCTCCCCCTAGGGAGCTAAAAAAATCACTCAGGATGACAGGTCTAGAAGAACAAAGGATAGAAAAGCTAGTTTTCCATGGAACTGCTGTTGATTACCTAAAATTGTTGACTTAGTGGCTCTTTAGATCTCAATTTGAGTCAGCAATATAGAGTTAATTATTGACCTAATAATCCCTAGAATCAATCAATTTTATATCTGAATGCTGATTCTCAACCAGATCATTGGGGGCATATCAATACGTAATTGCTGAAAAATGCAAATGATATTATCCCAATCTGGTTGATTAAACTATGCCACCCATGTAGCTTGATTTCTAAATGACATTGGATTCTTTGACACATATGCATTTTAAAGAAATATTCTACACCTGTTTTTCTTTTTCCCCATTAATGAGGCCATTGTGTCATTAACGTGGCTATTGTGATGATGACAATTGCCCTTTTCAAAAATTCTATTTGCTGCAGCAGGAAAGATGGTGGCTTTAGTAAGCTGACCCATCATGGCCCATACTTGGCCCATGATAGGGGTCATTTTTTAGAGTTGGTTGGCTCTGGCAAGGTCAAGATCTGGTCTGCCCTTTTGCTAGGCAGCCTTCTCAATAGCACTCTTCTCTGCTGATGTGGTATACTTTTATTTTATAAATCCTCACCTAGGGATATGTTTCTTGATTTGAGAGGGAGAGAGAGAAAGAGAGAGAGAGAGAGAAATCAATGTAAGAGAAACAGCGATTAGTTGCCTTCCAAACATGACTCAACTGGGGATTGAACCCTCAACCTTTGGGTGTGTGGGACAGTGCTCCAACCAGCTGAGCCACCTATTCGGGGCTTATGTGTTATGCTTTGCAGTAAAATTGTTTCTCTTTCGCATTCTATATATTCACCTCTTACTTTCTAGCCTTATCCCGGTTTTCCACCCAGCATGTTCCTCCAATCTCATTTAATTTTGTCTTAGTCTCTCCCCATATCTAATCTGACAAGAACCCATGAACTGAGGGAAAGAGAGCCAACATTAAGGGGTATATACCAGGTACTGCGTGAGTTGCTTTTCTGACATCTGTCACTTGATTCTGCTAACACTACAAGAGAGGACCTATGACCCTCACTATCCCAGTGAAAGAATAAGTTCATTTAGGCTTCTAGTAGGAAACAGATGACATATTCAAATTGGGTAATTTAAGGAAAGTTCAATAAAATCTGACTATTTACAAAGATGCAAGAAGGCTGTAAGAAAAACCACAAGGCATCTACAATACCTTGAGGCTAGTAACATGCCCAGTTACCCCCACTAAAGTAGCAAAAGAAGGGAGAGTTGCAGGAAGCAGGAGAGAGACAGGCTGTGTGGAAAGAACTTTATAGGAGCTATGACTTAGTCAGAGGGGACACAGCCAGCTCAAGGTGACCTTGCAAAGAGGGAGCTGGAGTGCTAAATGTCTTGCCCTCACAATCTACACTCCCTTCAGTCTCTGACCAATGTATCCCACTGGCCAAATACAATTAGAAGCTAAGGCCAAGAGACCCCAGTGGCTGTGTTTCATACAGGTTGGCTTCCTGGAGTACAGAGCAGAAAGACATCAAGAACTGGAGGTGCAAAGGGATAATATCTAATAAAATCCTCTTCCCCTCTAAGTAGGCAAGATTCTTAAACAGTTATTCTTCTCTTGAAGCTTCTTTAATGCTGTCATAAGTACAAACTATTTGTCTAGTATGCTCATGTAATATCCTGGATCCCTTCCAAATTCTGACTGTGTATTTAATGTTCAAATAATCTTTATTCTAACACTGAAAACCTATTAGAAAGCTCTAATGTTGTCATCTGGGATAATTTTAGATTTCAACAGGTTTTCACAAAGAATGTAAGCAAATCAATTGCTTAAATTGGAAGAAATGTCAATGCTAGTAAACATTGATTTTCTATACGCCCTCTCTCTAATTAGTTGCTTTGGACATCAATGAGTTGCACAAAAAAGAGCCACAATGATTTGTCTGATTAAGTAGCTCCAGCAAACCAGAAAGGCCAGAGCATAGCATTATTAACTCTTTGATGGGCTATGTATGTGAAGCCATGCTGAGCTGAAGAAACACTGAGATGCTCAAGGGGCTAACAGAATAAAAGCAGATAACAGGAGGAGGGCCTTCAAAGGAAGACTTGATTTAAACCAGTGGTCTAGAAAAGCCAAGGAGCATATTCATCAGTGTAGAAGAAAAACACTGCTAATTGGATACTTGCTACCATGTGACAGGCACTATGCTAAGTGCTTTCACATCATATTTCATGCAATCTGCAGGACAGCCCAGTGAGATATTTTTATTTGGAGCATTGTACGTGTGAGCAAAGTAATTTGCCTAAGGCACTACAAAACAAAATCAGAAAATCCAATAAAGAGGCATAGTTTTCAAAAGGTTTTACATCTGTTGTGACCTCAGACACAATCCCATCATTTCACCATTTTCAATCATTGCTTGTGTCTTCAAGAAAAGTGATAAGACACAAATGATAACTTATTCTGCCTATTTATCGCATCAATCTGGAAGAACAGAATTTCTTCTGAAACCAGCTCCTTTTGGAAAATATTTTAAATGATCATCACAGCACTGGGAAGCATTCCTGAGAAAGAGTTAGCCTGTAAACTCTTTTCCCCAGAATAGGCATAAAGGTTTCATACCAGACCTCAGCTCAGAATAGTCCTCGGTTGTAATCCTTACAGCAGCAAGCACATGAATAGGACACATAACTAGGATTAAATAAATGCTTATTCAATGAGTAGTCAGATAGCACAGTATGTAATGGCAAGAGACTTCAGAAGAGTAAACACTGGTTTCTTTATCCATAAAAAATAATCAAACTAATCTTTTTATCTCCACTAGTGCTACTGCATCTAATTTCATTTTAGTGTGGGCCAGTGACGCAGTATATAGTAGGTGCCTTTTCTTAGGCCTTTCCTACTCCCATTACTCATCCACTTAATATCCACCTCAGTCTAGAAAATTAATACAGGAATAACCAGGCTAAAATGTAAATCCAACCCAAACACGAAGTGGAAAGTGAACAAAAACTAATAAGAAGAAAGATAATACCTAATGTTAATTACGTGCCAGGCCAAGTGAACATATATTTTCTCATTTAATTTCCATAATAACCATTGTCCTCATTTTATAGATGAAGACACTGAAGCTTAAAGAAGTTAAGTAACTTGGCCATGGTCACATAAATAATAAGTGACAAGTGACAGAGTAGAAATTTAATTAAATTCTAGAAGATAATCATATAAGGGCAGCCCTTAATATCAACAAAGAGACAGGGAGTAGGGGGTGCCCCGCCTTTGCCTTGGTGGTGGTGGAGTCATTATGGAGATGACTAATGTATAAGAGACTCAATAGCTTCCTTACCCTGGTGAGGGCATCACAGTGAGCACCTGGCTTGCCCTGGAAAAAAATGGGGAAACTTGTGAAAAGAAGAGCTAGAGCTGACGTCCTGGCTCCATCACTTTCCTTATCTCTCACCTTATCTCTCTGAACCTCAGCTTCTCAACTTGTCATATGTGAATGGTAATGCTTCAAAAGGTGTTTATGAAGATCAGTCAAAGTGCTTCAAAATCCATAAAGCATTGTGCCACGAAATTTTTCAGTTATTTTCTTCTACTGATAATACTCCTAGCCAGCAAGACAGGAAATGCTATAACATAAAATCCTGGGCAATACACACGTTAGGAACGGTTTGTGTGAAAAGACAAATCTATTCATTCGCCACAGTTCACAGCTCAGGGGCTCTTCATTCAGTGATATAAGGAACCCCAAGGAAGAGATGGGGGTGGTGAGAGATGTCAAGTGGGATTAATGCTAATTTTGTGGGGCAAAGAAGGGCTTAGGGAATGCCTTTGAATTGGGAAGGACCTTTATTTTACTAGGGACAGAATAAGTTCAACTATAACACTATTGTATGGTAGTTAGGCATACCCTGCATTGTTGTTCCAAGCTGTATTTGAGGTAAGGTGCCTTACCTTTCTTTGTACCACTTTATGGTTTTCAAAGAATGTCATATTGATGATTTCAATTGATGGTATTTTTATGTTGTTGTCTTCTTAGTTCTATTAAGGAAGAGGGTGTATATAGACAAAGGCGATAAATTACTTTTATTATCTGCAAGGCTGTTGAACGATTTTAGACCCAAGTTGTTCTCCAATAGCTAATAATTTTTATTTTTTGTTCCTTTGTTTTTTTATCTGTAAATAGAGTAAAATGACCTTGTATTGTTTTTCATATCTAATAAGATTATGTACATAAGATGTTTTGGTAAATTCTAAAGAACTGTTATTATTGTTTATTATCCATCAACTCTGCAAAGTGAAGGCATAAGTCTTGTGATTCAAACCCATAGCAACTCCAAATCAAAGATGCAACACAAGGTAAGCCAAGAGAAACCCCTAGATCTAGGCAGCATTCACACATAAAGGAAGTTCACACAATGTGCAGAGAGAGGGAGCTGCATTAACTAGGGACCCCAGAGGGTCCGCCCAGATGCTTGGACATTCAAAGCTGGCACTGAGCAAATGGACTCCTAAAAATCAGAGCCAGCATCAGGGTACTCACCCAGCCATCTGACTCACTCACAGCACCTGGGCCCGAGAAAATGTTATTTCCCAAATCCTGCTTTCCTTCCCCCATCTTCCCCAGCCCCACATACAATCTGGACAGTCCATAAGGTAGAAGATAATTTTAGGGGCTTCCCCAGAGCCTGGATGGATGCTTTCCAATCATTTATTTCTGGCCTGTGAAATCAGATGCACTATTTCTTTATACATGAGGAAAAAATGAAATCAGTTTCTATTTGCAGAGTTGAGATGGGGAAAAAAACAAAAGAGAATTGCACACAGCTCTGTCACAGACTTGGAAAGGGCCTACCTAGGTGAGAGGAGAGCAAGGAGGCAAAAGAGAACCTCAAAAGGAAGAAAGTTCAGTTTGTTAACCCCTGAGAAGTGTCCCAGATGCTTGGCCTCACACATTTAAGTACACTTAAGGTTTTGGAGCAAAGTTGATATATAATATCAGTGAGATTTCTGGGTTCATTTTAACCACTGATTACATGATGTGATTTGATCATCATAGCCATTTCAGCAGCAAATCACTGTGTGTCTGTGTGTCTTTCTGGAAGTGTGTGACTCTGTATATGCTTCTGACCTCTCCCACACCACCCCACTTTCTCTTAACAGACACATAACACATTTTAATGTGTATAAAATTTGGTTAAAATGAACATCGAGAATAAGCTTGTTGGGGGAAAAAAGACTTGGGGTGGGTAGATTTCACACCGATTCAAGAATGAAATAGGGAAGAATAAAACTGACAAGATTACATGAACAAATTGTATATACCCAAATGTGGTTACAAATGAAGTCATCTTATCACTTACACCCACAACTCTGCTAGCCAGAGAACTCCATGCACATTCTGAGACATCAGATTCTCTTCCAAGAATCCCTTCTTCCTTTGGTATCAGTCGTTGTGCTCTGGGGAAAACTACATCACGTGAGCTCTTGAACCAGCCATTGGACTGTACTGTAGCCAACTACCCATTTCTGCTCTGCTCAGGACATCAGTGCTCCCCATGCACTGAAAGACTTCCTCCTCTGAGTTCTGCCCTTTGAAATGGCTCCATAGCAGAGTTGCTTGGATCATCCATCATGTCAAGCTCTTTTTCTTTTTTTGGCAGAGGGTATAGCTGGGCTCAGGGGACAAAGGGAGAGGAGAGGGCGTTCACACAACAACCACTATACCTTTTTGCAATCTGCAATCGTAGCCTCTCATATCCTCTTTCTGAGCCTGGTCCAGCAGCCCCTCCTTGTAATTCTCCTTCTGTCATGAATATCTGCACACCCATCCCCACCCTTAACCTTTATCTCACCCTATCCCAACCTCCCACCTCTACTCCTTAACCCCACCCTCCATCTTCCCAATGTTGATGTGATTCTGTCATTGATAAACCTAGTTCAAGTTTAGTTTTTACAAGATTTATTCCCTACCTAAATCTCTGAATACAAATAGATTCCAGGGGTTATTGCACAGGGGCTAAAGCTCTAGTTGTAAAATACAACTGCTTCATATTTCTTTCTCAACCCTTCAAAAAGAAGCATTTTATTCTTTACCATTCATACCATCCCTAAGGGTCCATTTGCCAGCAGGCTCCTGCATACCCTGGATGCCAGGATATAAGTGCTGTTTCTGACCTCTTCATTACAATATCAGTGATGGCAACTCACATTTGTCTAATGCTTGACATTTTATAAAGGATGTTCACATTTATTGCCACACAGAGCCTCACATCATTTCTGTGAGTAAAGCAAATCAAATAAGGATACTTTTGTTTTAGAGCTATGAAAATTGGCACTCCAAGAGGTAAGAAGATTCCCCCAATAGCATTCAGCCAGTGAGGAGGTCAGCCAGGCTCAGAATGTAGATATTAAGACTCCCGGTGCAGGTTCTTTGCAATTCTTAATGCTGCTTCTCTTTAGTTTTCAGTCCATGTGCCTCTCTATAGGCACCCTCACTGGACTTTCAGCCAAGTCCAAATAATCTCCGTGAAAGTAAATTCCTATGTGTTCAGGCCTTCCAACAGAGTTCCTGGGGAAGCAGGGCATCACTACCCACTCTTTCCCACCAGAAATTCAATAAGGAAGCCCACTGGGTAAATGTTTTTTGGATTAAATTAATTTTGGAATAATCTAACCTAACCTCCAGCAAGAATTCTCCACCCACAGCATGAAACATAAAGGTCTGATGAATAAAATCTTGACTGATGGCATGAATTTGCTTCACTTGACTTATTTTGAGGATATGTGTTTGCAAACCATTTGAAAAATAAAAGAATACTCTGTGTTTAATTATATTGTAATCTATGGTTGAATTTTATTTAAATGGCATTTATAATTGGCACATTTTTCAAGTACTGCTTCTGCCAGAATTGTATGTAAAAGTACATTATCATCACATTTACCACTACAGGCTAAGTTAGCATCAGTATACATCCCATAGATAAGAGACAAGTCATTAAAGAACAGTGGGTGTCACATTTCCATGACATACAATTAAATATATCCGGATATAAATTGGTTCCCAGATTTTGCTAAAACAGCATATGGCATATGTTCAAAGTTAATAAATATTGATTGAGTACCTATGTTGTGCTCTGCAATGTGAAGAATTCAGGAAAATGTAAGGTATGTCTAAGGTAGTCAAAGAAGAAAGACAACTCAGGGATATTAGAATCAAGGAGAAAGTAGACAATAATAACCATAATAAACATCGTTATTATATGTTATTTGTCAATTACAACATGCCACATAATATGCTAAGTACTTTGTTTGAATTCTTATTTAATCTTCATAACATTTCAATGAAATAGCTACTATTATTATTCTAATTATACAGAAAAAAAGTGAGACACAAACAAGTAATTTACTTAAGGTCATATAGCTAAAAAGTGGGGGAGCCAGGATTGGAAGCCTAGTATCTCATCCTCCAGCCTGTGTACTCTTGGCCTCTTTGCTGTGACTTTGGGGAAGGGATCAGAAAAGGCTGGGTTTTTACTGTAGCCCTGAAGATTGTGCAGTTAGGAAGAATGAAAAGAATGAGGATAGGTCATCATATTATAGGATAGACAAGGGCAAGAATTTGTATTTGACATGTGAGGATCAATGGAAGGAAATCAACGGCAGGAAGTACAGTTAGCTAGGCAGAGTAAGACACTTGAGAGAATACTTTAGAAATAACCTAGGCAGAATTTAGAGACTCTTACGTAGGAAAGTGACAATGATAAAGTATTGTGGTATTCTAGTAGCAAATTCAGGGAAAGTGGAGAGGAGGGAGGCTTCAGGGAAGCAAACCAATTACGGGCTTATTGTGAAATCCCCTTTAGACCTTACTGTACATATTCAATAAATGTTTGTCAGATCAGTGGATGAAGACTGGCAGGGATAAAAATAAAGGTACAAATCCAGGAAAGAATGTGCAGGCATCACTGACAGAATGTTCATGAAACAACAGAAAGCAAAGAGGGCACCACCATGCTACTCTAGGTAAGAAGACATGTGGTGCTCTGGCTGATGATAGAGTTAGGAAGGAGAAGTGGGTTCCAGCTGGTTGCAGGGAGAGGGATGAGTCTTCCATTTTGATTTGAATATGCAGAGGTTTGACAGGGCCATAGGATACCAGTAATATCTTACAGGTATTTGGAGAAATAGGCCAAGAATAAGTTTAAGGTAGAAAGCACAATCCTTACTCATCACAGAATTCAGATAAGTAGCCATCAAAGAGATGCACGTTAAGACCACAATGAGATATCACCTCACACCCTTCAGAATGGCCATCATTAATAAACCAACAAACAACAAGTGCTGGCAAGGATTTGGAGAAACGGGAACCCTGGTGCACTTTTCTGTGGGAATGCAGACTGGGGCAGCCACTGTGGAAAACATTATGGAACTTCCTTAAACAACTAAAAATGGAACTGCCTTTTGACCCAGTGATTCCAGTGTTGGGAATATACACTACGAGTCCTGAATCACCAATTCAAAAGAACCTATGCACCCCTATGTTCATAGCAGTGCTATTTACCATAGCCAAGTGCTGGAAACAGCCTAAGTGCCCGTCAGTACATAAGTGGATCAAAAAACTGTGGTACATTTACACAACGAAATAGTATGCAGCAGAAAGAAAGAAGGAACTCCTACCTTTTGCAACCGCATGGATGGAACTGGAGAATATTATGCTTAGTGAAATAAGCCAGTCAATGAAAGAAAAATACCATATGATGTCACCTGCGAGGAAATCTAATCAACGAAATAAACTAATGAACAAAATAAAACCATAGGCATAGAAACATGAAACAGACTGAAAGTGACTAGACAAAGAACATGTATGAATGACCCACAGACATGAACAACAGTGTAGGAACTGACTGTGGAAGCAGGGGTAGGGATGGGCAGAGGAGGGCAAAGGGGGAACTTTGGGGACAACGTAATAGAATAACAATTAAAAAATGATTTAAAAAATTTTTAAAGTAAAACAAAAACGTTGTCATTCTATATAGGCCACTTCAATAGGTAACTCTAAGTAGGTAGAACTTTCCTAATATAAATGTCACTACTGGACCTATTGTATTTCATCAAAGATTTACAAAGTAAAGAAATTCATAATATACAAGAACACCTACAAATTGAAAAGAACTAAGCAAAAAAATAAATCAATCAATCAAAGACCTAAGCTCTTATCTCTGCTTCCTCTGACATGGAAACCAGCACTGGCCATTTGACAGATATGAAACACCAGCCTTTCCTTATCAAAATACAGAAAAGAACAAATCATGTAACTGTTTCTCAGCAAGAAGCCATTAGACAGATGTAATCATAATGGGACCAAATATTCCTATAAATGAAATGCGTGCATTAGGACCACATGCAGAGTTTAAAAGCAGCTAACACAAAGAAAAAGAGAGTTGCCCGGGTGTATACAACAGTTCAGATGTGGTAGAGAAATTCAATTGGCCCTCAAACCAACTGAATTGGGAATTTAAAAGACAAATGCAGCATCCATTAGCTTAAAATTCAAATGGCCCAGCTGTGGTAACAGGAGCTATTATTCTCAAAGTCAGCTTCTCTCTTATGATCATCATCCACCAACATCTAATCACTAAAGTGAAAGCTATATACAAGCAAGTTATTTACTTTCAAAACAGACTGACCACATGGTTCACTTTTTAGATGCTTGAAACCAATCAGAATGACCAAGTGGATAAGAATGTGTAAGATTCTTTTAAACAGATAAAGAAGTTCGTTGTAATGGACAAAATCAAGATCTTTATCAAGCAAATTAGAGGGAAAAACACTGCTAGAAAGAGAAGAGATGGGCCTATTAAAATATAAAACTGGTAAGATCCAGTTGTAGCATGGGGAGTCAGTCCAACCAGTGGGGCACACTTGTTAGTGGATGCAAAGGACAAACAAATTGAAATACAAGTACAGCATTCAAAATAAAAAACTATGTCATAAAATATGCTCAGGTAGCATACCAAACGTTTACCCAATTTAGAGGCAGGATATTTATCAAAAGTTATTTGTTAAGTTAGTTGTTTAAAGCCCTGAAAATAATTTCCATCAAAAAATAGTGTTATGCATAGTAACTGTCTTCCCAAGACAGACCACAAAAGTCTCCTAATGTCACAAGGTATAAGGATACTACTGGATAATGAGGTAATACAAACTGGTCTGTAGAAATAGAATATTATCATCCTATATAGCTCTGCTTTTCAAATTATGAGTCACAACTCATGAAACCAATTCAGCGGGTCTTTCCCCCATTTAATTCTTACTAGGATGGAAGAGGTAGAATGCAAAGGAAAGAACAGAATTGCAAAAATCAGAGTCCATCCCCTGTCATAAGGGAAAGTACTATTCTTGAAACTTTATTCCAGTATAATATTAGTATAAATAGCTATGTGAATTCAGGATTGAAATGTAAAATATCTTTGTTATTGTTGGTCACAGTCAAAACAATTGAACGTCTCTTAGCAAGGCTTCTATGGGGTGCCTAGCACAAAGCCAATGCTTAATAATAATTGTTAAATGAATGAATGACTGAATGAACTGGTGAACACATGAAGAATGAATAAACAGGATTCCAGTAATATGCCTCACACAGTTGCAGCCCTGACACTTGCAGTGGAAAGCTTTCAATGGGGACAGACAGGTGCCCAGCTACAATTCCCTACAGGTGGCTCCTGTGTCCCGGGACAGGCTTTCTGGCGGAGTAGGGGCTATAGAAAGGAAAGGACAAGACAAGACTTACACAGTTGAGTGGAACTGAACTCTATGAGCTAGTTCTGAGGGAGGAGGAGGAAGGTAAGATAGGACTGCTAGATTTGGCAAGTGAAAAATACAGGGTGCTGCTTAAATTTGAATTTCAGATAACAAATAATTTAAAGCAAAGAAAATTACGGACCCTCAGGGTTGGATGATCAAGTCAATCGGACATATATTTGATGCAAACTATGTGCCAGATACTCTGCTACATGGTGTGAAAGGAAAAAAATATTTAGTTCTTGAGGCTGAAGATCAGAGACACACAAGGAAAGGACCTCAGGAATGACCACATACTGAAACTATTCTAAGTTCTCTCCAGAAATTAACTGCCCTGCATTTGGTCCTGCTATTATCCCCTATTGAAGATAGAAAACTTAAGTATAGAGAAATTATAAAAGAAAGTTGTACACAGTTTCACATGGAAACAAACATAAATAATATTCAGTGAGACTGTGGGAGAGGGTTGGATATTGTCCAAGGGGATCTGGAGGTGGGATTTGAACTGAACCTTGAATAAAGGGAAAATATCAATAGGAGAATATAACGGAAAGAGTATCCCAGGCAGAGGGACAGCTTGGAGGTGAGATCACTCAATCAAGAAATGGGGTAGTTGCTGGAATATTAGGAATACAGTGGGAGGAAGGAAAGACTGGACATGAAAATTAGGTAGTGACCACACTTCTGAGAGGAACTGCATACCCTGCTGAATCTATGTGCAGCGATGAGCTACCAAAGAATCTGGGGTATATAAATGGGCACAGTGTTGAGGTGGGCTCTTAAGGAAGATTATCTAACTTTGGCAATAGTCCAAGAGATAGAATGGATGAGATAGAGATCAGAGGCCAAGAAAAGATGGGGTAAGTCAATGCAGCTGGTTGGCAAAATACTATGGAATCAGAGTCCAAGATTTATCTCCCAGATCAGATCTTAGTAGGTGAGTGACCCCCGGCAATTTGTGCAATGACTCTGAGCCTCGTTTTCCTCACTTCTGAAACAGGTATGACAACTCGACTTACCTCATAATGTGATTGGGGAATAAAACAGGACAACATACGGCAAATGCTCCACACATGGAAGCTCTCTATAAAGGGTCAATAGATTGAACTTGAATCTTTCCTTTAATATTTTTTCTGTGTTCAATCAGCCTTTGCTAGAACACTTCCAGGAGTAAGGTATCTCACCATTCCAAGGGTCACATAATGAAGGTGAAAGAATGAAAGAAAATATGAAAGAATGGGTTTCCCTGTCCTACTTCCGAAGGGAAAGAGTACATCTAGGATTGAAGCTGAAGTAGAAAACCAAAAAATAAAGCAAAACAGAAGTTTTTAATGCACAGTAACAATAGTTGGGGGAAGTAGATGAACTTTGAGGTCCTCACTCTAGCACACATTACCAGAGTGACCTGAAGCAAATTAAGGTTGGTCTGAAACCACCAACCTGTGTGTGTAAAGTGTCCCACCTTTCTAGACATCCAGAATCCCCAGCAAGCTCAATCTTTCTGCAGCAGCTCTGTCTTGCTGTGGCACAAAAGTTATTCCAAAAGCCTAGCCCCAGTGCTCATGGCACTGACATGGCTGGGGTAAGCTTAGTATCCTTTGCTTTTTTTCTTGAAATTGTAAAGTTGTTTCTCAAAGACCTGGCTTGTAAATATAAATACTTTACTAAAAAAAAATGAAGCAGAGGTTAACAAAATGATCACAAATACCTACTCTCTGTTTCAGATGGACACCATCTGTCCTTAGCCTCTGAAGGTGACACAGCAGGGAATGCCCTGGGGTTGTTTTACAACCACAGTGGCTTTTTGTCCCTGGGTTCCCCGTACCTGTCGCCCATTCTCCCTTGTCAGGCAACTGCAAGCACACAAGAGGTCCTGTCGGGATTCAGTACTCTTCCAGGCAGAAGCTCCTCTGTGCAAACCTAATTGGCCTGTGTAGGAAGAAACTACATTCTTGGCCACCTCCTAACCAGAATGAAACCAAAGGCCATTCATTAGGAAAACATTCGTCTCTTCTCTTGACCTCCCTGAAACTAAAGTAACCTCCAAAGTTAGAATCAGAGCATTTGGTGGAAGTGAGAAGCTGCTTAAAATTTTCTCATGTCCTAGCAATCTCACTTGTAAGAAATTAGTATTTTAAAAGGTTTAAGTTTATCTTTCTTACACATTTCTCTCCCTACCAGATGTAGAGAACTCAACCACAGTGTGTTGAAGGGGTTACTGGTTTCTGCCTGAGAAGAAAGCATCCTCAAAACACGCCCTTGACTCAGTTATTCATCTCCTTGGGCACAGATTTTCCCCCACAGGTAGGAAAGGGATGGTCACTTAACTCCTCCAGCAACATTGATTAAAAGTGATACCTGCATGTAGTATTTTTGATTGATTCAGCCAACACTGAATCAATAATTTGTAGAAAGGGAAGAGCTTGTGCTTCAGTAGCTCCTGCCTCCGAATGGGTAGGAAATTACACAAAGCAACTTTTGAGCTACCCAGGACTGAGGGAGTTCCCTTTCTCTGGAGCTCTTTCAAAAAAAAAACAAAAAAAACAGCCACTCATTTTCTTCATTGTCTAAATATGTCTCTGATTAGATTTTAAGGCTCCCGCCAACCATCAATGATTGAGAGCCAATTATTCTGAGAAACTATGGTGGGCCATCTATTGACTGGAGGATAAAATGGGCTTATCTACAACCAAGACACAGTACATACAACTAAAATCGCTTGGAATGGAACTTAAGAACAAAAATCCAAATACAAGTGACGAGAAAGCTGTAGAGAACAGCAGTTTTAAAGGAGTCTCTTAGGTGTCCCAAATGGCCCCCCAAAGCTTCCTAACAGTTACATCCCAGAGAAGCAAATGAGCAGAGATGTTATCCACCAAAGGAGACAGCTAATTTTAGCTGCAGGCCTGGAAAACTACTTTTTCAAGCTCTTCATTATTTTTTAGATTCTAGGCTACCAAGTAAGTGCCTAAACATTTCAATCTGGTTTCTTCCAGCCTACTCTTGTTGTCCCAGATCCTCTTTATTGCCCACTATGGGGGGTCTCCCTGCTTAAAAACTGATTTGCCACACAGCAAACATTAAGGGTTGGGCAATCTGAGCTCCAAAATCAAAGGAATGTGACCGACCATAAGACCTCAGAAGGTAAGAACACCTACAGTTGTCAAAGGCTTGTGAAGAGACTCACAAGCAGTCAAGGAAGAGACAAACAGTTGGAGTTCTCCAGAGCTGCCTTGCTGAAGGACAAGCTCCCACACCCAGAAGAGAAGAGACCAAGTTCTGCTCTCTCTGGCCAGTTGGAAACGCAGACAGACAGGGCTGACGCTGCTCCTGGAGCAACCCTGAGGCTGGTAGGGGAAGTTGTCAGGCCCTCAGGCTCAGTGAGGAGTGCCAGGTAAGCACAGGCTGCAGCACTGCTTCACCTGGCCAGGGCCACAGCAGGGGTGCTCTGGTCCAGGCCTTGCTGTCAGGCAGTCAGCCTGCTGGGGAGGGCAAGTGTGTAGAGACAAAAGACCCTGTGGCACTACAGAGGTAAGGGAGGGACTGTGCACAATGTAAAGCTGTTTCTCCTAAGTGGCCAATATAGGTTTCCTATTTTTAAAAGCTTGATGCCACCATTCCCCCAAGGAGGACGAGCAAGCCAGCCTTCCCAAAAACAACGCCTGGCCAAGATGCTTACAGCAGCGTCATTGCCATCTCTCGCAGGTGTGAGCAATTAGAAGTACCTGCCTTCAGAACTGAGATCTCCTCACATGACTTGGCAATCCCTATTTTAATCCTTCTCTTTCCCAACGTATCTCACTCACAGAAGAAGAAATGCATTAACTTTTTGAGTTTGCCGTGCACTGGAGGTTGGGGGAGGGCAGGAGGAGGAAGGAAGGTAGGAACTATGTGACCTAAAGATTTTACTGTTCATTATGTTTTCAGATTAAAAGGAAAAAGGAAGAAACAACGTAGACAGCAGAGAGGGACTGCAGGATGCTGCTCGTTTCAGGCATTCCCGGCATTTTAGGTAAAGGCCAACTCTAAAAACTCGTGCAGATGGACAGAAAACGTGTTTGCCTGTCAACTAGGGAAGAAGAAGAAGAAGAAAAAAGAAAAAGACTGAGGTCCGGGGAGACAAGAATTCAGGCTACAGGTCTCCTTCTCGCCCTCCTCTCCCTGCCCCACCCCAGACATCCAGATGGAAACCAGTCAAGTGAGCCTGCACACTTATCAACTCCTGGGGCCCCAGGGCCGCGGTCACAGGTCCCCCGCCACTGCAGACAGCCGTGTCGCTGCGGGGACACGCCCTCTACCACCTACCTCAAACATGGGAGAGGCGCCCTTGCTCGGCAATGTGCAGCCCAGGAGCTCGGCGAAAAACTTGGCCATATACGAGCAGTGAGGCAGGGTGTCCTCCCGAAGCGCTGGATCCGTCCTTTCCCCGTGTAGGAGCCCAAGCGGCGTGGTCTTGCCCGCAGCTCACCGGCCAGCGCCGGCAGAGTCTCGGAGGCTGCCCTGCAGCAGCCAACGACCCGGGGCAGCGGGGCCAGCGAGCTTACTGCCCGGCCGCCGCACTCAGCGGGGCGAGGGGCGCGCAATCCTGTCCGCCGACCGAGCCTCCTGCGCCGCGGGATCCGGGGCGCCACGGTACACGCTAGCCTTTCCCGCTGAATGTCACTATTACCGTAGTAAGGAAAGGGCCCCGCCGAAGGGGTGGCGGGAAGGCCAACGGCGCCGCAGGTCGCACGGCCGCGTGCGGGCAAGGGCAGCCGGCGGGCACAGTGGTGCGGGCACGGGTCGGCCCAGCCCTGGGCACGGACACTCCAGCGACACCGCTCGGCTGGAGCCCAAGCCTGATGCTCCGCGGGAGAGCTGGACGCGAAGGCGGGGGAGGGTCTGCCCTGACGGGCCCGCCGGGCTGACCCACTTCTCCAGTTTCCCCTCGTCCGTGCTAAGGGAGGTGGAAAAGGCGCTGCTGCTAAGGCTGCTGCCTGACCCAGGCGACTTACCGCTACAAGGCGCCCAGAGGAACTCCTCCTCGAGCCAGCGCCAGCCTCACCGTCCCTTTGGGAAGGGAAAGGGCTCCTGAAGCCTGGGAGCAGGAACTCCCTCCCATTCTTACGTTAACACTCTTTACAGAAAGGGGCAGGCACAGGTAAGCCCCAGAAGAGGAAAGATGACTTTGTAGGCACAGCGGCTTGGCCAGATATGCTCCATCATCACTGTCACAGCTCCCTCCATGGCCTTGGCTGGAGTGCAGTTTGGGGGTGTGGGAGGATGGGCCTTGGGGCCAGGAGACTGATAACACACAGGTGGGACCCTGTTGTTCTTTCCAAACCTATAAGGCTTGTCCTTTATAAATAAGGGAGATACTTTCAGGACACAAGACCTATGTCATATATTTATGTCGCAACCCTATAACTGTACATCTCAAACTTTAATGTGTATAACACTAACCTGGAGAGCTTCTTTAAAACTAGACTTTTTTTTTTTTTTTTTTCATTAAGTACCACAGGAGATTCCAATGCAGGTAGTACTCAGACTGGACTTTGAGAAACATTGCCCTATATTGTCAGCACATACAAGCACTGTAAAAGCATTAGATTGGTGACAGAGACCTCAGAGAAATTCTTGTCAAATCACCTAATATCACACGCAAGAAAAACAGAACTAGAAAAGTTTCTAATAGTTCATCAAGTCACATTGTATTAGAGACTCCAGGTAAAAAGGAGCATTCTAAAGGTGCTTGTTTGACTGAATAGAAAGAAGATGGATGGGTAGATAAACAAATAAGCAAAGAGACTTGTTGCAGCATTATATGCCCAAATTTATAAACCATCTAAAGTTTAACAACAGGAGGTTGTTTTAACATACTATGGTTGATAAATATAGTAAGCTTTCAGTATGTTCTAAATGACTATTTAGTGACCTAGGAAATTTCTTCTATGTAATGTTGGTGAGGGACATCATATTGTACATGTAGTATGGGCTAACTTTGTAAAATGTTCACATGTACACATAGGAGGAAAAGAAAAGGAAATATATGAAGAGGCAATAATAGTTCTCTTTGAGTGATAGAATAATGGATTATTTTTATTTTCTTCTTTACACATTCCTGAATTTTCTATTCTTTGCAGTGAACCTGAGCAAAAAACACCAATTCTAATACTTTTTTAAAGATCCTATCATTAAGAACTTGGACATTAAAAAAGTTAGCAAGTTAATCTTAACTGATTTAAGATCCCATCCCCTCAATAAAACATTTAGAATGGACCAATTAATACAACTAAATCTACTATACTGATACTCTCTTTTTTAAAAAAAAATCTCTGTTTGTGAAGAGGCTCTACTAAGTCTCACCCGTAATTTGTTTTTAAAGACACTCATCCTTGCTAAAAGAGCTGATTGTCTATTTATTAACATTAACCATGACCTTGGGAATGGCAAACTCATAAAAAACAAATATCTATTTTTAAAACTTACCTATTTTCTCTTTTCATTTAGTTTAGAAGCTAATGTAGAAGTTGAACAATAAAGCTCTGGAAATGTTCACTTGCCCAGAATGAGTAATATTTTTTCTATGCCAACCCATAAAGAATACTATCTTCATCTACCTTACTTCCTTTGTGGCTTTCAGGGACATTGGGTGTTATAGTTACCATAAATACGGTACAGTACTTGAGTCTGGTCAGAAAGTGAAGCAGTCTGATTAATCAACTATGTTGACTAATTATAGTCTCTACAACACATGAAATACCACTTTTCAAAAAATTAGACTGTCATAAATTACAACCAACACTGGAACTCTACTGAAGGTTTCATAATTCTCTGATGATTCAGAAGGCATTTCCATGTCTCTCAGGTTGTCAGATTCACCAGCATAAAAAGCATTTATCCTGATAAGACAGATGAGGGCAGATACTTGTTAATAGGAATTTTCAGTTGAGAGCAATGTAAGCAAGCCAGGTTTTACTATGTTTACAAGGCTGACTGGGTGTCTATTGAGCTCTTTAAGTACCTCCTGAGAAAGGCTCTTTATTTGCCTGAGATTTTGTAATTATTATTCCACAGGAATACAATGGTAACATTCTATTTTACAACAAAAGAACTAGATTACAAGTTATCCTACAACGTCCCACTTCCAAGCTGAGATCACACACGTATAGAGTTACAATGGTGCCAATTATATTATCTTTTCATGCACTGTATGTTTCTATGGCTTTTGATGATCTGAATGGATTTCTTAGCAAATAGCAGCTACTGGCAGCAATAAAAACAATTTGGGGAAAATAGTTCCATCTTCTGTGTTCCGGTAGTGCTATTGATTGAAACTTAATATTTGTCTCACTTCTTTCTTGGTACAACAAGGAAGCCTGTGGCTTCAGTCTGGGCCCCCATCCTTCCTTACCAAGAAGGTGAGCAGGAAAGCCTGGCATATACCATGGCTTTTCCATCCCTATATGCTGGAAGCCCGATTCCATTAAATATATATAAATAGTTTTTTTAAGAATTTAGTCCAATCCACCCTCCCCCTCCCTCACCCCACTTTATTTCAGAAGCATAGAAAGTGTAAAGTTTTTGCCCAAGTTTACAAAGTATATTGGCAGAGTCGGGGCTGGATTCTAAGTCTCCTCATGGCCCGCACTCTTTGCATTCAATCATGCCCTCTGTGTGAAACTTCGCATCGTGTTTAAATAATGCCAGGGCTGAGATTTTTCCCCTGAAAAATGTACTTTCCTTTGAGATAGGTGTAAAATGGGAAAAAAGGAGGGAAAGAGGGAGGGAGAGAGAAAGGGAGAAAGGGAAGGAGGAAGTTGGAGGGAGAAGCTAGCGTCATATCCTTGAGGTAACACTCCCACATCGCCAGCCAAGCTTGCTCCTCTGACGCAGGAACTTGGGGTTTCAGTGCTGCCACAGTGAGCTAGCTGCCAAGGTTTACTTACTTGAAAAGCTATAATGGAGCTCCCTGGAAAAGTCTTCTAGGATATTTGAAGCTGACGGCGAGAGGCTCTTTAATAAATAAAGAATTATACCTTACCCGCACAGCCCTGCCCTGGGCTGTGACACGTGGGGGAGACATATTCTAATGTGAGAGAGATTCAAAGTTTGGGCCAATATAATTGGCTGATAGCACAAAGCAAAGTTAGGGTTTTTAAGGGGAAAGTCATTCAATGAAGTATCAACATTCCAACTCAGCCCTGGAGGGAATGTATATTATAATTCACAAGATAGAAGCAGCCTAGATAAATTGAATCAATAAATGGAAAAGTTGCAATATTATAAGTGTAATAAGAGACTAAGAGAATAAGTTACACCTCCCCATAGTGTGGGGCTTAATATAAGAGTCATTATGCTTGTGGGAAAGGACCTGATTTATCATGGTGATGGTGGGAGTGCCTAAGTGAAGGCCCACGATAATGTTTAGACTGATACTGCATAACAACAACAAAACCCACAGTGGCATCAAGGCTCTGCCATAACCTTAGGAATGATGGTTCAAGTGTAGAGAGCCAAAGTCACCTGGAAAGTAGGGCATCGATATGGAGCCTTTGGAGCCAAATGCGCCAAAGGGCAGCTGCAAGTAAAGACTGTAGCTAACACCAGACGGAGGAACATCGAAGGTTGGGACCAGGACTCTGGCACCACCCATTAAGCAAGGGTGCTTCAGAGACCACAAACAATTGGGCAGAGAGAGGGAGCCAGCACTAAGAAGCAGAACTGCTGCGGGGAGAGAGCTGAACACATGACGGCCTGGATCCTTCATGGGAAACAGGGCACCAGAAAGCTGAAGATCCAAATGCTCCCCTGGAAGGCACTTGAGGCAAATACCATTTCTGTTTGCATTTCATTGCTTCACACCCCTCCTTTGACTGGTCCCTCACCCTCATTGGTGTGGCCGACATCTGTGAAACCTCACATGAAAGACAGCTGGGACAAGAGAAAGGAGAGGCTCTTGGTTCTGGTCAGAAGCACACTGCTCCCCAAAGGCTCATTCAGTTCCAACTATCCACCAAGGCCCAGATTTTCTCTGCATTAGATATTCAGTGAGATTAAGGAGTTCTAAACGAGGTCACCCCTAGCACTCCATCAGTCTCACAACTAATACAGTTCGAAGATGACTCGAAGTCAGACCAAATCCAAACACCTGGTGTTAGGGGGAGGAGAGGGCAACCTGCACCACCCTCAAAGGAAGGGATGGCTCCCATCCAACCAAACAGCTTCATGAGTTCCACAGCAGTCACATATTTAAACCAAAGCTTTTTTTTTTAAAGTACTATTTCTATTTTCTTTCTTCCTTCCCCTATCAACCTTGACCTCTCTATGCCCCATGGACAAAGATGTGTTTCAGAAACATCCTTCTCAGCTAAACAGCACTAGTCATGATGTGGAATCCACACTCCCATTTTTCTCCAACCTCCATTTCTGTGGAAATAACAGTAGCAATAGCCAACATGATAGTATGAGGGAGGCATTATGCTGAGTACTTTGCATATATTATTATGCATTATTATATTTGATCGTTTCATCAACTCTTTCGGGTAACACTATCATAATCCTTACTTTACAAGTGAAGAAAATAAAGCACAGAGATGCTTATTACCAAGGTCATGTAGCTAGAGAGATGAAGGCTGGCCTGGCCTCCAGGCAGTGCTCCAGGGCACACATCCTTCCTCTACCTGCCATCATCATTAGACTAGAAAAGCAGCAAGGTTTGGGCTCTTTCAGCATATCCCCCAACATACACCCACACCCCACCCCCGGAGGGAGAACTGAATGTGAAATGCATTTAAAAAGGAGGCAATTTTTAAATATACACTGCCCAATGCAAAACAATGCAAAGTGTGCTGACTAAATAAAAATAAGCAGAATGAAGAATTTTGACCCCTCTGCCCTCAAACCTGCACAAAGGGTATTTCAAGCGCACCTTCCATTAGCCACCTCCTGCCCAATAGTGTTCATACCAACTTTCCAAATCTCCTGCCAAATTTTTCTAGCTTAAGTGAGATTTTAAGTTAAGAACTCCATTTGATTATCTTAACTTATTTTCATCTCTTTCAGACCTTAAGATCCCCATATTTCAAGTACCTTAAATGACACAGGGTTTCAGGTCAGAGACACCCAACACCCAAATAATTTCAGTCCTACAGTGAGCTATAGCTACTAGGACAGGATCATCAATGGTCATAAAATTTATCCTGAATGGGAAAATAAGTTAAAATTTCATCAATCAGAAAAACAGCATTCAGATTTAGCCTGGTAAGAACTGTCAGATGTCCAGCATGTCATCTGTACCCTGTGAGAGTGCCTACAGTTTAAGCCTCATGGGTGCATAAGATATTATAGATATTTATTAATTTTAAGCACATAGTTCTGTTTGGGAGGGGCACATGGAGATCAGAAAGGGGGGAAACATTTATTTAAATATGCCAGAGGCATCAGAAAACAAAATTAAAGTCAATATAATTGTGAAGAGGGTGACCCTAGTAACCTACCCCAAAAGAGGGGGAAAACACAAATGATCCAAACTAAAAGACTTTGAAGAAAGGAAAAAGAAAAAGGAAAAAAACAGGCTCTTTGTGTTTGATTCTGCAAACATATATTATGCTCACACTGAGAGCTGGCGGGCAGATGGCTGAAGCTCATACAAGGAATATTAAATCTATTTGGAACCCTCTTGCCCTCCTGATACAACATTACTTATGCCTAGAGGGCAAGACAATCAGCACAAAAATGCCTACAAATCACTTAGATTCTGTCACTAACTGGGAAATCCTCACTGCATCTCTGAGCACAGGAGTGAGAATGGTTTGCCCACCTCCCTCACATCAGATCAGACAGAGGGTCAGCAGAGAAGGCACTCCCTCCCTCTCTCTCCCTCTCCCTCTCCCTTTCTCTCTCTCTCTCTCTCTCTCTCTCTCTCTCTCTCTCTCTCTCTCTCTCTCTCTCTCACAAACACACACACACACACACACACACACACACACACACACACACAGGGTAGCACACCTCTTTGTATTCAAACTAGTTTCTGTCACTAGAGCCAGATCTGAAATAGAAAGGTGCATGTAATGCACCCAGCATAAAACTTGGTCATGGGGCTTGGTGAGTTTCTGCCATCTTTTCAAGTGAATAAGAACAGATTATTAGAATGTAAAGGACAGGAGAAATGAAGAATCAGCAAACTCTCACCTTGCCCCATTGTCCTTCACTTTATATTTTCTGATGGGCAATCATTCCACAGTGCGGTGAAGGTCACACACAATCCACTATTTCACCTGGAAAGCAAACCATGAGACAGAATTATTCCAAAAAATAGAAATGCCATATCACTCTTTTTAATCTGAGCGTCTAAATCTCTGTGGCTTATTGAATATGTGGGCAGCAAGATGCTTGAGCACCCAGCTATACAAAGTATGGTTCACAAACCAATTCTATCGGCAGCACCTGGGAGCTAGTTAGAAATGCAGAATCCCAGGCCCCACAAAGACCAAATCAATCAGTCTTCCAGTTAACCAGCTCCCCAGGGGATTCATTAGCTCAGAAAAACACTGCTCTAGAACATTAATTTCCAGAGAGATATGTGCACACCAGGACACACACAAAATGATCTATTAGGATGTGCCAAGGTTTTACCACTTTGTTTTTTAATTTTTTAGTTGTATTTATTTTTACTTTTGCTTATGCTCATCTCACAAAAGAAAGTCAGTTTCTCTACTATTTGACATTTAGCTTGACAGAGGTACATGTACAAAGAAATAAATATACATATTTGAAAGTGTGGACTCAACAGTTTTTTAACTGATGGGACTTTCCATTTAAAAATTGGGATGATACATCTAGCTAAGCTCTGGTTTAATAAGACTATCTCAAAACAAACACAGGAGCCTGTCAAGATGAGGAGACAGAGAAGTATGGCCCAAAAGATGGAACAGATCAAGGTTCCAGTGGGAGAACTAAGCAATGAGGAGATAGCCAACCTCACAGATGAGGAGGTAGCCAACCTAACAGACACAGAATTCAAAACACCAATGATAAAGATGCTCACAGGCTTGACAGATATGCTTAAGTATGGCAGACACATAAGGAAAGAAGTGAAGGCTATGCTAAGTGAAACGAAGGGAAGTCCACACAAAACCAATGTTGAAGGGAAAGAAACCAAGGTTCAAATCAATGATTTGAAAGAAAACAATCAACCAGTACAGAAGGAATAAACAAGAATTGAAAAAAATTAGAGGCTTAGGAATCTCTGGGACAACTTTAAACATACCAACATTCAAATCATAGGGGTGCCAGAAGGAGAAGAGGAAGAGCAAGAAATTGAAAGCTTACGTGAAAAGATAATGAAGGAAAACTTCCCAAATTTGATGAAGAAAATAGACATAGAAGTCCAGGATGCACAGAGAGTCCCAAACAAGCTAGACTCAAGGAGGACCACACCAAGACACATCATAATTAAAATGCCAAAGATTCAAGATAAAGAAAGAACCTAAAAAGCAGCAAGAGAAAAGCAGAGAGTTACCTGCAAAAGGGTGCCTATAAGACTGTCAGCTGATTTCTCAAAAGAAACTTTGCAGGCAAGAAGTAGTCAAGGTGATGAAAGCAAGGACCTACAACCAAGATTACTTTATCCAGCAAAGCTATCATTTAGAATAGAAGGGCAGATGAAGTGCTTTCAAGACAAGATAAAGCTAAAAGAGTTCATCATCACCAAGCCATTATTATATGAAATGTCAAAGGGACTTACTTAAGAAAAAGAATATCAAAATTATGAATATTAAAATTACAACAAACTCATAGCTATCAGCAACTGAATCTAAAAAATAAAAACAAAATCCAGTTAAGCTAACCAAAATAGGAACAGAATCATAAGTATGGGGATCATTTGGAGGGTTATCAGCTGGAAGGTGAAAGAGGGAGAAATGGGGAAATGGTGCAGGGATTAAGAAGCATAATCAGTTGGTACAAAATAGGGGGAAGTTAAGAATAATATAGGAAAGAGTGAAGCCAAAGAACTTATATGCATGACCCATGGACATGAACTAAGGGGGGGTGGGATTGCTAGAGGGAAGGGGGGTACTTGGCAGAGAGGAGCAATGGGAAAAAAATTGGGACTACTGTAACAACATAATCAATCAAGTATACTTAAAAAAAAAAATGAATATCTCTCTGTCCAGGAGGCTTCTACTGTTGCAAGTTGACTAGATGTCCCCCGCTTCTTCCCAGTTACCTTATAAATATATGCAGTGGTACATAGCAGGATCCTTCTTTAGGAGACCTTCCCACAACTGTGCCTAGGCTAGTGTTCCTCTCCGCTAGCTGACCAGAGGACAGGGGACACATGCATCACACTGACCCTTCTGCCTGTGATTTTCTTATAAACCTTACTTTATACCAATACCATGTGATACAAGTATGTTCAAGTTCTTTGCAAGACCCACATCTAAAAGATAATCACCCTCCAGTAAAATAAGTAATTCATTTCATAATATGTGCCACAAAGGAAAAGTGCAGGTGAGACATGGACACCTCCATAAGGAAGTAACATTTAAGTGGGAATATAAAGGATGAACATGACTTTTAGGCAGGAAAAATGACTATGTGAGGAAGAAATTTGGAACAGGCTAGATTCTGAATAATGACTGGTATGGTTGTTATGTTAATTGGTGAAGAGAGCAGGGATAAAGCTAGAAGGGAAGACTTGGTCCAGATGTTTGAGGCCATGTGAGGGATTTTGGACTTTATCACATAAAACACTTAAGCCTAGGGTGATATCCCACTTTGGGCTCATCCAAAAACAGCCCCAGAAGCAAGGACCGGGTACAAAAAGTTTATTTGAAAAGTAATTTAATTGCTGTGGCTCAGTGGATTGAGCGTCGGCCTGAGAACCAAGTGTTGCTGGTTCGATTCCCAGTCAGGGCACATAACTAGGTTGCACGTCAGGTCCCCAGTTGGGGGCACGAGTGAGAGGCAACCCCACAATGATGTTTCTCTCCCTCTCTTTCTCCTTTCCCCTCTCTCTAAAAATAAATTAATTAATTAATTAATTAACAAACAAATAATTAAATAAAAAAATTTTTAAGTAATTTAAGAAGCGTGGTGAGGGTTGAAGACAAGGTAACAAGGAAAGCCAATAAGAAGTTCACTGAAGAGCATTGTGGGCAATTAGGGCTCAATCATGGAGGGGTCCCTCTGGGAGATTGCATGAAACATGCCTCAGAACATTCCCACCGAGAGGCAGGGAAGCTGGACACTTACCCACCAACTCTCCACCCTTGTTGTTTAAAAGATGCTCTGTAGTGTTAACTCACACCCTGTTTGTAAGGTGAGAATGTCCTCATCATAAGATGGTAAAAGCCCCAAGGTAGAGTGAACACCCCAACCCAGCTTGCCAGGAATTTCTTGGTCATAGCACCTGACCAAGTCTTGCATCCTGAGAACTCTCAAAGTCCTGGCAAAATGAGATGACTGCTCATTCTAATATAGGAACTACCTGCAGGTGACCTCTGGAATAGGTTAAGGGAGTATGGATGGTGCACTGACAGCATCTGCAAAAAGGCATCAGATAATTCCACAACTATACCCTGTCTAGATCCTGAAATATCAATGATGTTTTGTTCCTAGAGAGTCAATGACACACCTTAGCAATGCCCAAGAAGATTATGAAACCGGACATTAAAAAAATTAAGAATGTAACACATGTTATTGCCCCTAATAAAATGCCTATATTAGTTTCCTATAGCTGCTATAACAAATCAATACAAATTTAGTGACAAAACAATGCATATTTATCAGCTTACAGTTCTGGAGGTGGAAGTCTAAAATGGCTGGCAGAGCTATGTCCCTTCTGGAAGCTCTAGGGGAGAATGCATTCCCCTGCCTCTTTTAAGACTCACATTCCTTGGCTTGTGGTTCCACATGATTCTAACTTATACTTCCACCATCAAGTCTTCCTCTCTGATTCTAACTCTCCTACCTTCCTCTCATAAAGATTGGGTGCTAACCTGAATAATCCAAGCCAATATCTCCATTTTAGAAACCTTAACTAAATCACATGTGCAAAGTCCCTTCTGCCATGTAAGGTAACATATTCACAGGTTTCAAGGATTAGGATATGGCTATCTTTGGGGGGCCATTCTGTCCACCACAATGTTCTTGATTCTGGGGCACATTTAATTATAAGATCCACATCAAATGAGTAGCAGCTTTTATGGGTGATAATCACTACCTAATTAAATGTATATATTTAATGTGTATCCTGATTTAAGAAATGTTAAAATGTGGGGGAAAAATTGCACATCTTGGAGTAGTGTATCCGTGATAATGCAACAAGCATAGCAGAGCTCTGTCTCCATAGAGACTCAGGTTCTATATGCAGAGCCTAAGGTGAGAAATGAAGACATTAGTCCAATAAATATATTTTGAATCTCCACCTGATACTAGACCCTGAGGGTGTAGCAGTAAGAGACACAATCCCTGCCCTCATGGAACTTTTGCCTCCTGATGAGAGTGGCAGACGTTGAGCAGTGAACCAGGGATGATTAGTGACATGAGGAAGAAGAGAGCAGATGAGGAGACCAACTGAGGATATCACAGGGCAGGAAAGGGACAACCTAGTACAGCTGAGCAGGTCAGGGAAAGTATGAAATAAGGTCATGTTTACACAGAGATTTCTGTGAAGCTTAGAGAACAGAATTTTAGTCAAAGGACAGCCCAACTACAAGGACTGTGGGGCAGAAAGAAGCTTGATTACAGTCATTAGTTCTACAGGAAAGACGTTTCCCAAGTACCCTATCCCCATTCTCAAACATAACACCGCTCAGATGGCATTAACTATAAAACTTTACAGAAAATTCTCTTCTCCCCCTTGGGTACATGATGTGGTAGCACAAGAAAGGGAACAAAGTTAGAGGGGAGAAAAGTATTTGCTATAAAACTACCATTTTGTTCCTAATTTAAACTTGTATCATTTAGCCTACAATTAGGTCCAAAAGAAACATAATGCTTTCATCTTCCTACTTTCTATTTTCTTAACAAATGGTTTAGTTATTTTAAAAGTTCAGATGGGCGTTTCTTCTTCTTCTTCTTCTTCTTCTTCTTCTTCTTCTTCTTCTTCTTCTTCTTCTTCTTCTCCTTCTCCTTCTCCTTCTCCTTCTCCTTCTCCTTCTCCTTCTCCTTCTCCTTCTCCTTCTTCTTCTTCTTCTTTTCTCTTTTCAAATGTGCAGCGGTAAAACCCCAATACTTCTACCATCTCCAGCCTAATACACTCTACTCTTACCCTTTGGAAGCCTTGCCCCTTGATCAGAAAGCCAAAGCTCAGATAAGCCTGTGAACCTGTCCTAGGGAAAACAAGATACAGGCCTGTCCCCAGACCAGAGATGAGTCAACCAAATTCTGTCCCTACTGTGGGTCAAGGGGCATGACCAATGTTTGCATGATCAAAACCCCACCAAAGAGAATAAGTATAAGTCTTAGCCCTTCTCAAGAGAAAGGGAAAAGCCATCTGGAAAATCCCCACCATCATTATGACAGCTACAAATTGCCAATTATTAATGGCTCTCAATCTAACAGCCAGACTCTGCAACAGAGATTTGATTTGTCAGCAACATGCTGGCGAGGACCAGTTCCCAAACAAAAGGGCAAACACACAGGCACAAAGAATCACACACACACACACACACACACACACACACACACACGGCAGTTCAGAGGTTCAGAATCTTATGGCTTTAGAGGAAAATCTGGAGGAGACTCATTAGTGATGGAAGGAGAGGCTTCAAGCTGTGGCTCATGACTAAATCATATAACAGAACACCTTCTTATTAACCTTGAATTATACATCTCAACTATGTTTCCTGACATTAAATTTATAATCAACGTAGACACAATTAATATAAACAACTATTCAGAGTTATGTAGAAAATAGATTTTTTTTTGTCCTTTGAGTTTCTCATGACAGTATTTTAAAAATTGCTCATTTGCCCGCCTATGAATCTGAAGGTTATTTTACAAATCATTAGAATGACAAAAATATAACATGCTGGCAATTCAATTATCAAGAGTGTTTAACTTAAATCTTTAGATTCCCCAAGCAAATTGATTCCATTACTGTTATGACAGTCATTGTAAAGTCATATTATTCCACATATAAAGTATGTTGACCCAAATACTACAGGAAACAATGAGGGCCTGGAAATTTATAACTGTATTTGACCTGAATGTGAAACTGTAATCAAGAAACCAAAAAATTTTCAATAACAGCCTGGACTACGCGGAATACCTTCCGTGCCATATATCATCGGTTTGTTGGACACCCTTACAGGTTAAATGATGCAAGCAATTTAGTGCACGCTGGTGTGATGACCACAGAAATGAAATGTGAACTGGTACCTACAGGGAGATGTTTAGCCTGATCCATGAAGATTTAACCATAAGTCACTCATTAGTGTTAATGGAGCATGGCTCTCAAATTCCAGATGACACCTTGGGATTTTAGTGCCCATAGAAAAGGTAGATCAAGGCAGCTGCTCAGCTGTGATCTGAGAAAATTGAAGGTTGATAAAGTGTTTTCACCTATAAGAGTTGGAGAGAACTAAAGGCTCAATTTCTACTTTTACTGAACTGTCAACACAGAGTATTTTATAGAGACATTCATTTGGCATTCATCATCAAAAACTACCTTCTACTATGGCTATTCTGTCCCTTTTATATGTAACTAACCTACCACACAGCTATGAAAGGAAGCAATTCTTAAACCTTTGGCACTCTCAAAATTTAGCTTAGTTTTTGGCCTTAATAAATCTTCAGTAAATAATTATTAATGACATGAAAAAGCAAAAGGAGAAAGCAAAGATTATAAACTACCTTCAATTGTAATCTGAAATAGGGAGAATAATTACAGGTTTAAAAAAAAAAAAAAAAGAGGCCCCAAGTAAAGGAACCACTTTCAACTATTTTGCTCTTGTGATTTCGGGTAAGAATGCCCAAAACTCCTAATTAAACCCAGGTCTAAGTTTTGAAGTTTCCATCTTGTAATTCAAAATAAGCTGTTCCTCAGCTTTGTTTTTTTTAATTATATTTTATTGATTATGCTATTACAGTTGTCCCCACTTTTCCCCCTTTTGCCCGCCTCTACCCCAACCCACAAATCCCTCGGGCAATCCCCACACCATTGTCCATGTCCATGGGCCATGTATGTATGTTCTGTGGCTACTCCTTTCACCTTCTTTCATTCAGTCCCCTGTTCCTCAGCTTTGATAGAGTGTTTCTTGGCCTTTTGGTTGCTCATTCAACTGAGGTTAGTGTAATACATCTAACTCGAATGGTGTTTACCCTACACTTGCTCCGCTAACAGCAAGGCATAACAACTGGATTTCTACTTGTGTTCTCTTGGATGTCATCCTCATGAAATAAGATAAAGCAAAAGAAATGATGTCTGCAGGCACCCATTACTAATGAGGGGTGAAGTTAATCGGTGTGTGGGCAACAGTCCTTATTCCTTGCTTGCAAAACCACTCAGTGTCATGAACAAAATTCTCACCCGGGGTAGTGCTTTGTAATACTCATGTATTACAAAAGTTCTTAACTTCCTGTCAGAGTTGACAATTTTTCTTGAGAAAGGTTGATTTTCCTAAAGTAGGCAATCCGGGATAATAATAACTTGTGTGAGGATTTTCCACCAATAGGCAGCCTTCTCATGTTCCAAAAGTAGCTACATGTGCCAAACATGATGGCAAACATTTTATACACATTACTTGCCCAAAGCAACTTTGAAAGGTAGAAATTACCTCCACATTGCACAAATTAGGAAATTCAGAGAGGTTAAGTAATTTTCAGAGCTCACACAGCTATCCCGTGACAGGGTTAGGAACTGAACCCAGCTCTTAGCTTCTAAAATCTATATCCTTATTATGTATAAAACTCATGGCCTGAAAGTTCATCCCACACTCAGGAAGCCAGGCCTCAACTCTTTCTCCCATTTCATTTGGAACCACTTATCAAGTTTCTCCAATTCTTGGAGTAGATAATGAGGTTAAAAATTATGTTAACAGGTAGAAATCTGATTTCTCTCAAACCTCTACCCCTACCCCAACACACGCACACACGCACACACACACATTTCATAAAGGCACTATTTATTATCACTATTCTGTTTTTATTATTGACATTGCACTCAATCACAGGGCAGCACTATGTTTTCAAAATTGGACTAAATTAAAAAGGTGAAGCTGAATTCTCCATTGGATCAAATGAACTCAGAAAAAACCTGATGAGTTAGTGTTCTAATGAAGTAAGTGAAATACCAATCTATAAAATAAAATAAACCAAAGGATGCCTCCATTTTAAAAGTGAATGGATTGTTTGAAAGGAAGTTGAAACCTGCCTTTGAAAGGAAAGTTCTTTCTATGGCAGAAATCTCAATCCATGAGAGCATTTAACACTTGTTATTACTCTAGTTTTCTAAGTATCTTCTTTGCTGCTAAATTTGAGATGTAGAAATGTAGAAAAATGTAAATAGATATAAACCTCTTGATCTCACTATCCAGAGACAACCTCTATTAGCATTTTGCATAATTTCCTTCTTCCTATTTCGATACAGTTTTTATTTAGCCGATTTCATATCACAATTTAGCTCTTAATTCCTGAGGAGATTTGCGGAAGCATATGGGGACTCAGTTTTAACCTTGGCATAGTAAAACAATAAACATTGGTCAGAATTTCTTATGAAAGCTTGACTTTCAGAATACATATTCATTTAAATTCATTGATTTAAATGAGTTGAACCAAAGGAACCTAAATTTTAAAATATTACTGCTGTAGAATTTCTTCAGGTTCCCAAAACAGCATAACTTCATAAATTTCTCTAATGACAGGAAAACTCCAGTGAGGATTACAGAATTCTGCAAAATCAAGAGTAAGCAAAAGAGAAATTAAAAATTTTGAGGAAAGGGACATTAAACAGACTTTGTTCACTTGTTTTAATTAGTATAGCTGAATCTTAATTATCACAATTCTTCACCAGACACTAGTAAATGTGCTGAAACCATCCTATGAAATTAACAAAGCTTTAACACCACAAGGCCTTGTTTAATTTTATCCTAGTCTGCATTTGTAAAATAAAAAGTGATTTAAGCAAGGAGATAGGACATTAGAAGCAGGCAAAAAGAACAGAAGATTTGCATCACTTACGGTAAGTCATTTATTTGACTGTAATCCCCGTGAAGGCAAAGATGTTGCTGCATCATTCATTGCTAGAGACATGGTATCTAGCATAGTTAATGAGTGAATGAATGTAAAAATGAATGAATGGTTGCATCTCTTGTCTCCTCAAAATGGCTATAAAATTCTCATACACAAAACAACAGCAGAAGGTTGAATAATTAACAATCAGTGAAGAGATACTCCTTAGCAAACACATTTTTCTGGGGAGCAACAGCTTTCACCAGGCCCCAATACTACAGACAGAACAATTCAGATTCTAAACACACTGTACAACCTTGCTAAACCTGTGTGATACCAGGAGCCACAGACTTCTGCTGCCCTTCCCCTACTGTAGGTAAAAGCCAAAAAAAAAAAAAAAAAAGCAGCAGAATTGTCCACTGACTGTCAGATAAATGTCTTGTTATTCTCCATGGTAATGTATTTATGAGGTTAATACCTGAGACATAAATGCAATTGGGGTCAAGGCTTGTACTCCCTAATCTACTCAGGTATTTTCGTTTGTCTTTTCTCATGTACATTTGAGTAGATTTCTCTCTGTCATGAAGATTATTTTATCTAAAAATATGAAAGTTTGAGGAATGAGATGAAAGTTGCCTTACCTGGGACGATCTCCCAATTCCTTCTGACTCCTGATTCATTTCAATTCAGCCTTCATTGACCATCATCAAACTAGATCCCAGATTATGCTACTGGCCTGGCACCCTGATTTTGTCATCATTTGATTTGTAATATATTCACTTAATTCAACCTATCACTTGGGTTTGTTCTGACAGGTATATTAAACTCAGAGCCCATCCTCCTCTGATCTCTAACATTCCCTAACCTGCCTTTCTGCAGGTTTCCCCTTCCTGTGCATTTACCTACAAGCCTCTGCCTCCCACACCACCTTTCATTCAGAGCTGCAGCCACAATCATTAGATCCTGCACAGAAGTAAATTTACATTCTTGAAAATAAAAGTCTTTGAATTATTACAAAAGCAACACACACACACATTTTAAAATTTATATGGTACAGAAAAACCACAAAATAGGATGTAAAGCTTCCTTATGATCAGGAACCCATGGAACAATCGAGCACCATCTCCTTGTGCATATTCTTCTGAGTTTCTTCATAATTCAACACCTCAGTTTTGGCAGAAGAATTTTGTTTCATCTGTGTTATCCATCAATTTGGATTGAGAGTCACAAGAAAAAGAGACCTTAGTGTTATGAGCACATAATGTAGTCAAGAATAGCTTTTGGCACTAATTATAGAGTAAATCAATTGCAAAAAACAAAATATCAGGGATGTGTTGCAATTCCACACCTATTTGTTTCCTGGGTTGAATGCTTTTACTTCAATAACACTTTCACTTACCATGTTTATGGGTGACAAATAAAGAATATGAAAAGAGATATAATAATGTTTTGGTATAATGGTTAAAATCAAGTTGTGCTTTGCTCCAGTCAATTTTTTCAACCTCCTGGGCTTTCTTCCTAACAAAACATATTTCATTCTTCCTATAATCTGCTTGAATTACAGGCCTTGGTTTTTGCAAGTCAAGTACTATAAGGGTTTTTAAACCTTACTGACTATAACTATATGTCTGAAGTCAGATTAGTTTGTAAGCACAAAAAGCAAATTTAAGAGACTATTTCTATCTAAGTGCTTGCATTTCACAAGCAAGATTGAATTTTACATCTATGTCCAAAGACCCATAAGTCTTACAGAAAACAGATATAACCACTAATTTCATTTCACCTCTGTATATGCACCTCTAACCAGACTGAAAACCTTGTTAGATTAATAATTAACTCTAAAAACACAAGGGGAGACAGAAGTATGTTTAGGAACCAAAGAACAACGTTCAGCCCTTGGTGCATGTATCTAGATGTCTAGGGATGTGTGCAGGGACAAGCTATATACTTTTATATGTAATATATGTAACATTCAAGGAAAATATATACCTCCCCCTTCTAAAATCAGTATATATTAGAAGGTTTGGAGTCGCCGTCCCCCCCTTCAGGAAATCACTGCAGGATGTAAAGTAAAAGCACAAAGCTGTACCATTTTGCCTTTTTCTTTTAGGAACTTAGTTTGCATTATCCTTCTGCCATATGTTCAGGTAGCTTTCAATGGTACCTCATGCAGCTGTGTCATTGAATTCCCCAACCTTAATGAACAAACTAATTACAGTCTGAAATGAACTCTTGCAGACTAGCTATCTCCTGCCATAGATCAAGAAGAGAACTTTATTACCACAACTACCTGCTAATTTGCACTAACCATAAAAAGTGCACCAGAGCATCCTTTCCTACTCCAGCTAGGCAACCAGAACACTGGAATTAATTCTTCACAGCTCAAGTTTGCGGTAGTATCAATACCTTTGCCACGGCCACAATGATTCTCAAGTACAAATGCAACTAGGAAGCTACTGATTTACTTGAGTTGGGTGGCAGTGTTGCTTTAATTGTTAGTGTCACTGCATTATAATTTACAGCTGAGCACTATTATTCATCTGGGTCTTGGATTTCTGTTTGTTTATAAAATATTTCCAAAGCAAGGTCAAAATAAAGGTTTGTCCATTTGAAGCATTTTAAATTTGTAAGAGTCAATTTATCAAATACGAATATAGCTGAATTGATAACAAAAGTTATCAAGAAAACAAGCTAAGGAGAGAGAGAGAGACACTAAATGTAAATCAGCCTTTAGTATTTGAATTCAACATCTATCTTCTGCCCCAAGGCCCAGACAGGGAGTCTGCTGGACCCATTCATTATAACACTGGGTCGGATTCCAACTACATGGTTCTCAAGTGAACATAACCTTGTGGTGGCTCTGTTGCCAAGTTAACGCTTCCTCACCAGAAGCAAGCCACAAAATTTTGAGAGACTAACTGCAGAGTGCACCGGGCTCTTGGCTTCATTCTCCCTCAACATGCCACAAAATTTTCCATTACCGTTGTAAAACTCCACAGTGAAAGCTGGGACAACCTGTTATAAAAGTGAAAGTTAGGAGAGTTAAATTCTAGCCCCACTTTTTATGCATACTAGCTCTGGGACCCAGTGCTTGTACTTTTTTTCCTACCGGGTGACGTGGAATGAAGCTCCATTGAGAACATGCACAGGCATGGACTCTGCACGCGCCTGAGGCCAACATGCATTTAAGACTCCAGGGGGATTGTTTCTATTTGACCTTCTCTGCCTATGGCAGACCTTCTGCTGCTTATTCTGTTCATAATGCTTTCAGATCCTCTTATCCAGAACATTCAAAAATTATCATTAGCATCATCAAAATGTGATGTTTAGAGCATATTTCAGATTTCCTTTCCAGAGCTAATGTACATCCTACATTACACAGAAACCTGAGATTATAAGGTAATTTAGGAGATCATAAAGTCCTTCCAGCAAAGGAGATGAATTGTAAGCCATCTTGAACAAAAAAATGCCCCTCATATTTTTCCTTAAAAGAATTAAAGTTAGAAGGTAAGACTATATGAAGAATCCTAATAACGGTATAATAATGAAAAGTAGGATAACTATTATAACTCCGATTTATATAGGATGGCAGAGTTTCACATATATTGCTTTCCTATTCAATGCCTACATTATATAACCACTTGCATATTCTCTTATCATGTGATGAGATAAATGGGTGTCTAGTTTTCACATAATACTTTATTTTATTGATAAATCCATATCTTTCATTCCACACTTAGGCTCATGTAACTTGCTTTCCTTCCAGTAATTTAGAATGCCCTAAAGTATACACTCCTGAACTACTTTCCATTTGTTTTTAATGTCTTCTCTAGTTTTATTTCATCTCTGACAAAATGAAATTTACAAGCCAAGGTAGTATGATGAAGACTCAGATGGCGCTGGATTAAGCATTTGGTCAATTTACCCAGTACCATGTTAGGCCACATCCTCTTGCACACCCTAGCAACTCTCAAGGACCTCTGATCATGTCACTTCACTGTTTAAAAATCTTCAATGGCTCCCAATGGTCTAGGATAAGGTTTCTGAGTAGAGCGTTGAAGTCTATATCCCACTCTCCAATTCTCATCAACCACTGTTAAGGCAGAGCACATGAACCTTATGTTTTAAAAAATGATACCATCATGCACTTGCACATATCTATGTCTTTTTCCACATTGTTTCCTTCTTACCCATTGTTTCTTTCCTAATGAACTCTTATTCATCCCTTAAGAACCAATTCAAATGCTCCCTACCCTATTATTTTTTCTCCAAGCTTTCTGGGGAGAGTTAACAACTCAGAGCCCAACAAAGCTATTATTCTACTTACTGTAATATAATTAATTAGCCTTTCACATATCTGGGTTGTGCACTCTTTTACAGGCAGAACTATCTTTAATTAATCTTTGGCACAACGCTGAACATGGAGTAAACTAAAAGTACATATTTGCTAAGATATATTCTCACTCTAGAAAAAAGAACTGTCTTGACCAATAAAACCTTGAGAAGATATAGAAAAGAATTGACCTGAGGTGTACAAAATTAACATTTATCAGTTAAGCTTGGGTTTCAGACAGTATGGGCATGAAGGTTAAGAGCATGGGTTTCAGATAAACAGTGAATACTTTTTTAGTGTAAGTATGGCCTAAATATGGCAAAAAGAAGGCAACTATTGCATAAGTGTAACATGTGTGTGTGTGTGAATTGCCTCCTGAACTTGGCAATTCTCTCTAAAGTCAAACCTCTCTTCTGTGGCTTCCTAGTGTGTGACCTCAGACAATTTAATTAACATCTCTGTCCTTCAGTTCTCATTTTTAAAGTTGGGATAATAACAATCTACCCTATAGGATTGTTATGAAGATTAAATGAGCTTATACACACATAAAGCACTTAGAACACAGACTGTCATATAAAAGTTCTCAATATTAACTACTGCTACTACATAATGCCCATTACTATTATTATTAGAAATTTTATACTTACCTAAAGCTCATTGCATTAATATAGGCTTTATGCCCATCTTAATGCTTAATGTTATTGAATATTATGTATCTTCTTCATTATTAATAAAAAAGATAGACCCACACTTACAGAATCATACAGGTATCTCTTCTACTGCTAATCCGTTTTACCACCAAAATGGTTCAAATATTTTTTTGTATGTTATTATGCGAGCTGACAGATGTATTAACCTGATTGTGGTAATCATTTCACAAAGTATATGTTTAAATCATCACATTGAACACCATAAAAAATCACCACCCTGTACAACCTAAATACATATAATTTTTGTCAGTCATTCCGCAATAAAGCTGAGAAAGATGAAGTTGGTTACAAATAAATATATTTTGAATGAATTAATGAAAACATGGTACAACTCTAACTGAAGTAGTAAGAATATCCTAAAGATCTTCATTTAAACAGGTATGTTAGCTGAGCACAATGATTATCAATAACACAAGCCAAGCAGTTCTGACATGGTTGTAACACAATTTATTTTTTCAAGTCTCTAAAATGAGTCAGAACTAACCAGTGAGAAATTCAACTCTATGCAATATAGTTCAAAATTTTAGTGACAGAAAAAAAAGAGCAAATGATAGAAAGATTATATTCTAATGTCAGAGGATGGGAATCTCGTTTTCAATAATGAAGAATAAAATGAATTTTAAAAATCAATCATTATTTACCCACATATAAATTTATCAGCGCCTTTACAGCAACACATTAGGTCATTATGCTGGACTTCAAACATATCCTGATGGTGATAACTAGAAATAATGTCACAGGATCAGTAACCAAGTGTGATATTGTACAGATCATTAGAGCATGTGTTTATTTCTACACTGTCCCTATTGTTTTGTCATCACTTACCCAATCTAAGTCCAAGTCCCCTGAAATAAATGCACAGTCAAATGAAGAAAGAAATATGTCAAGTACGAAATAGCTCCACAATCTCAAATGAATATGCTCTAGTGGGAAATACTATCTCATGCATTCGTTGTCGGCGGCGGCGGCGGCAGCCGTCCGTCTCGAGAGACAATGGTGTAGCTTCTTAAGAGTCTATCTGCACCGCCGAGAATGGCTGTGCAGTCCGACTCGGGAGTGACACGGTATCTGTCTCCTCCCGTGTTGAATCGACATCTTGCGATGACGCTGGAGTGTCCTCTCCAGTGAAACTGAAGCTACAGAGCCTGGGCAGGGTAATATGGAGGGTCTGCTGTTGCCCATGCATTACTATTAAGAATATGTACACACATACACACACAGAGGCACGTCTCAAAGCAATAAAGGGCCCACAGAGAAGGAAGGTAAAATAGGCTTGCTGAGCAATCATTACCGAACAGGGGGGAAGCCTGAAATCAACAAAGGACCAGTCATGGGAAATTTATAAGTTAATATCAGTCACACCTGCAAATTACTACAGTGAGACCCTTGACCAAATCCAGAACACCATTTAAAGGGATTTGGTGAGATATTTATACATCCCTTGGAGTCACTAATATGCACTGAATCTAAATTTTTCAGTGGTCCCAATTAAGTGCAGTGGAAGTAATACCTATCAAAGAGCAGATAAAGCAAACTGAACTGTACCATTCTTGGGAACCTATAATGCACTTATTCACAGAGCTTACGATTCAGTATATAAATTTATTGTTTGTATTGAATGGGCAATCAAACTTTTTTCTCATTGCTTAAAAATAACTCTGGAAGGCCTTAAAAAACCCCAAACACAAAACATTCCACTCGTACCTTCTAGGAGTTTAGCAAAATATGTATTTCAAGCTGTTAGCCAAAATAACCCCATGTGAGTGACAATTTATACACAGGTCACATCCTTTCATCTCCCTTGTTTTCATGGTAAAGGTCAAAGCCATCAAGCCAACGTGCTTAGCCAGAGTCAGGGAGAGTGATCATTTCACAACCATGAACTGGAACTCACACAGCAAATGAGGCTAATCATTCAGCAGTGATAAGGAAAAGAGATTATGAGATCATAATTTTCTCACCAATTGAGAATCACTGTGCATAATTAATAGGAAAAAAAATTCAGACTACTTTCCAAGAAAATAAGAGTACTAAATAAAATAATCTCTCATCTGGGAAGTGACTTTCCATTTCAAGCAAAACAAAAAGCTATCAGATACACACAAGGTAAGATAGCAAGAAAGCAAACCATCCTGAAAACAATTTCTGGTGCTTTAGTCTCAAAATGCGATTTATGACACAGAATGCCCTGAATGGCCTTGCAAATGCCACTCACCTGGCGTCAGTAGCATTCTTTCTGCTGGCAAGTGGGAACTGATTCTGTCTGCATTTATTTGGCTATAAATACAGATGATCTCTTCCTAAACATGTTATACAAAGCGTTGTAAAGACTGGTGAGGTTAACTAATGGGAGCTCACTGGTGTGTATCTGCCTGTTAAAACCTTATAAAAATCCTGCCTAACTTTTTCCAGATGAGCATCTCCTAACAAAAAAGATTCTCTAGTTATGTAGGAAGAAAAGATTCTTTCTCAGCCTTTATCCATCCAGTAGAGCCTAGACAGAATTCATTTTTCCATGAAAGAAATATAAAATAGATCTTTGGAAGATATTATTGAATCCCCAAATAGTTTTTTTTTTTTTTTTTTCCTAAGGATGATGGATTTTGTTAAAGAAAAGACTGAATGACACTTTTTCTCACCCAAGGACCTTGGTCGGCATTGTCCCGGGGAGTGAGTTGGGGAAAAGGGGTTCAAGAGAGTTGATATTTTCTGAAGAAAAGAGTGAGAAGAATTTGGAGTTCCATGCAAGCCTGGAGAGATGGTTGAGACAAAGGAGAGAGGGGAGCCAGCAAGATGGAGAAAGACCAGGATATGATATGCAGTGGCTTGTCCAGTGAGACACATCTCTGTCGTGGTTTGTTCAAAAACACCTTTGAGGATGGGGATGTTTAAGACATGATTGTCAGTACTATTCTATGATGTGTGATGTGGTCATGTGACTTCTGCCCTTTGATCCCACAATCATCTGTAAAGATGCTGACTAATAAAATAACTCTTTGCTGCTGAGGGGTCAAAAAAGGGCTTGCCATACAGAACAAAGATAAAGGACCATCACAAGATGCAGAGCAGGACAAGGGGGTCCTCAAGGAGTAACCCCAAGAAGACAAGTTCCCTAACATTTGTAGAAATCTTGGAAAGAGCATTGACATTCCAGGGGCTGTAGAAAGGGTTTGAGCCATCTTATTCAAACCTCAAGGGGCAGAGTAACCAGCTGACATTGGATACAGATATCTGAATTATTCTTGCAGCTTCTCCTTCTAGCTGAATATCCATTCTGTGCTTCAATTATGGCGGGAATTCTCTCCTCGTGTAATCCCCAGCTCCATACCTTAAAACAGCAATTTTCAACCAGTCTGCTGCAAGAATTTTTAAAACATGCAATACTTGACAATTTAATCACATTCACTGACCTCTTTTCTTTCAGAGTGTCAAATTTTCTTTAAAAATGACAACAACCAACACAACAACAGCCATCCAATGTGAATGAATCAAAATTATACCTATTTTTTCCAGATCAGCAAAAAAACATATTTTTTTGGTGTGCCGCAGAATTTTAGTAATTACCTTAGTTTATGTGTGCCATAAGATGAAAAAGGTTGAAAATTGCTGCCTTAGAACTTAACCTGAATACTCTGAGCCATAATCTATTTACCAGTTAATTGTTGGTTCTTTTAAAATGTGATTGTCATCCAGACACTGATTTTATACACAGTTTAGACCCATGTCCTTGCACACAATTCCAAAGGTACACTTTGAAGTCAATTGGTTAGAACCAGGAGTACATTTCCCCTATTGAAATAATGTTATAAATCAAATATTATCAAACTTTAATGCACAACTGAATAGCATAGGAGGCTTTTTAAAAATAGATCCCTGAACTCTACCACTGGAGATGCACATTCTGAGGTGGAATCCAACAAGCAGCATTTTGATTACACACCAGATGATTCTGATGCAACCGCACTTTGGAAAATACTGTTATTAGTAGTGGTAAGATTTTCTTGGCACCCTCACAAAAGCTAATTTAACCCATAATATAATGGAAATGAGAGTAATGTAACTTTCAGCTTTGAGTACCCCCTCCCCCTAGTCTCAGATCCTTAGGCTAACAGCTCAACAGCTTTGCATATGGAGAGAGCTGGTGTGAGGTCTGGCGAACCCAGGAGGTGGCCCCACTCATAGAGGCCAAGTAAGTGGAGCGAGACAGCAGCAACTGTCATACAGAAGGGTTGCCATAATTCCCAATTCCCCACCCCCCCGAACTTGTCACCCCATACAGAATTCTAATTAAGATCCTAGTGGCTTAAAAATTTTTGGATAGCTCCCTAACTTACTTCACTTATAGCCAAGTAATAAAATTGAAAAAAATAAAAAATCTAGCTCCATTAATTTCTGTATGATAATAACATTTTCAGAAGAGCAGAGCTTATTTGGGGATTTCTTCCCATGGAAATTAATTGAAAGTAATATTTGATTACAGAATCCAAGACCCAAAACAAAGACTGAATTAAATATTATTTTCTTTATGAACAGGAAAATATACCAAAGGGCTTAAGAGCCTGACTCTAACACAGTGTCCAAAGTGATAAAGAAAAAGAAAAAAAAAAAAAAAGGACAAGAAATATTCTAAGTAGCTGAAATTTCAGAGATCCTTTGCATGATGGCCTTCCAGAATCTCAGTCTAGCAAAGGTTGCTAAAAGACCCTTGACCTGAACAGGCAATTTTTAACTTTAAAAAAATCCACCACACTTATAGCAGAGTAACTTCTAGACCTTAATGACACAACATGATAATTTTATTGACTGACCTTTCAAAGAGAGGAGATCTAATTAGACATTCTGATATGTAGGTTCTGAATTACGATGAGCAAGCAGGGGTCTCTAATGCCCCCACTGATGCAGCTGAACATTTGGGAGTAATATCGCTAATTAAAATGCAGCATTCCAACCTGAAAGCAGAGCTCCCTGCTCTAGTCCATAACGGTCAAGCCTGCTGTTTCTGCTACCTCTCCCCAACACACTATCTACTATTTTCTACCACAGAGAGTCCCCTTATTACAATTTTCAATGTATTTCTATAATAGATGCAATGTGTTTACTTGGGTGCCTGGAGACTGAATCTCTTCAGGTGGGTAATCATCTGAATGATGAAAGTCAAGAAATCACTGTAATTCCCACCTTACCTCCTGCACAAAATAAATTCCATGTGGCTTCAAGATTTAAACCTAAATACTAAATCCACAAAATACTAGGAGAACAAATGAGCATCGTTGCCACAGGGTTTATAATAGTAAAAACCTAGCGAAACATTTAAAAACCTGACTATCCATCAATAAGGCAACATGGAAACATAAATTATGGTTTATTCATGCAGTCGCATAATATGTGGCTACTAAAACAGCTTTCTAAAAGGAGGAGGTGGAATTCTATACTCTGACCTAGAAAGATGTCTATGACATTGATAAGTGGAAAAGGAAATTATAGTAAAGCATGAATTAAACAAGCAAACAAAAAAACAAAGTGTGTGTGTAAGTGCATAAAAGAAATCCTGGGGAGGAAAAATACGCAAACCATTGACCTTTGTTCTATCTAGGGGCAAGAATATGGGACATGATCTCTTCATACAGCATAGTTTGAATTTTTGCTACAGCAAAAATGTGCAATGGAGTCACAGCATTAAAAACATTTAGTGAAACATGTAATGAACATCTGAAACCAATATAATGCTATATACAAATTGTACCTCATTTTAAAAGTATAAATGAGATATTTAAATTGTTCAGTTACACCCTGCCCAGAGTGGCAATCCAAACTAATATGGAGACTCAAGATGCTTGTCCATCATCATCATGGACTTTTCCTTCCACAACCACCCAAGCAGGGTTCCTTTTCACACACATATTTCAACTTACAAATTACTTTTTCAGGATGTTTTCTCCATTTCCTTTTTTCTTCCAGTTTTAGTCTATTTCTTCCATATATTTTAATTGGGGAAGTAGCCAAATATGGCTTTGACCTTGAAACATCTACACCATGAAATTTATAAAATCTTCTTTTTTTAATGAGATCTTATAAGAACCTCAGATATCTCTATCCCATTTAACTGGATCTGAAATCCAAGACAAGAAGTTTTCTACATCAATAATTGATCCAGTGTGCAAAGAAAAATGTAATGATCCACTTCTCTGGCTTTCTACCCCCAGAAAGTCATCTGTCTCCAGCGATGAGGTGAGGACATTAGACAGAAGGCCCAAACGGAGTGAAGAAATAATGGCAGTCTTCTCCTGACCTGCTGGCCTCACTAAACCTGAATAAAACATTGTAAAACCTATATTTTAAAACAGTGCTTGGGAAAGGTGATATGGAGTGGGGAAGGGTACTATTTTAGGTAGATGGTCTGGGAAGACATCTCTGAAGAGATGTCCTTTGAGCAGAAACCTATAGGCAGGGGGAAAAGAAATGTCTCGGGAAAGGAGAACAGTTTCCTTCCTGTGCAGGTAATTTTCTCATTTCTGAACCACCTTTCCTTCTTTTTGTCCCGTGATTCTGACAGCACCATTTTCTTCTGTTTCTTTCTTGCTTTTCTACCCCTGCTGTGCATGCTCCTCACTGCCTCCCTGGGGTTTCCAGAGAGCCTCCTCTCCTCCAGTTCTCAAAGTCTCTGGTGGTAGTGATAGTTTAAGTGCTGATTCTTTCTCAAGGAGAGTTCCAAGGACTTACTGGCCTTTCTACTGGTTATCTCACAGACAAGAACTTAACTGGACTTCCTACATACTAACCCACAGACACTTTGAATTTATCTTGATTATAAAAAAACTCATTATCTTCTCCCCAAACCTACACAACCCTAAAAATCTTTAGTACTTTCCACTTGGAGTATAGAAGTGTCACAGTTGGGTCTTCTCCCTCACATCTCTCCTGAAGCCAATTCATACTCCATGATGTTGCCACAGGAATCTGATCATGGCACTTCCCTGCTCAATAATTTCAATGGTTTCCCACTATCTACAGTATAAAGTCAAAATGTGTAAGCCCCAACCTATATCATTACAGCCACATTTCCGGTGATACCTGCCACAATCTCAAGTCTTTGCCCCACCAGGTTAACAACTATCCCCAAATCCCATTGTTATAGTTGAATGTAATATTCTTTAACTCCAATGTAGCCACAGTCTCTGATAAACACTCCCTGGATGTTATAGGATATTCTAATTGCTATCCCCTTTTTGCACCCTATTAAAGGGTTTTGACTGTGTATATCGGTCTCTTCTTGTGGTCTCTGGAACTCTGAGGCAGAGAACCATGGTGACCATATCCAGCCCAGACACAGAGCAGGCCCTTAAAAGTACCGAATCATGCTTCACAGAGCTTGTTTAGAGTCAGAGAAACCTAGTGGTTTCAGTAGCTGCAACTCCATTCGACAAAAGCTTCGTATATATTTCCCAAACGCCTCTTCCTATCTTAAAAGCATTTTCCTAGGTCATGTTTTAAATGCAATAACATATATAACTCACTTTAACTGGACATTTTGTACAATAAGCAAGTCCTACTATATACCAAAGCAAATTAAGAGTCATTTGGTAGAGTTTGCCCTCCCACTGAGCCTGCTAAAATTATTTGGCCCATCCTTCTCACGAAACTCTGCCAGTTTCAAAGCATTTAAAATAATCAATTAGCTAATCCTTGCAAGCACCTCTCCGGGCTTAGCCAGGGCTCTCAAAACAGTGTATATCTATAATACAAGGACAGAAACAAAAAATAAGCTATTCTGTAAAGCAGTTGGAACGAATATGAATGATGCTAGCACTTCAGCAGTCAGCAGCCTACACTGAGTTAAGATGTCCGCAAAAGATTCTCCCGTCACCAGGACCCCCGACTTCTAGCACTCACCAGCTGAAGACATTCCACAGACCTGAGGTAAGATTACCAGAGCCGCCAGGAAATGAAGTGTCATTTAGATAAGCAGGAACTTGTGGAGCACTGGATGGGTGGCGGTCCGCGTAACTTGAAACACAGGGATCAGCAGCACAAGGTGTAGAGGAACTAAAAATAACGGCTTTGTAATTGCCCAGGCCTTCCTAGTGAAGAGGTTATTTAAGGTAAATTGAAAAGAAATGAAAATTTCCAATATATGCATTCATGTCTATACAAACACACATATATCTATATTTGAACTAATATACTAATTAACATTTTGAGTATTCATATATATTCTTGTAACTATTCTGTGAAATGGGTAATATTTTCCCCACTTTAAATTAGAGAAAATGAAGGCCCAGAGTGGTTAAATAATGAAGTGATGGGGATGTACTGAAACCTAGATCAATTCTGACACCAAATGGAAAATAATCATCATACCATACTACTTCCCGGTAATAGAAGCATTCATTGTATTATTTATCCATCAAGGGCCCGAACAAGAAATGATGGCACATTCCATCTGAGTAACTTGAAGAAAGTTTAATAAAGGGGTGGGTAGGTGTAGGGAAACCTCAAGGGACAATGGGTTGGGATCAGCGCTTGCTGTTAATACCCATAAACCTAAAAGGGCAAGGGAGATGCTGAAATTTGGAAACAAAGAGGCTAAGTGGAGAGGGACATATCACAGAAACAGTAAGTTAGTCCAGAAATGCAGCCAAAGCACTGGGAAACACAAAGAGAGGGGAGAGTCCATAAATCCACAGACCTCATTCTCCTCCCTCCCTCTAACCCCTGCCAAAGCTCCCACTGGCCAAAACAACCAGGGCCAGAGGATGAGGCAGCCTGGTGAAGTACTCCAACCACCAGGGCACAGAACTAGGTGGGAAAACTGCAGAGTGGATCTGAGAAAGAAAACAGATTCATCAAACATGAATATAAGTGAGAATCCTAGTGTCATGAGGTTTTGTTTTGTTTTTTTTTCAGTCAGCAAAAGGAAGTATAGAGAGTTATATTATCCCAAGGATGAGGATGGGATGTGGGAAGAGAGAAAGTTTGGCTTAAAGCATGATTTTTAAAGTCACACTTAAGACTACAGAAAAAATATATAATATACCCTTACATTTTTACTTTCTGATAAATCAAGAATTATCAAAGTATAACAGTAAGTTTGTTTCTTTCTGTGTTTGACCTGAAGGCTTGATGACTTCGAGGAAAAGCAAAAAGTTGAATTAAACTATCTGAGGGTGGAGGGAAACAGAATGAAAAAGCAGCCAATTTTTTTAATCCTTCCTCATATTTTCTAGTGAATAGTAACCTCAGACAGTGTCCAAGCACGTGGTCTAAGTGGCTTCCTTTTGGAAATGAGCAAAACCATGAGAACAAGAGAAGAGAGAACAAAAAAACAAAAAAAAAAAGGAATATAAACAAAGGAACAAATGAGCGTGTCCTTTTATTAGAACATCAGACAAGGGATCTGCACATTCCTTGAATTCAGTGAGCAGGTGCCAATATTGAATACATCTCTATATCTATAAATTCTTTTTATAAGTGTCACTATACTGAGTGTCTGTGTAATGAAGAATACCTCTGCCATTAACGAATAAATAGACATTGAAACAAATGCCTATTATAAAATAATATTTAAATTGAGATTAAATATAGACACTCCTCAATTTACAATGGGGTTACAACCCAATAAACCCACCATAAATTGAAAATATCTAAGTCAAAAATACATTTAATACACCTACCCTACCAAACATCATAGCCTAGAGTATCTTAAGCATGACCATAACACTAACATGAACCTACAGTTGTACAAAATCATCTAACACAAAGCCCATTTTATGATAAAGTATTGAATAGCTCAGGTAATTTATTTTGTGTACTTCTTTTACATCATCATAGGGTCACAAAATGGTACATTAAACCATCGTAAGCCAGGGACACCTGTACAGGCATCGGTGCCAGAGCATTATAACTGTTAAGACAACCCTTGATATTCAAAGGCAGAATCTTTGCTGTCTTGAAAAAAATTATGCAACCTGCTGAGAATGCAGAACTCAATATAAAAGCAAAGCGGGGAAGATATGCTATACTCTTCATGTTGTTTTGGTCAATCACTGCATAAAAACTGAAGGAAGGCAGTTGAATCCCATGGATTCCCCCTTTGATGTACTTCCTGGTGTAAGGGATGCTTCGCCTATGGCAGAGGTTTGGCACCATCACCATGTATATCCATTAGTCATTATAGGAAGAGAGCTGGCTGGATCATCAAATAGTGACGCTGGAGTTCTGATTCAACATCATAAGAGAAAAGACCCAAAATCAGCAAGCCCTTTAAAATGCAGACCTTGATCCATTGCTTTACTTCACAGGCTGCTGCAGGTTTAGCTTAAGGTGTAACTGCTGGGACAAGAAAGACCATCTCAAATTATCAGAACTGTCAGGGAAGGATAAGCGATTGTGGTCCAAATCTCTCACTTTACAGGTGAAAAGAAGCAGAGCCCCAAAGGACTTGAGATGGAAGGCATTCCACATCAAGGGCAAGCTGGTCATTTTCTTTCTCTTTTGGCAGAGGATTAATCTTTCAGGTCAAAACAATGCATTTAGCACAATGGCAATAGCAAATAAAATAATGTAAATGATCAGTCAAAAAAGTAACTGTACCTTTTCATACACTTAGGTATTAAAAAGAGAACAGTCATCATAAGTGAAACTGGAGCATGAGTTGAGCTAGAAGTGGGAAGAAGTATGTAGCCAAAGGCAAAATCTGAATGAACTGAAAAATAGAAATAAGAAGGAGAGCAGCTGAGTTTACGGGCTTGCATAAGTTCGTTGCAGTTAAGTATCTATAATGTATGTACTTCAAAATGTTCAATATAGACAATGGGACACAATGAGATGTTAGTTGGCTTAAGTTTCATTCAAGGGGCAATCAGTTGTCCTAATCAGGATCCCACATTCATAAAGTAAAAGCTCACATGCCACAGGGTCTACAGTTCCTTGTGCTACAGGTATTCATATCTCAGTGCTTTCTCTAATGAGTATAAAAAATTCATTGGTGAAATCAGCAGCACCTTAATCAACACCATGGATGAAGAAATAGGCTCTAGTATTTAAGATAGTGTAGGCTGGTTAAAATATTCCTCAACCTTGCATGAATAGAATAAAAGAACAGATTGATGCCTGCATCTATGCTTAAGCATGAGGCTTCATACTTTAAAACTCCTGTGCCCCACTCCCTACTAGGTCAGTATAAATGTAGACAGAAATGGAAGGTGCTGAGGAGAGAAACAGACAAACTGACATTCTAGGACAGATTATGTGATGCTTTATTTCAAAAGCAGAAGTTCTTGAATCCATTTTTAATCTCTTGAATGCATTTCCTTCCAATACATATTATATAGAGTGACTACTGGTTACCCTAATGCCTGTATTGTACTTAAAAAAAAAAAAAATTAAAGGAGACCACATGCAGGTCCACCCTTAGTCCCTACCCCACACAAAAATACACTGTCTGGCAACAAACACAAGATCTCCCAAATTATGCTATAACTTTCTTCTCTGCGTTTTACTGGATAATTTACCTTAAAGTAACCAAATCTGTTTTAGTTTCTAGTTTTCATTTGGTAGCACAATGCAGCAATCTGCTGAAAAATACATACCCTGCAGTGCTTTTAGATTGAAATTTAAAAATATACCTCTTGAGATTTTTAATCATTTCCTTCTAAATAATGCTCAGTCTTTGCAAAATCCCATTTGTAAGCATCTCCAACATATGGGGTTTTGTCTAACACTTTACCTCAAATATCTTCATGAATTATTTCAGTATTAAGTTGTATGTCCACTTTTCATGTGGTATATCCATTTTTCTTAAGATCTCCAGCTGATTGCTTTTTCAAACTCTATACTAAACAATGAGGAAGGCCACATTACAAATCGATGAACAGTAACACTGGCAACCACTGGGGCTCCTGTTATATGAAATACTGAAGATGAAGTAGCCAATTGTACAAACCCAGCTGAGGCTTCTTTGCATAATCCTTTAATGAAATGAGACTGCTGAATTAGAAGAAGTTGGGCATCCCTGACCCAGATCCTTAAAGTAAGGGTAGTTGGCCTAGATGCCTGTCAAGATTGTACATTAGAGTATATTCTTAATCAGTGAGCAATCAAGACAAATATTTTAGTCTGCTTCATAAATCCATGCCGTGTGATTGCATCTGACACATCTAGGAGACAGTAATCTCTTACAGTTCACTTCCTCCTCTTTCTAACTGTAAACTGTATTGACTTAAACAGGGCTCTCCATTTTACCCTGTACTACAGAGATACGTAGAGGGTTCAGAAGAACCATTGAAGCAAGAATTCCTAACTGGTCATTGGAAAATGAATTACTATAACTAGGACCCCTTGTCGAACCAAGACTAAGATGGCCAGGGTTGGTAGGATTCTCCCAAATAAAGCATAGGAAGAAATTAACATGGATCTCTTTTCAACAGAAAAAAAAGTGTCAGAATATATTTTAGTGTTGTTCATTTTGTGGTAGCAAAATAAAAAGAAAAAAAGGAAATCACCTCAATCACCTTCAATAAGGAAGTGATTGACTAAATTATTGCCCATTTATTCATGGACTATTACATAATTAGAGAAGCGATATAAATTAGAGGTTGAAAGCATGGTGTATAAAGCCAGGGTTTCTCACTCTACCACTTCCTAATCTGCATGACTCTTACAAACTATTCTATTTATCTGGACCTCGGTTTTCTCAAATTGCAAATGCTGGTAATAACAGTGCTTAACTCAGAGGATTGACAGGGGATGAAATGAAGTGTTTATAAGAGTGAATTGAACATAGTAAGCATCCAATAAAAGAAGTTTTTAATAATTAAAGAATTAATTGCCTAGTTAGAGCTAGTAACTGAATGGATGCCATTGGCAGAGTAATATCATGGTAAGATAATACTAAAAAGTGAACCCATATACTATATTTCTCACCGCAGAAAAGGCATGGAAGGATATATATCATTGAAAGGAGATAGGAAGAATAAAATTAACTTTTTCTTTACATACTTTCATGTTGTTTTATTTATTAAAATGAACATTAATTACTTACATGACTTGTTAAATCCAGCAAAGAAGAAATGTATGTTATTATCCAAGCATGTATTTAGATACACAAAGTCAGGAGACATTTGGCCTTAGGCCTAGATGTGGGAGAAAGTGTGGCAGGCCAGGCCTGATTTGGTGTCTCCTTATTAACTCTTTATCTGTATAGCTGGACTTCAAACCCTTAGAGGACACTGACTGTTGGTCATTGACTGTGTCAGTGCCCACAGTTGCTATATTAATGGACAACTCCATCCCAAAGGCCATTGATCTTGCATGTGTCAGTGAAGATAGATTTGGTGATACTGCAGAAAGAACAATAAAGGTTCCTTTCTCATTCACATTACATCTCCAGATCAACCATAGCTCGACATCAGGTTGCACTGGGAATCCAAGCTGAAGGACCCCAGCCTTCATCTAAAACATTGTTGAGCTCATGACAGAAGGGAGAGAGAGAATGGAGAGCTATACATGAGCTTAATGCTTTGCCTGGAAATGACTCATCTCTTCTGCTCATATTTGCTAGAGAAAATCAATCATGTGGTTGTGCGTGAGTTCAGCAGTGTGGGGATATGTAATCTCCCATTAGGAAAGGCACTCGTGTGAGTGAAAGGTACTGCGGTCCCCTGCTTGTGCTTCTCCATATTCTGTCACTCACACATCTGCCTTCTCTTCTTGAGAAAAGATTTACAATCCTTTATCTGAAATCCTTGAGGCTAGTTGCATTTCAGAATTAAAAATTTTTCAGATTTTATGCAACCATTATTAGATAATACACTAAATGGATCTGGGGAACATCTTGTATTAATATTTATATAGCAAAACACATAAATATCTACCCTAAATAAGGTAAATAAAGCCTAAACTTTGTTCATTTTAGATCTGGTATTTCCACCAATAAATTTGCACCTGACTTATGAAACAAATAAGATTTTCAGAACTTTCTGGAATTTAGAATTACAGGTAAGAGATTGTGGACATATATCATCAAGAATTAACTATAGAGTAAATCTGCTTAATGCCTCTTCTTCCAACATAAAAAAAAAAAAAAAAAGAGCAAAACTCATAATCAATGAAGCGTTTGAAAGGAAAATTAAATATTTTGGCAATGCCATGAGGCTTCCATTCCCCTTTCTGTCGGGACAGTATGATTTATGGCACTACTTAAACCCAACAGCTCAGGTCTAAAGAATCCAAAGAATGAAAACCAAATCCTTTGACCATGCTTCAAATTTCTCTTTATTGTCTTTACTATCAAAGATATTATTTATTTAAATAAACTCCAAGTAGGCTAAATATCAATATTTATTCAGGAATTTGGACCCAGTAAGCAACAGCATGCTAGGGAAATCATCCGGAATAAATATTAAAAGAAGAGACCAAAAACAAAACTCCTGAAAAGTCAATATCTCATACAAATTCGTCTTCAGACAATCCATGGCAAAGGAGATTATTAGTTAGCCTTCTCTTAGCTTCTGAAGAACATAGAGCAGTCACTGTTTCAGGAGGGGTGTATGGAAAAGAGCCTGATTTATGGTCAAAAGACCTAGGTTTGATTCTCAACCCTCTCGTTTACTTGCTGAGTGAGATTTGGCAACATTCTGAGCATCCATTTCTTATGTAGAAGACAAGATTAATGAACACTCTTGCCTATCCAACTACACCTCAGGGTTGCTGAGAAGCTCAGAGGAGGTAACGTTTGCAAACTGACAGCTCTGCACCAGCGCTAGTCACCACGTGCTGCTGGCCCCGTAAAGCCGTCCTGAGGTCAGTCAGGTATAAGGATCTCTTTCCTGTCCATTGTTCTTCCTCGTGAACACACACCAGAGATCAGCTTAAGAGGTCACTGGGCTTTTCTCGTTTTGAGGTACATTCTGCTCTTTTAAAATCTGTGTAAAAACAAATGATATTCTTATCCAGAGTTTGGCTTTGTCTTAAGGGTATGCTTCTTTTCTTTAGTTTCTTCTATTGGGGAAAAATAAAATTTTCAAAGAGAATGGTCCATGCAAATTTCTCATGGAAACATCAGCCCCAAGAGTTCATTTGACAATATTCCAATGTTAGGGAACATAGAGCCAAGCAGTTAATTTAGTTAAGGCACTATAAGTCACACTTGAGTGGTGTTTCTTCTTAATTTATGAATAAGAATTGGAATGAGAATATGTATATATTGATTCCATTCTGGTTCATACCATTTATCAAGAATTCTCAGTGGAAAAAGTTGGCATGTATGATATTTGAATTTAAGGAGGGAAAAAGAAAAGTAGTTGATTGAGAATCAGAAACACTAATTACAGTGGCCTCTTCTAGATTTTAGGCCTCAGAACACTTCAGTTGAAGGCCCTGGTTTGAAGAAGTTTTTTGTACTTTTTCTCTGCACGGCCCATAACAGGAAGGAAATCCTGTTAGTCAGTATTTAGGAATAGCAAAGCAATTTTTACTTGTTAATCTTAAACTGAAAAGACTATAAGAAATATCTTGACAACAGCGGAAACTACAAAAATTATTAAGAACATAAGGAGAATTACAGCTTTCATGTTATCATTATTCAAATAATTTTCCTTCTGGGTTCCCGATCCTATAATGTATAGTTATACATTTTAAAATGTTAAAGTTCGTACGCAACTTCATTCAGCCTTTGGCCAGCATTTACTAGGTACCTGTTACAGGAAATACAGGAGTGAGCAAAGCAACATAGTGCCTGCTCACTACGCCCACAGAGCTTAAGTCCAGGTCTGGTTAAGTTCTAGATTCTGGTGGCAACAGAATCCAGAGAACCAGAAGGGGTCAGTACTAGAGGCCTGCTTTGCCAGGTGAGCCTCTAACAGGTAACTGGTGAGAGACACAAAGGCAGGCAGAGAAGGCTGCAAGAATCAGTCTTACAAGCAGTGCATTCCAGAGAGGTCAGCTAAGGCCAGGAGGCACTGGTAGGTGCCACAGCTCCTGACAGATAAGGTCCAGAATCTGGAAGTTCACCAATAAAAGCAAGAAGCCATGAACCAATGGGAAAGGATATCAGAGACCTTGAGTTAGAGGCCCTTTGCTCTCTCCCTTCTTTGGTCCTCCCTCCAGGCTAAGTGGGGGTAGCCTGCTGGAGCCCATAGAAGCATGTCATAAAACACAACAATCCTGACAATCACAAGATATGCGAGGAGGTTCTCACTAGACTGCTGCAGGGGCAGAGCTGCTGGGCTCTCTGTGAGGTCAAGATGAGAGCACACTGAAGTCCTTGGGGGCACTGTAAATGTTTCACCTTGCAGCCAGATGGGAAGACCCAGAGCCAGAACAAGTGACCACAATCTACTTGGTCTGGTAATAATGAATCTGGGTGTTACAACAGAAAAGTAACAGCTTTTAGAATTAGGAGTAAATGTTCTCATACTCTGATGTTAGAATAACCTGAAAAATTCTTGGAATAAATCCAGTATCATTTTCCAAGATGTCATGTGTGTATATCGCAGACAGTAATGCTTTTATTAAATACAATAGAGGGTGCATTTTCAATGGCATGCTTTGTTAGGTATTACATTGCTAGGGACAGAAACATCATAATAGTTATAGCGATGTTCTAGATTATCAGAAAAGGGAGTGGATCAGAGCAGGAAAATATGTTTATATACTTCTGGAATACCATCAAATGGATTGAAAGCCATAAAGAGGGATTGTGATACGACTTTCCGTTCCATGCACTAAGATACATTGGGCCGGCTGCCCATGCATCTGGCCCTACAGCTTTACTGTGCCTGCTTTGCTGATGGCAGAAGGGCTGGCTGGTTGAAGTCTCAGGAGCTGTACAGAGCAGCAGATGAATTAGGCTGTGGCTTGGATGCAATTCACAGCCTACAAAACAGACCACTTCCCTGTGTGGTTTTGTTCAAGGTCAGGGTTATTCTCTGGAAAAAATCTCCCATGCATGAGTCAGGCAGCCAAATACGATTGTGGTTAAGACCCTCTGGCCAGGGCCCTCCAGGGTCACGGGCACTGTTCAAGCCACTGTTTAGTCATCTCACGAGGGAAGGGTTTCCCGTGGCCACAAAGGAGCTCTTGCTCACCATTAGGTCAGACCTTAGAAGCTCACCAGCTTTGCCCTTTGTTTCTGACTCCAGTTCAACAATTTCTGACAACAAACCACACTGGCCATCCGACATGACTTAGAGTTTACATGATGTTTCCTCACTTCAGTCCAGGCTACTTGATACTAACCATCACTTTCATAATGCACGTCAGTAGGCTCTATGTGGGTGTGCCACAGAAAATGGGCACTGATGACTTTAAAACAAACTGCAGAGCCCAGCACCTGCTGTCTGGTATCCTGATCTTGTAGATCTGAGGGGTGGGGGCCAGCAATCTGGACCAAAGCAAGCACCTCAAGTTATTCTAATGCAGGTCAAAGGCCATGCTGTGAGAAACAACAAGTAGAGAGGCTGAAATGATGCCCAGGCCTATGGGCTTATCTTAAACTAAACACAGAATACAATTCTTTTAAGCAAAGATACTGTAAATCCAACAGCACTGAAATTCCTCTGTGGTCTTACTCTAGCACTTGTCGGTTTCCCTGTGATATACACGCTCTGAAGTTTAGTATTTGTTTTCAGCTTCTCAAACTCTCCACAGGAAGTTATAACTAGCTTATGCAAATTATGGTCCACAAATGACCAAATAAACTTAATACCTTATGCATGATTGACAGGGGCAGGAGGAGATTAAGCATTGCGCCTTTTCACCTAACATTACTTATTTTCCTACTTTATCTCATAACCCAAGCATCCTGAACTTGTACTTTATTTTAGCAGCATTACTGTTAGCAGATTTATGCACCAAGGCAATATGCCTTCCACAATGCAAGTGCTTGATTTACAACTGATTTTAAAGCTGGTAATAACCAACTTAATGAATGAACCATTTTACTTGTCATCTCTTTAAGTTCCACCCTCCTTTTAAGATGCCTTTTATTTTGTACGCTTACATATTTTTTCTCTACCTTTTCTCTCTACACCGCTAATGTTAAAAGGTTACTTGGAATGTAAAATGTAATATACCTACCAAAACTAAAGAAAAGAGACAAAGGAAGAAGAGACATAAAAAGGAGGAAGGAATGAAAGAGAAGAATGGAAAAAGAAGAGGAGGGTGAAGAAGAGGAGAACAATATCTTCTGATCAGTCTCTTTCATGCAAAATTTCCTACTCTCCTTGTGCGGTCCTGTAATGCTCAGTGACATCTTGTCCCATCTACCATCTCCCCCTTCCACTCCCACTCCTCCAATGACATGAAGTCCATACTTTCTCTCCTAACTCTAGTGATCTAGCCTGTGTGGGCCCAAGAGGCTCTCAGAGATTCAGCAAAAACTCAAAACATACCTGGTGTCTAGTCCTCTGCCTCCTTAGAGAAGAGACCTCTGCAGGTGACCCACCTGTGTTCAGGATGCCCCAGCTAGTCACGCACTAATGCTCCACCCAGCAACATGTGGTCCACATAGTGGTTCAGCCTCTTTCCCAGCTGCACTGATTTGGCACTCAACAAACATTTAAAGCACTCATTAAATGCGGGTATTGTGTTTGATACTGGGATGCAGAGTTCAGTAAAATTTGAAGTTTCCAGGAAAGTGGGAGGGGAAGACATAAAAACAGGGAAAATTCTGCCCTGCTGGAAGAAATTGAGGAAGATCTCCTAAAGAGAAGACACCAATACTGAGCCTTGAGTAGAAGTTAGCCAACTGAAGTAGTAGGAGCAAGATAGGGAAGAGGCCTGACCAAAGGCCTGGAGGTGTGGAATACTTAAATATTTGGTGTAGGGTTATATACAGCTCAGCATCACTAGAATATGAAGTGTAAAGCCTGGAAAGGTGCTATGTGAAGCTGGAGAATGTCGGGGGCTTGAATATCTCACAGAGAGGCTTGAATCTATTTTAAGAGCAGTGGGGAACTGCCAAGTAGTTTCTTTTGTTTGTTTGTTTGTTTTTAAGGAATAATATACCACATTTGCATTTTAGGAAAACCCCACTCATGGTCATGTGCATCCTGCATCTGAGGTGGGGTGGGACAGGTGGCAGGGAAGCAACCTGAAAATTTTGAAAACATTTATTCACAAAGATATATGCACTCCTGTATTCATTGCCATTTTATTCATAGTGGCCAAGACATGGGACCAACTGGAGGGTCTTTCTGTAGAGGATTGGATAAAGAAGATGTGCTACATGTATACAATGAAATACTACTCAGCCATAAGAAAGGATGAAATACTGCCATTTGAGACAACAACGAAGGATCTTGAAAACATCATGATAAGCAAAATAAGTCAGACAGAAAATGTCAAGAACCATATGATTTCACTCATGTGTCGGATGTAAAATAGAAAGCAACAACCAGACAAGACAGAAAAACAAAAACTCATGACAGGAAATAGCATGCAGGCAACCATCACCAGGGAAAGGGGGTGGGGAGTGGTAGTAAACAGTAAAAGGGGTCAAATATATGGTGTCAGGAGACTTTGGGTGGTGAACACACAATGCAATATACAGATGATGTATCATAGACCTGTACACTTGAAGGCTACATAATCTTATTAACCAGTGTTACTTCAATAAATTTAATAAAAACATTTAAAAATTGAAATAAAAATATTTTCTTTCAAAACAACAACAACAAAAAAGAATGATGCCAAATTTGCATTTTAGGAAGACCCCGCTGGTGGTAGTGTGAATCCTGCATCTGAGGTGCGGTGGATCAGGTGACAGGGAAGGAAGCAAGGTTAAAAGAATCAAGACCAGTTAGGAGATCTGTAGCAGCCTAACCAGAATTGAAGAGATTTCAGATAAAGACAGCAGAAGAAATATAGACAAGAAGGAATGGATTTAAACAATTTCTTAGAAAGGTAAATGAACTGGGTGTGGCAGATAAAGAGAATTCCAGGAAGATGCCCAGGCTTCTGACTCATGTGACTAGGCAGGAGGTTTACTGGAACAAAGAATAATGAGGATGAACTTGTCTGGAAAAACAAGGAGTTATTTATGAATTCATCATGCATTCCAAACTCTTTTACACAAGCAGTTTAACCTCCACAAATTTTGAAGACTTTTTAAATGCTACCAGCTGTATTATAAAAAGAGCGATTTTTCCTCAAGCGTTTGTTCACTGAACCTTCACTGTCTGGAATTCAATTTGTACCTTCCTGACTCCACTATAGTGAATGTCCATGTATAGGGAAGGTGTGTTCTGCTCTCAACACAGTTCATCACTCTGCTCATTGGATGCTACCCAGCAACGCTTACACGTGGCTCCTGTCCACGTGCGCCATTTGTTGTTTTTGGTGTTAAAGATCTGCTGTCTGGCTGGTGATCCAGCCAAGCGCAGAGAGCAGGCAGGACCGTGGGCTCTGTGATGTGGTTAAGAGACAGTCCTAAATGCTCTGCCCCTAACATTTTATTTCATACTTTAAAAGAACGATGATGACAATTTATTAACAAGTACTAATTCTGGGTAGTAGATACATGTGTATGTATTATGCCATTTTATTTTCTGCATCTTTTCTTTTTTTTAAATCCTGACTTAATTTCCATGAAATCAGCTCATAAATATTTCTCATCTTCTTATTCCCACCAATTATTCCTCTCTTCTTCCCAAACACAAAACTTGGGGAATTTTCTTCTCCTTTTAATAGTGACCGTGAGTTTGTTTGATGAAAAAGGAAGGAGTGAAAAAAATTAATAAGTTATATCTTTTCCAAATTAAAGTCCTTATTGAGATGCTGCAAGATTATCAGAGAAATATGGGTGTATTTGTATACAATGTACATTGTACACAATTATATGTATTACATATTCAAAGTTGAGACAGCATAACCACTTCACATATGTTTCTAAAAATAATGTATAAATAGTATGAAAAAATAAGACATCAGTTCAAACTTAATGCTACAAATTTTCTTAAAATACTCAACGATCCAAAATATCCCAAGATTTGTCTAACATCACAGTTCAGTTCCCAGAGAAGCAAATTCTGAAATGGAGTGAGTTTGATGCAGGACATTTATTAGGAAGTGTTCTCAGGATCAGTACTTGGAGGGAGGGGAAGGAAGCAGCACTGGCATGGGGAGAAATTGGGCCACAGTGCAGGGACAACAAAGTCTTCAGGTGATCCTACTGGCCCTTTCCAGTTGCCTTAGTTGGGACTGAGAGGGCCACGTCCTTATATCTCTGCATCGACCAGACAGACCAGTCATCAGATGGGAGCAGCCCTTGGCTAAAGAGGCTTCCTGCAGCCAAGGGCAAGCCCACGAGAGGGATTTAGTTCAGAATTGTCCACAGCCACTATCTCGGTAGTTGGGGTAATAAGGGTTTCAGCCGATAGGCACACCACACTATCTGCTTACTAGATCTAAGGAAGGAAGCAAAACTGTTATTAAGTACATATTGGGTTAATATATGCATGGTCACCTTCAGCAAGTCACTTAATGCTATGGGACCCATTTTGCTTCTCTGTCAATTGAAGCAGGATAAGCCATGTTTTAGTTTTGCCAGCTCCAAAGATCTAGATGTGGGCCAAATTTATCACACAAATTCATCTCACCATGTTTTTATAGTCTTTACTAACACTTTCTATGTACATTTGGGGCCCTTTGAATAAATAATACATGTCATAGATTTATGTTCACTTTATATGACCTGAATTGGTGGAACCACTTTGAATCTCTGATTGCTCCAAAGAAAATTTAGAAAACTTAAAGAAAGATATTTGTTTGTTTTAATGACATATTGTTTACCATAACCATGACTTGTTTGATTGCAAGTTAATTGGTAGGAATATATTGGTCTCCAATTGTGTTGTTACTCTCATTAGAAAACATGATATTTTTAAAAATCTGCTCGATGACAGAGTTTCCAGGAATGTGTTAGGGCAAAAAAAGCCAGAACTGTCTGTAGTAAATCACCAACACTGAGGATACACCCAGAATAACAATAAGAATAACAATGAGATAATGCTTTTTTGTACATATAATAAGAACTAAAGAAATCTCCTGGGGAAATACAGACTATTTCAGGAAATACACTGTTAAGATCATCTAACACCTCACAAAACAAAGAATCAAAGACTTAGATGTACATTTTGAGGATGTGGCTATTGTCTTGATTAGTTACATATTTCCAGGGGTTCCACTAATTGGGACCACAAACAACAGGGAGGCAGAAAAAAAGAGCATCCTAAACATCTTAGAACTCTGGGTGTCAAATGGAATTGGCAAAGCAATACTGAAGTTGAGTTTGTTCAGAGTTCTCTGGAACTGGTGTCAGTGCAGAAACCCAAGGGGAACATTTCCACTCACTTTTAGCAGCATTAGACCCTATAGTGTCATTTCAATTCCCTGTGGAGTCGTGGTCACCTGCCATAAAATTGACCTTCTTATACATCTTTCCAAAAATAGCATTTAAAAATAACATAATTTTGGCTCTGGTTGGTGTGGCTCAGTAGGTGGACTATCATCCCATAGTCGGAAGGATCACAGGTTTGATTCCCAGTCAGGGCACGTACCCAGGTTGCGGGTTTGATCCTCCATTTGAGGCACATACAAGCAAACAAAAAGGTGACCAATCGATGTTTCTCTCTAACATTGATATCTTTCTCTCTCTCTCTCTCTGTCTCTCTCTCTCTCCCCCACTTCCTTTGCCTCTGAAAACAATGAAAAAAATGTCCCCAGGTAAGAATTCTTAAATTTTTTCAAATAAAAATAACAGAATTGTTATAGATATATGTACCAAGATGTTCATGAAAATTTCTAACCACCAAAAAGGATATTGTCTAAATTTCCAACAATAAAGAAACTTTTTAATAAAGTACAGAATATCCATTTTATGCCATGAATATTATCACTAAAAGTTACATGGTAAAGAATATGTATTAGTGTAGGAAAATTATCCAACCTCTTAAGAAGACAAGTAGGCTATAAAACTACCTATGTTATGATTTTATAAACAAAAATGTTTGTAATGGTGTGTTTTTCTTCATTTTCCAAGGTTCTGTTTGGGAGGCGTATTTGCTGTTGTGATTAGAAAAAGACGCCACATTTTAAAATATCCATATTCAGTGATGTGCAGAAGATGGGCGGAGAATGATCACAAATGAAGGTGCTCCACTTCCATCCTAATGGCAGCTAAACTTTGGGTTAGATATTGGATTACGGCTGGAAATACAGAAAAATACCTCACTCTCTTGCTGTTCTGAGGTCACACTGAGTCCTAATTACAAATTTCTAATCATTTCCAAGAAACATCACAGAGAGCACAGGCCAGGAAATGGGAAAAAATGACTCACCTAAATTGCCAAACTGAGTCACTCACCTGAGGGAGTCTGCAGGAGACATGCTATCTCCTGCAACATTACACCATGGGAAAGAAACATTCCCATCTTCTTCCAAGGGAGGATAAAATGTAAAGATGGGAGGTGGACGTGGCTTACTGAATGAAAATGTCACTAGGTTTAAAAAGTCTCGCATTTGGACAAAGCCAATAACTATCCAGAAAGAATGAAGAACGTGAGTAACCTAAGAAACAGACAAGTCTCCTCTGCGTTCTCGTAGCCCATCCCGTCTTTTTGGCAAAGGTCAAGAATATCTTTCTACCTGAGGAATAACCAGCAAGATAGAGACACAATAAAGCAGAGTGACGTCACTAAGGACCCAGGCGTGGGGCAGGGTCTGACCAGGGGTTCTGAGCAGAGACACTAGCCTCTCTTGGCCTCCCAGCAGGTTCCCCTTCCACAGCCTTTCTTGACTGCAAGATAAGCCTGAGGTGAGAAGAACTCTGAATTCTATGCCAGGGGCCCCAATACGAGACTTAAGATATGTGTCTAAAGGCATGTTATAAAGGAAATGTCATCTCATACCCAAGTAGGATGGTTACAATGAAAAAAACAAAAAACAAAACAAAACAACAACAAAATAAAAACACAGAAAATAAATGTTGAGGATATGGAGAAATTAAACTCTTGTGCACTGAAGGTAAAATGGTGCAGGAACTATGGAAAACAGTATGGCAGTTCCTCAAAAACTTAAAAGTAGAACTATCCTATGGACCAGCAACTCCACTTTGGGTATATACCCCAAAGAATTGAAAGCAGAAACACAAACAGATGTTAGCATACCTATGTTCACAGCAACAGTATTCACCAAAGCCAAAAGATGGAAACAACCCAAGTATTCACCAAAGATAAATGAATAAACAAAATGTGATATATACATACAATTAAATGTGATTCAGCCTTAAAAAGGAAAGAAACTCTGACACATGCTACAACATGGATGGACCTTGACAACATTATGCTTAGTGAAATAAGCTTGTTCCAAAAAGACAAATACAGTATCTTCCCACTATATGTGGTACCTAGAGTAGTCAAACTCGGAGAGACAGGAAGTGAAATGGTGGTTACCAGCTGCTGCAGGAGTAGGGAAGGAGGAGTTATTGTTTAATGGGAACAGAGTTTCAGCTTACTAAAATGAAAAGCACTCTGAAGATTGGTTTCACAGCAATGTGAATGTACTTAACATCAGTGAATTATACACTTAGAAATGACCAAGATGGTACATTCTAGGTTATATGCATTTGACCACATTTTTTAAAAATTGTTACTTTGTGAAAAAAGAAAGAAAGAAATGCCAGCTGATACAGAGCTGAATCAGTTTTGCCACATTCCCTTATCGTTGGCAGGAGTCTGTGGTTAGGAGCCAGCACTGCTGAGTCCCTGGGAAACTTGTGCAAATCAGCAGGAACCCTGAGGAGCCCAGAGAGGCTCCAGTGAGGCAACACAGCCTGACTGATGACAATCACAGCTGATCAAGTTAGACAGTCAGGTTATCCCAGGTCCATCACTCTGTTATGTCGCCCTGAGCAAGTACTCAGCTAGAACTGAATTCTAATTGCAAAATGGGGTAAAAGCAGCTCATTCCACGTAAGTCTGCTGTAAGAATTAAGTAAAGACATGCATAAAGCAGAGAACAATGTATAATGTGTTACCATTTGTACCATGAAACAAGGGAAACTATATATATATATATATATATATATTCATATTTTCTTGTTTATACACAAAAATTTATGAAAGGATATATAATAAATAAATAAATAAATTTTATATTTCTTCGGGAGGTAGTAACTCAGTGGAGGGGAAAAGGGAAATTTTTTCTAGATTTCTTTTATGATTTTTGTATTGTGAACCATGTAGACATATTACCTGTTTTAAAATTAACCAAAATGTCAAAGACAAGATATATAGTGTGAATCATTCAATGCATATTAATTGTTATGGTGATAATTGTCATGAAAGCCACTAGCTTCACATGTAAGTTTCTAAGCCACACAGCACTCCTAAGCTTATCTGAAAAAAAGTGAAACCCCTGGGAGGACCCCTAGAATCTTTCCAGAATCTTTTAGATTCAAGACTCTCCATGGTTGGACCAGAACTCCCAAGACATTTTCCAGATCTAAAACTCTGTAACGCTGAGGCATGATCCTGCTACTCTGAAAGCTGAAACCTAAGCAAGACAATCCTGGTGCCAGCCATTAAAACAAAAACACAAAATTAGGACAAGTGAACAAGAGGACAGGCAAGGATAGGAAAGAAAGGAAGAATGAAAGAGAATGGGACTGGATGGAAGGAAAAGGCAGGAAATATCCTTTAAATATAAGTATGGGTATGACCACATCCCTGTTTTTGCTCACCTAATTCCAGCCATCTTCCCTTCCCCTATACTGCTTCTAGCTAAACACCTGTTCTATCCAGTTTTGGCAGCTAACAACCTAAACCCCCTACAGCTAAGATTAAACGGCCTCCAGGCCTCCACGTAAAAAGCAAAATCACATGACACCAGGCCCTTGAGGCAGAGTATCCCCCTTCCCCAGCTGTCTGGCCTCTCAAGGGCAAAAAAGCAGGCTCCCCTTCTAAGATAGTTGTGGCATACTGGATTGTCCTGTGGGCTGGGCCACCTCAGTCACATTCCACAAGATCGCTGTAGGAGAGTGACTTTAATCAGGGCCAGCTGATTAAAGCCACTCTTTCCAGGCCTGTGACTTCAAGCAAGATCTTGCCAGCATCTATTATCTGGTCTCAAAGTGGCTGCCAGCACAAAAAGACACAAAAGTTACTAAACAGTATCACCGTCATAACCCAGAGGGCAATATGAGGCAGACAGCTGCTTCCAGCATATTTTCATGTACAACACAGATTGCCTTGTTGACAAGAAGTTATTCAAGCAAATCTGCATTTTTATATCTTACCCTGTGCAGAAACAATTGGTTCCACTTGGGTGCACGGGAATACAGAGAAAGGAAGGAACACGTCGTAATGTTAGTATTGGGAGCATTCAGATCATTATGGATTGATCAATAGAAACACTGTATTGGATGCAAAGTTCTTCCCACACTGCCAAGTTATTGCTCATGGAATTTTCAGCCCATATACCATGCTAACCTATTATTAATTCTCAAAGATTTATTTAATTATGGAGGATAAAGGCTTTCAAAAAATAATTAATTACAAAAGCTACTTAATATTCAGAGGTGTCACACAAGCAGATAACTGGCATTCTCTGTTGGTGGTTTAATTAAGACAAGAAGATGCAAAAAGCTGTCACTTGAGGGTGGGTGGCTGCAGGGGGGAAACCCTGGTAGGCACTACCAGTTGGCCATCTGTACCAGACACAAAAGCACGACTCCGAAGCTGGCCTCCCTTAGAGAAAGCCCCCATTTTTAGCATCTCATCCATTGGTAATTGCTTTCTGCAGTGCATAGCTGGAAGGCATAAGATATTCATGAACTGTAACTTCAAATTTGATGTTTCCGGGATGTGGAATGTTGGGAAAAGCAATCAATTACTTGATGCCTCAGTTTCTCCATCTGAAGCACAATTCATAAATGCCATCCACCCATCTGCTTCCCAGAACAACAGCAACTGAACATTTTCTTTACAAGTAGCCAGAAACATGCCAAGAAACAAAACTGGTCCCATGTTACACATTTTGATATAAATAGGCTGGCAAGAAATAGAGAAGCTCCTTAATTTTACTGAACAATCAATTGTGATTATTTTGGAGTTGGTTTTTCAAATTGTGGCTTTTCTGTGACATTCCTCTTCCCCCATTAAAAAAAAAAAAATCATTCTTGACCATATGCTCTCTGGATAATTTTCTTTCTTTAGTATCTTCATTAGACTATAATTAATAATACCAACAATCACTACTACAGTTCATTTAGTCCTCACAACTCAGTGAGGTAGGTATTAGTTAATATTATTTCTATATTACCGATGAAGAAACAAGTTTAGAGAATTTAGAGCACTTGACCAACACCCCAAAATTAAGCAGCAAATTAGGATTAAAACTCAGGTCAATTTGACTTCAAATCCCCGATGTTTATTTTTCCTATTTTGCCATAGAGGAGAAAAAAAATACACACACACACACACACAGAGAATAGTCAAGACTTCTATTGGTCAGCAATAATTATAAAATATAGGAACAATAGAAATTACTTGATAAAATAAAATGCATTCTAAATACACCATGGTATCTTGGCTCATCTCCTGAAAAAGAGAAGAAACATTAGTGGAAAGGTAATTTAAATAAAATCAGAGTTGGGCTTTTTTTTAATCATTTCTAAAGAACTCTTCATTTGTATCGCAAACTGTAAATACTACCACCTTTACTAAGGTTAAAAGTCAATCATTGTTTATGAACTATTTAAATAATTTTTTTTCTTGTTCTTCTTTTTTTTTTTTTTTCCCTAGGGGAGAGCACGAACGCAATCCCCCACTACCAAAAATTGTGCAGTCGAGTTTCCCACATTTGGGGAAATCGCAGGGGTCAGCACATCCGGAGTGCAATGGATAAGCCTCGCCCTGGGAAAACCACCTTCGTGATCATGGTATCTCCCCTGCCAGGTAAGTATTATTTAAATAATTTTTTAGTATTTGCTTTGAGTATTTATTTCAGAAAACATCTAACTCATAAACCTTTTCTGGAGAGCATTGGTTTTGTATATTCGTGATTTTCCTTACCTAAATAGCACAGACAACTAAAGGTTGATAAAATGACACAAAAACAAATGCTACATCAAAAAGGCTTTCATTGGGACTTCCGACCAAAATGGAGGCATAGACAGACACACTGCATCTCCGTCCACAGCTAAGAAGGAACACAACTACCTCAAAACTAGAAACAACCAGAAGGTCCAAAAAAAACACAAACTGCATGGAAGTCCAGCAAACAAAGATATAAAGAAGAAATACTCATCCAGACAAGTAGGAGAGGCAGAGCCAGGGCAGAGAGGACGCAGTGTGGTGGCAACAGCAGCAGGCCAACAGAAAGTGCAGTCACACATTTTAAAAAGTCAGGAGGGAAACCTGGGGAGCATTCCCAGCTCCTCACCGGACCAGAAGCTCATGGTGCCAGCACCGGCGAAAATCAAGCCTCATTGCTTCTGACTGTGCAGACCAGTGGGGGTTGGGGTGGAGGCAGAAACTTCCGGTCTCTCAGCAGAGTCCACTTATTTAAAGGGCTCCTTCCACAGTCCTAGAATGTCGGCAGACCCACTAACTCTGGGAATGACAGCCAGGGCTACAGCTAGAGAGGCACCAGTCCGGTGCGGAAGTGAGAGAGGTGCCTGAAAAGGGGAGAGTGCTGGGCAGGCAGCATTGTTCCCTCTCCGACCCCTCCACACATACAGCGCCACAATGTGGTGAAACAGGTAGCCCCGTACTGATGAATCCTTAAGGCTCTGCCCCTTACAGCGTGACAGGAGTGACAGCTCTACCCAGGACACAGAGGCAAATAAACACAGGAGTCTGTCAGAATGAGGAGACAGAGAAGTGTGGCCCCAAATGGGGAACAGATCAAGGTTCCGGTGGGAGAACTAAGCGACAAAGAGATAGCCAGCCAAACAGACACAGAATTCCAAACACTAGTGATAAAGATGCTCACAGGCTTGACAGATATGCTTGAGTATGGCTAACACATAAGGGAAGAAGTGAAGGCTATGCTAAATGAAACAAAGGAAACTTCACACAAAACCAATGGTGAAGGGAAGGAAACCAAGGTTGAAATCAATGGTTTTGAATATAAAAAAGAAAACAACAGTCAACCAGTACAGAATGAGGAAACAAGAATTGAAAAAAAGGAGGAGAGGCTTAGGAACCTCTGGGACTACTTTAAATGTGCCAACATCCAAATCATAGGGGTGCCTGAAGGAGAAGAGGAAGAGCATGAAATTGAAAGCTTAAGTGAAAAAATAATGAAGGAAAACTTCCTAAATATGGCGAAAGAAATAGACATACAAGTCCAGGATGCACAGAAAGTCCCAAACAAGCTAGACCCAAAAAGGACCACACCAAGACACATCATCATTAAAATGCCAAAGGTGAAAGATAAAGAGAGGATCTTAAACGCAGCAAGACAAAAGCAGAGAGTTACCTACAAAGGGGTACCTATACAAGTATCAGCTGATTTCTCAAAAGAAACTTTGCAGGCAAGAAGGGACTGGCAAGAAGTATTCAAGGTGGTAAAAAAAATAAAATAAAATAAAAAGGACCTACAACCAACTCTATCCAGCAAAGCTGTCATTTAGAAAGGAAGGGCAGATGAAGTGCTTCCCAGACAAGAGTTCATCATCACCAAGCCATTATTATATGAAATGTCAAAGGGGCTTACTTAAGAAAAAGAAGATCAAAACTATGACCTCTAAAATGACAACAAACTCACAACTATCAACAACTGAATCTAAAAAATAAAAACAAAATCCAACTAAGCAAACCAGAATAGGAACAGAATCATAGGTATGAGGATCATTTGGAGGGTTATCAGCTAGGAGGGGGAAGGGAAAGAAATGGGAAAATAATGCAGGGATTAAAAAGCATAATTGGTTGGTACAAAATAGACAGGGGGAAGTTAACAATAACATAGGAAAGGGTGAAACCAAAGAACTGATATGCAGGACCAGTGGACATGAACTAAGAGGAGTGGGATTGCTGGAGAGACGAGGGTACTAAGCAGAGGGGAGCAAAGGGAAAAGAATTGGGACGACTGTAACAGCATAATCAATAAAATATACTTAAAAATTAAAAAAGAAAAACACATTGTGTTTAAGATGTCATTTAATTTTTTAAATTTTTTATTGATTTATTTTAGAGAGAGGGCAATGGAGAGAGGAAGAGAAACATCAATGTGAGAGAGAAGCATTAATTAGTTGCTTCTCATATGTACCCCAACCAGGGACCAGGCCTGCAACACAGGCATGTGCCTTGACAAGGAATTAAACCAGTGACCTTTCACTTTGCTGGACGACATCCACCCAACTGAGTTATGCAGTCAGGACATGATGTTATTTAATTTTTAAACAAAGTTATATGTAGTCATACTAAATAAATTTTTAAATATAAGTAAGCAGAAGTAGAAAATAGAACTCCCCATAACCCAGATGTAACAACTATTAAATATACTTACTACATATTTTTATTGCTGCTAAATCTCATTATAATATTTTTCATAAAATTATGAAAGCATGCCTTCTTCTAATAGACAAGCTCATTATACAGATTACTCCATAATATATAAAATGTAAAACTGTCAAATTGGTTTGAAAAATTATTGGCCCTTGCCAGGAATCTCAACTGATTAAAGTTTTCTCCCAATATGCCAAGGTTGTGGGTTTGATCCCTGGTCAGAGTATATGTAAGAATCACCCAAAGAAGGGATAAATAAATAGAACAACAAATCATTGTTTCTGTCTCTCTCTCTGTCTCTCTCTCTCGCTTTCTCTCTCTCTTTTTCTCTCTTTCCCACCCTTTCTAAAACCAATAAATAAAAATAAAAATCCTAAAATGTGTGTTTGTGTCTGTGTGTGCATATATATATATATATATATATATATATATATATATATATATATAAAAACATTGGGGAACACAATTTTCGTTGAGTTGTATCTGACACTTGTTTTTGACTAGCTTTTGGCATCTGAATCCAAAAATGACCCAGTTTTTCTCTATGACATCAACTTTTTAAGGTACAGGATACCCTCCCTTTGTCCCAAAATGCATACAAAATGTACATAACAAAGGAAAATAAAGAAAAAACTTACCTGAATATACTGTTTATTTGGAGTTGTTTTATTCATATAAAGGCTATATATTGTTACTGTAAGTCAAAGTGTGTACAAGTAATAAGGTTTTGCTACCAAACATATATATTAAGGTATTTTATCTTTTCAAACCACAGGCTAGGAAATGCCAAAATGAGATACTTGAAACAGTCTCCTTCAGTTGGCAAAGCTTTAACAAATTGCTTCATGAAACCCAGTTTTATGTGCAGAGGTTGGAATAGAATGTTCTTCCTGTCAATAAGTGGCTCATGTAGAATGTTTGGATCACCAGGTTCGAGGTCAGATCTTGGAGGCCAATTTGACTCTACCCAGTGCTTCTCATGAACTCTGCTGTCCCACATACACAGAAAACAGGGATACATGGTGTATCCACATTGCTGAGGAAGAAGGAAGCAGACCATTTTAAGGTCAATACAGATGATCCAATTGTGCTTGTGATATTGCAACAGGTCAATGACTCACTTTATGTCTTCATATTCTTCACGAAAACAAACTGAATGGCCAATTGGGACTGCACCAAATAAATTGCCATGTGGCGGAGGACACACTTCAAGCTATGCTTTGAGCTATCGATGAACAGTTGCCATTCAGTTGAGTTATAGATTGTAATTCCCAACTCCTTCATTAAACCATGGATGTTATGGCAATATACAAAGCCACCGTCACTTCAAAAGTACTGGAGAAATACACTTTCTCTTGATCGAGAGTAGGATGCCTTTGCTCCTTTTTCAAGCAAGTTTTTCCCATGCAGTCTTGATGCTAGGAGTTCTGAAGCCCTTTTGGATAGTCGCAAATCTCATGCCAAATCATTCAACTCATGCTGATCAAATCCCTTACAAACTGAGTCATCTTCAACTTCAAAATCTTCATCGTTGCTGTCGCTTAGTTCTTCACCATACTCCTGTTTTGCAAAAGAGGGTAGTTCAATGAAAACTGGCACTGGGATTTCAGATTGTGAGAAATGCTCACAATAAAAACCGGGACACAGGACTTGAGCAGCAAAGCGACGCATTTATTCACGAGTCTGCAGGGCACACCCTCAGCCAGGAGAATGTGCGTGAAAAGTAGACAAAGAAAGCTGGTTTTATAGTAAAGTGCCTCGCCCTACAGTGAAATTGCCACTCTAAAGTGAAATTGATTAGCTTCCCCACCCCTTTCCTTCTTCCCAGTTTCTCCATTATTGGTTACTCTGGAGTTACAATCTAACTTGGTCATCTAAATGCCCCTATTGTGATTTGTAAATATGCTAATGCTGTCAACTCCCTTCTCAGAGATCCTCTAATTACATTTGCCCTTGAGATCCTTTAATTACATTTGCCCTTTGTTACTAATGACTTTCTACTGGTTTGGGAGTCACTATGTCCTTGTTTCTTACAAGGTGAGTGAGGCACTGGGCACATAGCTGATGGTAGACTAGGATACTCTATTTTACATTTATTTTTCTTGTTCTACCCTGATGTTTTCACTGTATAAAAGTAACAGTCATTTGAATGATCTCTGGGTTCTTGCCAAACCATAGGTATACCAAATGGCAATTTATCACATGTTCCCTTCATCCACATCCATAAATTCTCGACACACTGCTTGCATTGCACACCTTGTGAAGGGCCCAAGACTTATCTTGATCACCAAGTTTTACTTTAAAGTATGCAAAATAGGCTTGCCTGACAAATGTGCTGATGTTTGTCCTTTGACTGGAAATGATGAAACTGCCACAGATATAGCAAAATGAATCAGGGTTGTTTAGGCACTTATGACAATAAATAGCAGAGGCAGACATGATCTGAAGGAAAGAAAATAAGTATATATGTAAATAAAAAAATAAATTCTGCTAACTCCTTGTATACAGACAAGAACTCAGACTACACCTCGGAATACAATTCACTATACAGAGCGGCACACAACCTCTCACCACATTGTCTCATGTGTAACTGAATAGCCTAGACAAGTATGAACCTGTTGCTGGTCTCCGAGGCTGTCCCCCACCCCTCCCCACTCAAGGGAGGTTTGCTCTCAGCCAGTAGGAGAACACTAGTGCTTCCCTTGATCCAGGCTCAATCCAGCCTCAATCCAGCCTAGAGTGGTCACATAAGATAAGCTGTACAGAAAAAACTTGGTGTGAGAGAAGAAAACTGACTGCAGTTTTGAAACCAGCATGCCTATTTAAGTCTAAAACAGCTGAAAAATAGAATTCAACAGGAATTGTGTTAAAAATTGTTCCCCTGTGTAATAAGTCACTAATATCTGTCAAGCAAAATCAAATCCTGAAACTGCAAGTGCAGTGACACTTCACAGCTCAGAGGTTTGGTGATGATGCATGAAGACCTCCACTTCTGGCCAGACTCCCATGTGTCCACCCCTAGAAGGTAATTTGAGGAAGAGGCCACAACCACATCTGTGTAGTGACACCAACTTTACCTTCCAAGTGGATCCTGTTTAAAAAGTTAAACTTGAAGTGTCCTAGGGCTCAACAATGACACTGTACTTCTACAGGATTCAGAAAGGGAAGAGAGAATACAGACATCCTTTCTGCTTCCTCAGGTGGCATTAGCAGATGGATATGGACATTTCCCAGATGTGTCTTTACAACAGTCTCTTTGTTTTCTTGTCATTTCTACTATGCAGAGCTAGGAGAGGCTTTGAGGCCACCAGCCACGTTCTCTGCAGGTTCTTGATTCTGGGTGGGAGTAGCTCTCCACTTCTTTGTGGCAGGGAACCTCCATAATTTCCACTTTTCCAGCCTTTCCATAATTTAGTAAGCACCTCTGTCATGTATTAAACATCTTCATGTTTAAAATGCCTGTGGTGGTTTTGTTTTTCTGACCAACCCTGATGAGACAGCCTGGTTGTGGCCTGAGAGACTAATGCCATTTCTCCACATTAAAGGCAGCTACTATCAAGGTCTTAAGATGAAAGGATGTATGTGATGTCAGAATTTTATTTAAGATACTTTTAGAGATTCTTAGGAGGCTTCATCATATTGAATAATTCTCTAATTAATTCAGAAAGGACTTGGAACAAAGAACTCAGGGGAAATCACCACGGAGAAGTAAAACGGTCACAGAAACATGAACAGAATAGATTTTTCTTAGACATTTCAACCCTGGAAGTAGACCGCTTGTTTGTCTGGAAAAGACTATCACAGATTTCATCTAGCAAAGATCAACATCAAGTCAAAGTCAACACAAGCATTCCAGGTAAATTATTATTGCAGAGAGATGCTCCTGAAATACCAGCTTTCTACTGGTCTGCCAAATCCCATGCTTTCCCACTCTCTCATGGCTCATTACCAAAGGATCTTCACCTGCCCCAGTCAATCCAAACACCCACTTCCTCCTTGTATTCTTTTTTTATCCACTCATCCTTATTTCTTAGTACTTACTTAAATGTTCTAAGTGTCAAAGAGGCTGGATATCCCCCAAACTCATCCAGCATCGTGAAGGATGAATATTTGCGATATACATAAATTTTCTAATAAACCAGAAGGGCAATGTTTTTCCCATTTTATTAAGGTATAAGTCACATATAATACTGTGTAAGTCTAAGGTGTGTAATGTGATTATTTGATATATGTATATATTGTGAAGTGATTACAATGAAGTTAGTTAACACTTCCATAACACCCCAATTACCTTTTCTGTGCATGTGGTAAGACCACCTAATATCTCCTCTCTTTAGCAACTTTCACCATGCTGTACATTAGATACCCAGAACTTACTCATTTTATAACTGAAAGTCTGTACCCTTGGATCAACATTTCCCCATTCCCCAACCGCCCCTCACCCCCTGCCCCAGCTCCTGACACACTAATCTACTCTCTTTCTATGAGCTTGGCTTTTTTGATTCCACATACATCTAAAATCATAGTGTTTGTCTTCCTCTGCCTGTTGTATTTCACTTAGCATAATGCCCTCAAGGTTCCATGTTGTCACAAATGGGAGGGCTTCCTTCTTCATTGTGTTTGTATCACATTTTCTTCATCTACTTATCCATTGATGAATGCTTGTTTCCAAATCTTAGTTATTATGAATAATGTTGCAATGAACATGGGGGTGCAGATATCTCTTTGCGATAGTGATTTCATCTCCTTCAGATATACACTCAGAAGTGGAATTGCTGGATCATATGGTAGTACTACTTTTAATTTCTTGAGGAATCTCCATGCTGTTTTCCATAGTAGCTCCACTTATTTACTTTTTCACCAACAGTGCACAAGGGTTCCCTTTCCTCAAGAGCACTTGTCACCTCTTGTCTTTTTCGATAATAGTCAGAATGGCAATGCATTTAATCCCAGGTATTTTGATTAAAATCTAAACTGTATTAAACCTTCTCTTAATTTTTTAAGGGAAAATCTGAGAAAACAGCACATAGTTGAAAAGCATATGGCTTCTTCTTAGAAGACCTACATTTGAGTCTGAAATCCTCCACCTGTGTGACCTTAGTTAAGTAATTTAAGTTCTCTAAAATCCCATTTCTTCCCATGTGAAATAGAGACAATACTAACACAAGAGGCCAAACATACCCTCTAAATCAGCTCAAAGTGTGGCCCTGAACCAGCATCATCAGCACATAGGGACTTAGTAGAAAGGCAGAGTTGGGGACCCCACCCCAGACCTACTGAATCAGAAACTGTAGGGTGGGGTCCAGCACTCTGTGTTTTAACAAACCCTGCAGGTGATTCTGATGCATGTTGCCATAGAGATTTTGTGCTGCCTTAATAAAACCAGTAATGTAAAGAACTGTATTTAAAAAATAAAGCTGTGCAAACATGAGCTGGTAGCCTTATGAACACTAATTATAGTGCTACTTAATGTGGTACTGTCCTCAAAGATTGTCACTCTTGTGGTTCTTTACTCCTAAACTAAATGGCTCAGACCATTGTGCTGAAGAATTAGGGTGAATTCAAAAAGAATTATTCCTTCCAGGGAGAGGCAGAGAGGTGGTAGCTCTAGGAGAACGAGGAGTTATCCATGAACGAGCACTAATGGAAGCCATATGAGCAGCCCAGTACCCCTAGAGAACACATGGATAGAAGGCAAGCAGTGTTCAAGACTGTTCTTTATAGTAGGTTCCCAGGAAACGCTTGGGGAAGTAGAAGAAGAGAGAGCCCTGGGGCCAAAGGACATTTCCAAGGAAGTGTAGGGAGTCCAGTAAAGGTTCACAAGAATCCCCCCATGCCCTTAATGGCATTCTGCAGGAGGCCTCAGATCCATGCCATGTGTGCCTCTGCATAAGGGCTGACTGAGTGTCCTTTCCACATAGCAGCTGGCTTTTTATAGAGCGAATGATCTAAGGAGAGTGAGGAAGAAGCCACAATGCTTATGACCTAGGCTTGAGCCCTACAACCTTGCTTCCATCATATTACATTCATTAGAAGAGAGTTACTAAATTCAGCCCACACTCATCGGGAGGAGAATTAAGTTTCATTATTTGATGGGAGAAGTACCAAGGAATCTATGAACATGTGGTCTGTCTGGAAAAGTCCAGCCATTGTTAATGTAACAAGAATGATTTGCGCAACATTGGTGTAACCTGGCAGTCAAAGAGAGTGGACTGGAATGTGCATGTTTGAACAATGATGACTTCACTGCACTAATTGGTGGGGATGTTAAACGCCACTGAGTGAGTGTGTGTACTGTGTGGCCATCGCATTCAAAATGACTGAGCGAGCAGAGCAACGAACATGCATCAAATTTAGTGTTAAGCTTGAACATTCCTCCATGGAAACTATTCAGATGATTCAGAAGGCTTTTGAGGACAATGCAATGAGTGCAGTATAGATGAAAATGTGGTACAAATGCTTCAAAGATGGTGGAGAGTCTGTTGAAATGATCCATGTTCTGGAAGGCCTGCAACAAGAAGAACACCTGAGAATGTTGAACGTATACAGGCTACAATTAACAACGATAGGCAACCCAAGTGTCTCAGCCACCCAACAGCCCAGATTTAGCGCCCTACAACTTCTGACTTTTCCCCCAAACAAAAATCACCTTTAAAGGGGAAGGGATTTCAGACTGTCGATAAAATTCAGGAAAATACAACGGGGCAGCTGATGGTGATTCCAACAAAAGATTTTGCAGAGTGTTTTGAACAGTGGAAGAGATGCTGGGAGAACTGTGTGAGGTCCCAAGGTCTCTACTTTGAAGGGGACTATGTATAATGTTTCTTGTATCTTGTATCTTCTTCAATAAATGTCTCTATTTTTTCATTAAAAAACAAAACAAAAGAAATTATTTCATTTTTGAGGGGTTTTTTTTTTCCTGTCTCCTCCCTCTGTTGTCAGCTCTCATTTCTCAGGAGGTCAATGAGTCTAGCTGCTGTCATCTGCTGCGTTATACACACAGTTGTTCTGAGCAACTGCCTGAGGGCAATTCTGTCTTTCCTACAGGATAAGTCTTCAGTTTGCAACTTCTAACCGCTCTCACTGCCTTTTTCCAATTTATGTTCTGAGTGGTTGAGGTTATTATCAGTATGCCTCTGGATAAGAGGTGATATTATAGAATAATAAACATATAGTCATGTGACAGACTCTGGGTCCCTCGGAGTGGATGAAGAAACTACTCAGACACTCTGCATCTGAGGAAGGAAGGGAGGGGATTTTCTCTAGTGGAAAATCACCCCCATTTCTTTATTAGCCAATGTTTTTATCTACTTTCCACATGCGGAAGTACTTAAGGAAAATATGCAGCACTTCCCCAAATGGTAGGGAGTGAAAGGGAAATGCAGTTCAACACAGGGTTGAAATATCCAGGTATTTTACACAAGGTCAAACGCATTTCCTCTTACTTAATCTTTCTGTTCTTCACATTTTACTGACAAGGATTTGAGGCTTTACAGAGAAAAACAGAGCAGGTTCCCTTTTCCTTAAAAGCCACTTTGTATTTCTTTTTTATCTTTAAAATCCCCCGGAGGGTGGGATTCAGAGCAGGCCTGGAAGACAACCTGCCCGCTAAGGGCCCAGCTGGGGGCGGCTCCGCACAACAGTCAGAGTCTTTTAAACCAAGCCTGTCTGCTTCCCACACCTGCCCATGCCTGTCTGTCCCCCACATAGACATATCTTTTATATATAGAAATAATTGCATGTCTATAACACCAAAGCAGTGCCTGCTACCTAATGGGTGCACAATACAAATTTTTAGTTGAATTAATGAAGGTGTGTATGCATCTCACAAAAGTGTGAGTATACAGACAATACACAGTTTCACTCTGACACCTCTAGATCTTGTAGGTTACCAGACTAAAAAATGTGTTTTAATCAACCTAAGTCCATAAATTTTTGCAAGAAAACAAAGCCAAGGAAAAGTATTAATGGAAAGCCATGAGCATCATCTTCATAGGGAAAGGGGAGAAGGTACTCTGAAGCATTAAAAGCACTAAAGAAATGAAGGTGCTACTATTATTAAGATAATTCCATCCCCGCTGCATATAGCAGGTTTGCTTGATAGAATGTGGAGCCTGTTAGCCATGTCTGGAGCCTCTTCAACCCTGAGGACAGGTTCCTTTAAGGAGAGGGCCCTCAGTTCACTGGCTTGACTCCCAGGGATGTCCTGTGCTGCTTTTTGAAAAAGGTGGCACTGCACCTCACACCCTGTCTGCACAACTCACTCGCAAAAGAAATTCTGGCTATTTGCCTCTGACCTTGGTCTAACTCCTGTTCCACCATCTGCTCAGTTTTCACAGCTTTCAACCAAGGTTTCAGACTACAGGGCTGCCTCTTCTTGCTGTTGGCCACAGTACCGACCTTCATTCCTTGTTTTGTCCAATAAAGGGTGCTAACTTCATTCCTGCTCCCTACTTTGGTTTTCCTGTGATTACCCTCCCTCATGAACCAGCACTCCCAGCCCTGCAACCACTATGCTAGCTGAGCACTCATCAGCCCACCTTCCCTGAATCTATAAATTGCCCAGCCAGATAGGCTCATGTCAGAACAGAGCATGCCTAACCCAGCCCCAGCCTGGGACAGGACATCACTGGCCCTTCCACTTATTTTTAACTCTGCTGTGCACTGCTCAGTAGACAGCAGTGCTCAATTAATGTTGCCATCTGCATAAAATTTCGAAAGTTGAGAATGCTGATTCTTAACTAAAATCAGAAACCTGTTAAGAGAAAGCAAGTCAACGCTGTCCTGAAATAGTGATGCAATCAGCAGAAATTTCCACAACATCAATCAAAAGGGTTTACAGCAAGTAGTCAGTGAACCAAGTAAAGTGACCTTCGGACCCCTTCCCATTCTTGCCCCACTCCATATTCTTGTTAGCTGTTGTTGATTGATGGCTTCCCAGAAAAGATGATCCATCAGTGTTCAGATGAGCAAAGCTGCTGCCACAACTTGCAAGTTATTTCAGCATTTTGTAAAAGTGAGACAAAAAAATTATAAAGTCTAAAAAAATACCAACTCATGGAAAAAAGAAAAAGCTCAAAACAGCCTGGTATTGCCTACCACCAATGAAATTAACATGAATGGAAGATGGATGAATTCATATATATATATACACACACAGTATATATATACTGTGTATACACACACACACATATATATGGTATAAAGAGATACACACATGGCCAGCTTCCATACGGGAAACTGTTCAGGACCAGGATAGTTTACTGGGAGAATTTAACCACAAGTATCAGTTACCACTGAAACCAAATTCTTACTCATATAGGCATTGTTCTAGCTGCTTTACATATGTTATCTCTTTCCATCTTTACTACAATAAAAGGTAAAAATCCCTGTTTTGCCCATAAGGACTTGCCCATAGTCAAATAAATGATAAATGAGACAAATTCAAACCAAAAGCAGTCTAACTCCAAAGTCCATACCCTTACCACTCTACATACAATTCTTCTCCCTACCTCCCAAATTTTCAGAAAGGTAGAATCAAGTCTAAATGATCGTGGCTACAAAAATAAGAGGGTGAGTCTCAAAACATGTATGTACCCTGGAAGTCATGTGTGAAATGAGAGGACGGCCTTACTCTTCACATTATATGATGATCTAATATTTTATAGACTACATAAAAAAGAAGGAAATCTTACCATTAGTGATAGCATGGATGAACCTAAAGGTTATTACTCTAAGTGAGATACATCAGTCAGAGAAAGACAAATATCATCTGATTTTACTTATATGTAGGATCTAAAGAACAATATAAAACAAAACAGAAACAGACTCATGAATACAAAGACCAGACTGATGGTTGCCAGAGGGGAGGTGGTTTGGAGGACGGGGTGAAAAAGATGTCGGGATTGAGAAGTACAGATTGGCAGTTACACGTAGACATGGGGATGTGAAGAGAAGCATAAGGGATATGGTCAATAACATTGTAATAATTATGTATGATGCCAGGTGGGTACTGAAAATATTAGGGGGAACACTTCGTAAAGTATATGTTGTACATATACCACTATGCTGTACACCTGAAACTAATACAAAATAATATTGAATGTAAATGGTAATTGGAAAAAATAAATTTAAAAAATAATAAAGAAAAAACATTTATAGACCATAAAACATTCCTGATAGACATAGAGGTGGGCTCAAATGGATGGAAAGACACGTGTTTTTAGATAAATAAACTCAGCATCATAAAAATGTCAGCTCATCCTAAGTGACTTTGTGAATTTAACATAATCCCAACAAAAATAGATATTGTTTTTTCCCCAGAGCTAGCTAAGTTGATTACATATTTTATTTGAAAGAACAAACAAGCAATAATATCCAGGGAAATGCTTTAAAAAATAGAGCAGAGAAGATAGCCCTACTAGATATTAAAAACTATTTTGAAGCCTTCAGTGTAGGCACATGAATTGATAGATATAGCAAGAAAATAATAAATAAAAATTCAAAAATATATAAAACTGAAAATAAAAGTTTAAGATGTCATAAAAGCAGAATCTCAAATCAGTAAGGAAAAAAAATGACTGCCTAATAGAAAGCTGGTTGTTTACATAGAAAAATATAAAACTGAAACCATTCCTCACACTGTATGCCAGAATAAATTCCAAATGAATCTAAACATAAAATATATATATATATATATATATATATATATATGAATGAATATTAGAACGGAACATTTGTCATTCTTTTTATGAGCTGAAAATAAGGAAAGCATTCCTTGACTTAAAATCCAAAAGCAGTAAAGGAAATGGGTTACATTCGACCACATAAAAATAGGAACTTTCACATGAAAAAAAGTAACAAGCAAAAGCAAAAGACAAATACAAACTGATGGAGGCAAGGAGATTAACAGTTTATATCACTCAAAGTGTTAATATCTCTAACATAAAGAGAGGTCTTGATGATTCTAGAGGATGGAAATACATATAGAAAAATGGACAGATGATATTCACCGAAAAAGAAAAGCAAATGCCTCAAATATATGGACAAAATTATAAATGTTTAATAACATGTTCTATGGTGAGGCTGTGGAGAAACATTCCCTTGCTATAGAAAGTGAAAAATATTCAATAGTACAATCCTCAAGGAGAAGAATTAGGGTAATATCTAGACAAATTACACACACATTTACCCATTGACCCAGCAATCCCACTTCTAGGAATCCTGCCAAAAATACATTAGCAAAAATATCAAATGATATAGGCATCCCACCATTCACCACAGCACTGTAATAGTAAAAGACTGGAAACCACTTAAATACCTGACCATAGGAACTGCATGAAAAAACGATGATACACTCACAAAATGGAGTACAATGTTGTCATAAAAGAAAGGAGAAAGCTCTCAATATTGTTATGAAGCACTGATTCTCAGTGAAGGGTGATTTTTGCCTCCCAGAGGATATTGGGCAATGTCTGGAGACATTTTTGACTGTCTAATAGGTGTGTTACTGGCATCTAGTGACTAGAGGCCAGGGATGCTGGTAAACATCCTACAATACACTGAACAGTCCCAGGACAAAGAGTTATCTGGTCCATAGCGCTACTATTGATGAACCCTGCTATAGAGTATTCTCCACGATATATTAAGTGAAAAAAGCAAGTGAAGAACATCTATTGCTGAGATTACTTCTGTTCTTAGAACCCGACAAGATTGAATGAAAGCCTAAAAATTTGAGTGCCTTCTTTCTGTGAGACATTTTCATATAATGTGATGATGGACTAAGTAGTTATTTAATGACCGAATGGATTTCAGTAATGTGTCAGTACCTTTAGACTTTTGTGATCATTTTACTGCAAGGAATCAGTGTTCAAAAACCAGAGGGTGAAATGTGATACAAGAAATATATTTTAGACTTTATCACTAGTTCCAGAGACAGAGTATCTAAATCAACCCTTGCAATTTTCTCAGTGATAGTAGCGAGAGGGGCAACTTTTGTTATTAATAACAAGCCTGCTTTCAACCACACTTGAGTTTATGCTAATAAGGTGACTCTCAGAGGATGTAAGTTGGTTGCCAGAGGAAACAACTGTGTGGTTACAAGGTTGGAACCTTCACCCTCACCCCCAGCTACCAAGGGGAGTCGGCCTCCAGATTAAGTTCAATCACAAATAGCCAAAAATTTATCCAAGTGTGCCTATGTAAGGCAACCTCCATAAAGGACAGGGTTCATAGGGTTCCCAGGTCTGGGAACACATCAGCATGCTGGGAGGGTGGCATGCCCAGAGAGCATGTGGAAGCTCTGTGCCCCAACCCTATATCTTGCCTTGCATATCTCTTCCATTTGGCTGTTAACGAGTTGTGTCCTTTATAATAAACTGGTGATCTAGTAAGTAAAACATTTCTCCAAGTTGTGTGAGCCATTCTGGCAAATTATTGAACCCAAGGATGGGGAATCATAGGAACTCCCAATTTATAGTTGGTTGTTTAGAAGTACAGGTGGCAACCTATCTAGGACTTGCAGCTGGCATTGGAAGGGGGCAGGCAGTAGTCTTGTGAGACCGAGCACTTAACCTGTGGGTACAGAACTGTTCGGTAGAAATCCCAAATGTTTGGTGTCAGAACTGCTGTGAGCAGAGGAACACAATGTTTCTTCATTTACAGTGTAGTCAAATTATTATTGAAGAAACATTCTTTATAGAGGAATCCCAGCTAATAAATGTAGAAAGAATGACAAAATAAAATCACCGTTTTGCAATCCCTAATAAAATAATGGCCGTAGGCAATGATCATCAGTGGCTATTAAAATTCTTGAGTGAAAGATAAATGAGAAACTTCAGCATAGTATATGAATCAGGTAGACAACATTTGGACCCACTAATCAAAAAGAGAGCTAACCAGCCCTAGCCTGGTGGCTCAGATGATTAGAGCATTGTCCCGATACACCAAGGTTGTGGGTTTGATTTCCAATCACGGCACATCCAAGAAGCAACCAATGAATGCATAAATAAGTAAAAAAACAAATATCTCTCTCTCTCTCTCTCTCTCAAATCAATAAATAATTAATTTTTAAAATGAGAGAGCTAACCATTGATTTTGTACTTTGTGATGTGATGCAATAAGAAATATACAATATCAACTGTGAAATATTTTTGCCAAAAAATTAAACATGAATACTATATCAGTGGTTCTCAGCTGAGGCAATCTTTCCCCCAAAGAACATTATTCAATATTTGGAGACATTTCTGTTTGTCACGCTAGGGGCTAGTGCTATTGGTATCTAGCAGGCAAAGGTCAGGGATACTGCTAAATATCCTACAATGACAGGACAGTTCCCAGTCCACATTGTTAATAGTGCTGAACTGGAGAAACCTTGTCTCGGTCTATCACAAGAAATATAGAACCTATGGTGAATATCAAGTCTTGTCTGAATCCTGAATCAAACAAACCAATTGTATTTAGACATTTATTATTCAGAGAAGTTTGAACACTGACTGGATATTGAGGAACTGTTCATTTCTTAGGTATATTAGTAGGATTATGCATTATCTTACTAATATAAGAATTCTCATCTGTTGTTAGAAATACACACTGAAGTATTTACAGATGAAATAACGTGATATCTGGGACCTACTTTAAAATAATGCAGCTGGGAGGGAAGTAGAGAGGTGTGAAGATAATTGATCATAACTGATCAGCACTGAAGCTGGGTATGTATATGTTTGAAAATAGATAATAAAAAATAAAAAGTAATTAAATTAAAAATTCTAATAAAATTTTTAATTATGACCTTTTCACATGTACACAAAACTTAAATTAGTTTTGGAAAGTTACCTAACGCATTTTGCTCTTTCCAGAAGCAATGTATCCACAAAGCTTAATTCCAAGGTCATAATTTTGTATATTGTGGTGAAATGTTTCGAATTTTTCCACCAAAGCATGCTTTAAGGCATATGTTATAGTATCTACACCTTCTTTTAATATCCTTTAGCATAGACTGTGCGCTAGTTACAATCTCAATATTAGGGCAGGATACTGCCCTAATCAGAAATCCACATTCTGGGGATGATTAGCTAAACTTTATTAGAAAAGTTGCACACTAGAGGTAATGACTAAATGATCTTCAGTCATTATTTTCTCCTTTTAATGCCAGGGCTTTCCTAATCAACATAATGTTAGGAGTGCGTTTTCATTGGTGAAATTAGTGACTTGTTAGCTGATAAAATGGAACTTTCATTTGGGAAATTAGTAGCAGTGGAGAAATTTTAATTGGCTATGATATTTTATAGGTATGTATACTCCATGCTTGCTAAAACAGGAGGTAGATTCTAGTGAGCCCTGGAATCTTTATTTTTAAGAAGGGGGCCCTTGGCAAGATCCTTAAGTGATATTTACAGAACTGGTTTAAGATTGTTTCGCGCCTGCCTGCAGAAAGGTCTATATTAATACCAAAAATTGGTCTGAGACTTCATTTCCTAGTAGCCTGATCCAAGGTTATAAGAGTGCATTTACCTACCCCTCGTTACCACTAACCATATACAGCTCTCAAGACCCAAAAGGAACCTAATAGCTGTGCACACCTAACTGGCTTCGGTCAGCTCTCGCAGCAGAAAAAAAGTAAATGCTTTATCCAAAGTGGTTGAGTCTTGGCCCACCATAAAGGCAAAGTTATCTTGAAATTATTGTTTCATCTTCAAAATTGATTTAAATTTGGTATATTTCTCTATATGGTAGACTATTAGGTTGGCAGCTCCCAAATAAATCCTGCCTTCAGGATGCAAACCCTTTCATGCACTGGGCCACATGACTTACGTCGGCTAATGGGACATTAAGTAAACAGAATGCAAGCAGAAGCTTGACAAGTGATTTCACAATGGAGATTGTCCTCTTAGAATGCTCTCTCTTGGTGCATTGAGCCACCATGTAAAAAGATCCGGCTATCCTAATGGAAGGACCATGTGGAAAGAGAAAGAGATAGAAGCATGGCTAGCCACCAGCTCTTGCAGACTTTGTAGCTGAGGCACTAAACATGTGAATAAAGAAGATATCTTAAAGATTCCAGCTCCAGCAGTTGCCATCTGGAGCAGTAGAATAGCCCTGCAGAGCCCACTCTAAACTGCAGAAATTTAAGAAATAACAGCTTGACCTTTGGGGAACTGTGCCAAATTTATCCTGTGGTTTTATGTATCCCTTGGAACAATGTTAAATGTCTTCTCTGCACTCCAGCACCAACCACCAACAGCATCATAGATCAATTACTCTGATCCTGTGGGGAACTTCAGAAGCTGAGGGAAAGTTAATAAGAGAAGAGACAATGAGTAGAGGACACAAGTCACCTTGAAAGCATGTCTCCTCATTATTTAGGAACAAGCACAGGCACAGGGAAGAATACAAGAATTCAGAAAGTGCATATAAATTAGGCCAAGCCAGGGAAAGTTCCCCATGTGCTCTAGAGATGTTCTTTCTACCTTCTGGACAACGTGATCCCTTCTACCTGTTTTTCCAGGCAACTTAGGTCTCTTGAAAGTGGGCTGAAGGCCAAGTAAGAACATTTGGAAAAGTGGTCAAGGAAAAGGCAACATGCTAGTATTGGAATGAATCACAACATAAAAGAAGTAGTCATGAGTCATACTGGTAAGACATTGTGTCTGTATTAATGCATGCATATCCTCAAAGTACAACTGTGCCTAAATACCCAAACATTACTCCAAGCATCCTGTATAAGAACCTATCGCTGCACCAGTAAGCTTATACCTACCAACTCATGAGTCCAAGTCTACCATTATAAAGCCCACCTTGTCCAGCATCAATCAAGGATTGACTTAGGAACTGGAGGGACAGGACCAATATTTTAAAGATATCAGCACTAATACTGATATAAGATAGAAAATATAAAGGGTAGATATCCCACAGCCTACTCCCTAGCAGATTTTCCTGGAGAAAATGAAGATATAAACACAGCAGTAAGATATTGCCATAGCCAATCTGTCAGGTGCAGAGTTCAAAACACTGGTGATGAAGATGCTCAGATAACTCATTGAGTATGGCAAAAGTATAAGGGAAGAAATGAAGGCTACACTAAGTGAAATAAAGAAAAATATACAGGGAACTAACAGTGAAGGAAAGAAATCCAGGGTTCAAATCAGCTATTTGGAACATAAGGAAGAAATAAACATTCAACAAGAACAGAATAAAGAAACAAGAATTCAAAAAAGTAAGCAGAAAATAAAAAGACTCTGGGACATCTCCAAAAGTGCCAACATCCAAATCATAGGGATGCCAGGAGAAGAGGAAGAGCAAGAAATTGAAAACTCATTTGAAAAAATAATTATTTTCTAATTTGGCAAAGTAAATAGATGCACAAGGGCAGGAGGCACAGAGAGTCCCAAACAAGTTGGACCCAAAGAGGACCACACCGAGACACATCATAATTAAATTGTCAAAGGCTAAAGATAAGGAGAAGATCTTAAACGTAGCAAGAGAAAATAAGAGTTACCTACAAAGGAGTTTCCATAAGTCTATCAATTGATTTCTCACAAGAAACGTGGCATGCACAAAGGGACTGGCAAGAACTATTTCAAGTGATGAAAAGCGAAGACCTACAACCAAGAGTACTCTATCCAGCAAAACTATCATTTAGAATTGAAGGGCAGATAAAGTGCTTCTAGAACAAGATAAAGCTAAAGGCGTGCATCATCACCAAACCCTTATTATATGAAATTTTAAAGAGACACACTTAAGAAAAAGAAGATCAAAACTATGAACATTAAAATGACAACAAACTCACAACTATCAACAACTGAATCTAAAAGCAAAAACAAAAAAACAAACCAGAACAGGAACAGAATCATAGATAAGGATATCATTTGGAGTGTTATCAGTGGGGAGGGGAATGGGGGGGAATGTACAGGGATTAAGAATCATAATTGATAAGTACAAAATAGACTGGGGGATATTAAGGATAGTATAGGAAACGGAAAAGCCAAAGAACTTATATGCACGACCCATGGACATGAACTAAGTGGGGAGAATTGCTGGAAGGAAGAGGGAGGGAAAGGGGGAAAAACTGGGACAGCTATAATAGCATAATCAATAAAACATAATTTAAAATTTATTTAAAAACAAATACTCTGTAATTATTGGGGAATGTATGAATGATCCATTGGCATTTCCATCTGGCATAAGAAAAATCAGCCAAAATTTATGTTAAGTTACTTATTCCTCCTTTGGTTTTTAAAAAAATTTTCACATGGTATGATTCAAATGAGATGTTTTCCAGATTACCAAGTAATCTGGGCTATGCTCTCTGCTTTTTGTATGTTAATACGTCTTTTAATTACCTGAGGAGTAATAGGATGAGGCAAATATATTTGGCTATAAAAATTTGGGAATGTAGGACTACAGAAATGATGGAACCTGATCCATGAAAGGCCAAGGACCTCTATGAAGGGTCACCAATGTTTCCAGAAGTACTATATGTAATATGTCAGATAACAGAATGTGACATCCCTAACCTCCAACAATGGTGAGTCAGGCAAATGGTCCTACATAGCCATGCACACCCACATAGAAGAATCAACAAAAAAATGTCCATTTGTTTCAATCTGCATCTCTCCAGAGCAGTCTATTCACAGTCTCACTGGGCAAACTGAGGCAACTAAACATCTATTGTTATTTCAGTACTCTGATTTTCTTTTAGGACATTCTTGTTGCCACTTATTTTCAAAGTATTGTATTTCTATTAAAGAATTTTTCAATAGCAGCAGACAACAAATGGTGATTAAAAAAGCATTAAAATGTAATAAAGACAAAAATAAAGTCAACAGTCTTCATATTGCTGGAATTGTACACCAATAAATATACATCACACTAAAAGCATATGTACCAGAAAATAGACAGTAATAGAAACAAAGACACAGACTGATATTTTATTAGCAGATTAAATATTTGCTATTGATAAGTGATGATCCTACCTGAAAATATCATGCAAAGAGCATATACTAATATTATAAATGCGTCCATCTAGAAAAGTAATTTAAACAACTATGGAACTTGAAAAATAACATCTTTTCTTACCTTGAGATATAGTCTAATCAATGAATACATGGTAGTCCTAACACAAGAATCAGAACATACAAAAAAATGCAGTAATGTCCTCTTCTTTTCCAATATTGTGCCTGCAAAGATAAATTATTCTATCTATTCAAAGAAAAAAAGAAAGTGACTTATTTGAGAGCATACACCAAACTCTTGTGTTCCCAGAAGGTTTGTGTTGCCAGGAAAATGGCATGACTTTCTCACAATGAAGGTATCACATGAATAAAGATTTACATATAAGTAAACAAAGTACAATTAGAAGACAAATAAGACAGAGGTACAATTTATTCCAAGATTGGCTTTCATCAATTTTTTGTTTATCTTAGAAACTCCTCCTGTTCTCTGATTAGATGTCTGAAGAGAATCTTGGGTACAGTTACTTTCAGTTATTCTCTAAACTAAAAATGTAAGCCATTATGTGCATTTTTCATAAACAAGCATCATAATGGGGTTAAATGTTCATCTGAATTAGTTTTGATCTTTGTCCAATGAGCTTAGAAACCAAACCAGCTGTAACATATGCAGGATGCAAGAAATATGCTGGGGAGAGTTGATGTGTGAATCAGTCAGGTAAAGATGAAAAACTGAGTTAGGCTCATACATTGCTAAATAATAATAATGGCCACAAAAGTCCATGGGTCACGTTCACTTTAGCACACATGACTAAAAAGTGGGACTATGATTAAGTGGGCTGTTCTCAAATACGTCCTATTATTTTCCAAAATCATTAAAATGAGGGTGAACTGTTATGGATTTTTCATGAGGCAACATTAGACTGCTGCTAGAGCTGCCATCTAATAAAATCAGTGATTTGCAACGCAGGAATACTTCACACCCAAGGAGGTGTCTGCTAATTTATCACACCAGCAAGTTCATTGTTTTACTTGAGAGAAAACCTTTATGGAATGAATATCAAGGGAGCTCGTAGCTAAAAATGTACATTTTCTTGTCCCTCAGTTTTTAACATAATGTAAAGACTTTTTCTCTATTTGTCCTAATTTATTTTCCAGTGTTTTCACAAACACATGGCTTGTCTGTTTCCCGGTTTGTGCCACTGTTTGTTACTTCTTGGGGTGGAAAGCCCAAAGCCTCAGGCAAGACCAATGTGGCTATGGTGGATCCACACATATCCTAATGATTTGGCTGATTTGCTGTGGCTTAAATACCATCTTTGGGACAGAAGAGTCCCAGAAATACTAATTCCTCTATTCATAGACTGTCTTAGCAAACCTTGATGAAGTGAGGTGCATGACCTCCCAATCATGCTAAATCCTCCTATAGGTATTTATTTATTTTATTTATTTTTATTGTGTTTTTTATTATTTATTCCCATTATACTCTCTTTCATCTCCATCTACCCCGTCCACCCACAATCACCACATTGTTGTCCATGTCCATAAGTCCTTTTCCTTTTTTGTTTGATCCCTGCATCCTTTATACTACCACCAAGCAGAGCTCTCAGCCTGCCCTATCTATAAGTTTGTCTTTATTTTGCTTGTTATTTTGTTCATAAAATTCCACAAATGAGTGAAATCATATGGTATTTGTCTTTCTCTGACTGGCTTATTTCACTTAGCATAATGTTCTCCAGGACCATCCATGCTGTTGAAAGGGGTTAAATTTTCTTCCTTTTCACCGCTGAGTAGTATTCCATTGTGTAAATGTACCATTGTTGTTTTATCCACTCATCTACAGATAGACACTTGGACTGTTTCCAAATCATAGTTGTTACAAATAATACTGCAATGAACATACGGGTGCATATATTTTTTTGAATCATTGTTTGGGACTTCTTCAGATATATTCCCAGAAGTGAAATCACTGAGTCATAAGGCATTCCCATTTTTAACTTTTTGAGGTAACTCCATACTACTTTCAACAGTGGCTGCACCAAGCTCCATTCCCACCAACAGTGCAAAAAGGTTCCCCTTTCTCCACATCCTCACCAGCACTTGGTGTTTGTTCATTTATTGATGATAACCATTCTGACCAAAGTGAGGTGATATCTTATTGTGGTTTTAATTTGCATCTCTCTAATGATTAGTGATGTTGAGTATGTTTTCCTATGTCTATTGGCCATCTGTATGTCCTTTTTGGAGAAGTGTCTATTGAGGTACTTGGCCCATGTTTTAATTAGATTGCTTTTTTGATGTTGAATTTTATACATTCTCTATAAATTTTGGATATTAACCTCTTATCTGATGTATCAGCAAATATGTGTTCCCATTCAATGTGTTGTCTTCCTATTTTATTGATGGTTTCCTTTACTGTGCAAAATTGTTTTAATTTGATATAGTATCATTTGTTTATTATTTTCTTTTGTTTCTGATGTAGTCCAATTTGTTTATTTTTTTTTCTTTTGTTTCCCTTACCTGAGTAGATATAGCAGAAAAAAAATATTGCTACGAACCATGTCAGAGACTTTACTGCCTCTGTTATCTTCTAGTATATTTATGGTTTGAGGTATAACATTTATGTCCTTAATCCATTTTGAACTTATTTGTATGTGGCGTAAGAAGATGGCCTAGTTTCTTTTTCTACAGATATCTGTCCAAGCTTTTCAACACCATTTATTGAATAAACTATCTTTAACCCATTTAATGTGCTTGCTTCCTCCATAAATATTAATTGATTATAAAGGCATGGGTTTACTCCTTTCAGTGTATTTATTTCAGATAATATATTCTTTATTTCTGACTGGTCCTTTTTATGGTTTCTATGTCTTTTGTCATGCTTTTGAGCACGCTTATAATCATTACTCTTAACTCTATATCTAATAAATTGCTTGCCTCCATTTCATTTAGTTCTTCTTCTGGTGAATTCTCTTGGCCCTTCTTTTGGGGCATGTGTCTTTGTCTTCCCATTTTGGCTGCCTGTTTGTGTTTGTTTCTATGTATTAGGAAGATCTGGAAAGACTCTGATTCAGACCCATGTCAGATGCTGTCTGTGACTGGCCTGGGAAACCTGTTTGGAGCTGTCAGTGATCCACAGTTGTGGCTCCTTCTCCTGGGCCTGGGTGTGTGCAAAATGATCCAAGCTGCACTCCAAGGCTGGTTTTTACAAGTCCAAGGCTGGGGGATTGTCATTTTTAAAATAGACCTCAAAACTGGACATTATTTTTGCATCAATCTTACATTATGGTCTTTGACAACATTAAGTATCGGGTTTTAGAACATAATTATATTTGCTATAGCTGTAATAAAAGTTGGGGATTGCTTAATTTTCTAAAGTGTATAGGTGGAGAAAACAGCTGCTGTAATTTTGATGCTTTGAATCCTTACACATGAGCTCCTGAGCTGATCTGCAGTGAACAGTTTCAGTGTCCTGTGCTCACCTTTTCCAAAAAGGCTGGAGTTTCTGAAAGAATGCAGACATGGACAATCATCTCACTGAAGGTGAGAAGAATGACTTTGAGTTGGGGTTTGGGACTTTAATTTGGATTAATAATTCACAAGGACATTGGGACATTTTTACACTTTAGCCTTTTTAATGAACTTTAACAGAAAGATTTTGGATTTTAGTTTGTCAAGATTTAAATCTTTTAAATTAAATTAACTAGCAAATTAATGAGAGGGGTTATACATACTTAATTATGGAGTATCACTATGTTTTGACATAATTTGGGGAATATTTTAATTAAAGTTGGCATATTTAATTTAATTTTAATATCACAATGTTATTTAACCTTATTGCAGAAACTCTGAGAGGCTATATTGGGAAATATGGCTGGACACAATTTGGGATAGGGAATGTCTTTGAATTCATAATCCAATTCTTTCAGCACAGAGAAAGGTCCAAGAAAGTCACAGAAAAAATAACTAATTTGAATGGAAGGGCAGTCGTTTTTCATAACAGATATTTTCTTCATTATGGTGAAGATATCTACTATAGCTGTATGTTAATGGTGCCTCATGCGATACTTCTTTGAGGATATCTATAAAACAGTGATCCACATTAGGAATACATTTTTAAGAAGCAACACAATATAATTCTTCTATCCAAAGGTGAGAGCAAAGTACAGGAAACGATGACTATATTATCTCTTACTCTCTCATCTGGGAGATGGAAAGTTTCTTTTGCTGTAGATTTTTTAAGCAATTAGATTACAAAATTATTAAAATGTGAAAATAATACAACTGGATATTGTAGCTGAATCTTTGCTACTCCTATTGCCAGGTGTATAATAATGGTGATTACATTGGGCCCTAAGTGTCTTCTCCTTGGGCCAAAGTGGAGGATAAAGTTGGCAGCATGGGTCTGGGGTCCTTTACTTATAGCACGGAAAAGATATTCGGAACTCAGTATGTTCCTTCTGCCCCTGAACTGCACACACTGAGTGGGGTTTTACAGAATTTCCCCATTTGCGGCTGAGCATAGCCTTCTCTGCAGAGTAAGTTGCTTTCTCATTCCTGGTGTTGTATCTTAAGTTGCGTCAAAGTTTGTGGTATAAGATTGAACCTGTGTATAGATTCTGCAAGGAAGACATGTTTCTCACTCTTTTTACTTTCTTGAGGGGTCTGTCTGACTAATTTTATTTATATCCATAGAAAATAGGATATTAAGCAGGTCAGCATTCAAAAATTATGTGGTTAAGAATTCAATCAAACAAACCTGGCAGGTCCTAAAACCAAACAATGATATTTCCCGTACAGATAACCAGCAGAAATGAAAACAGCATTTCATCCCGCACATGAACAGATCTTCCAGGAACTCACCTAGACCCCCGAACTGTGGTCACTTCTGCGAGGAGCACGAAGAAATAATCATTGCATGCTTTCATCCAATCGCCAGAGGCTGAACCATTCTCATTTTCTGAGAAGACTTCCAGTTCTGGTGCCTGTGTTTGGATCAAGTTCCCTCTGCCTCCCCATGTGTCAAAGCCCTAAGGCAGGGCCAACACTGCAGACTGCGCCTGTGACAGAAGAAGGCCTGGTCACCTACATGCCAGGGTCCCAGGAAGCTAAAGGAAGCCTTTTCTCAGGACTCTGTTGAGCACAGGCCTCCCCTCTCTCCTCACCCCTGAGCATAGCCACTCCACAGACATTTTTATTTTGTAAATTCACCTAACTCGCTTTCAAGAGTGACTTCAAAAGAGATTTTAAGCATCTGTATTTACAAGGCAATTTTATCTCACAGTATCTACTTTTAAAAATGTCTTTTTAATAAAAACATCTGGCATATTTGATTAGTCAGTGAAGGGCACCCAGCTAGGTACTGATGAAGAATGCTGAAGATATTAAATGTGATTTCTAGCTTTTTTTAAACTGGAGAAAAATTCTGTGCAAAAAAAAAAAGAAAAAATCAACAACATCTAATCTACACATCCAATATAGTAGTGTATGGAAGCTCAACTAAATTTCTCAAAGTGGATTAAATAAAATATTGCAAAATCAGAGCATAACATTCTATCTGGTGAGTGTCCAACAAATGTTGGCTTTTATTCTAATCAGCCTCATATGATTGTTACACATGATTTTAACCCTATGCTTGTAAAACACCTTCTTGCTCTCGTTCTCTCCTTTCCCTGACTCTCTTCTTTTCCTTTTTCTACTACTTTTATGGCCATCCTTCCTGTCAATAATTCCACCAGACAAGTAGTGCAAATTTGTAAATTAATTTTTTTATTCCTATAAAATAAGGAAGTATTTCCTGTTAAATATTGAGGTATATTATTAACTTTAAGCATAAATTATTTAAATTACATATCAGTTGAAACTAAGAGGTCCTATCTGCTAGTATAAATGCATATCACCGGGTTATTATGCCTTTAATGTTCATGGACTGACTGCCCAGCGAGGCACCAGGCCGCATCTGCAGCGCAGAGCAAGGCCTGCAGTGCTTTCCATGGTTCTGCCTTTATTCAAAGTAAGGATACTTCGGGATCACTTGGCATTTTCTTTCAGTCTACTTGACAAATGTGGAGCATGGGGGAGGACATCTTAGCTCATGCTCATCTTATTTCTTTGCTCAATCAAGAAGTTTCTAGGAAGAGTACGTCCAATACCCTTTTCTATAGCACTACGTTTCCTGGAAATAAATATGCACTTATATGGACTCAAAAATCAAGTCCCGTGCTGTTTCTGGCATCTGGGCCATCTCTCAAAGACACTTGGTGATTACTATGTGAATGCCTAAAAAATGGTTTAGAGCTTTTTTCCATGAATGCATTACCTTAACATGCAGAATTAAGATCTGCCTCTCATTCAAATATCAAAGTATAATCATGGAAACTACTTTTTCAGGAAATTAGAATTTCTTGGCTGAAACCATGAATCTGATTTTCAATGAAGTGTCTGCACATTGACAATATCCTAAAGGAGGAGTACAGAGGTTTTATTTGGGTGTTAAAGAACACCGAGGGAAGGGATTGTTTAAGGTAGGTCTGATTTTGCCAATGAGTCTTTAATATATAAAAAAAGAGATAAAATATTTAGTCTTACTTCTCTGTTACCACAAGATAGCATCAATTTTCTCTTTTTAATGTTTGGCACTTCTCTGCTTTTGAGTTTTGCATTTGTTTTCAAGAGTACAATGTGTTGCATGAGATTCAGTTATAATCTTTTCTCAAATATGAAATCACAGACTATAAAACTGAGGTCACTGACTTAAGTAAGAACCCACAGGTGGAATAAGATTTGTGATTTGCATTATTTATCCCACAGCTTCAAAGTAGAGGGAGTGACTCTAATGAATAAAGTGGAATACTGCAGTAATTTTGCTCACAAATCCGACATTACAGAGTAAGTTTCAAACTCAAAGCCACATATTGGCAATTTTGTTAGCCTTTTCTTATACAAATGCATCAGATTTGTGTGTGTGCATGTGAAGAGGAGAGAACAACATGACTACAATTATCCACAAGCCATTCAGTACAAAGTAATAAATATTAGAAATCAATTTGCATGTTTCAAATCCAGCCGTATATCTACGTTACCCATTATCTAATGCATTAATGAGTCTGGATGTCCAATGTCCTTAAGCAAAGCAGATTGCATTCCAGTTATCCTATAAAGGGAATTTAGATTCCTCAACATGACTACAAAATAGAATTGGGCTAGACATTCCATGATCACATTTTCTGAGGTGTTGGTTTTTAAGGAACTCGGCACTGTAACCTCTTTTTGTGTTGGTTTTATAGCTCTGAGACTGACTCCTGGTAAGTGCAGGACAGGACCTGGCAATGATGGGGTGGCATCAGATTAAGCATGTCTGTTATCATTTTATTTCCTGCATCAATCTACAAGTGTTAGGACATCTGCTCCGAAGGACTTAAGGCAAAGGTGGAACTTATTTTCTCATTTAACTAAAGAGTCCAAAGGTAGCCTGGCTTCCAGGGCAGTTGGATTCTGGCCCTTCATGCTCAAATTCTCCCAAAGCATTGGGTCTCTACTTTGATCATTCTCACTTTAGATATTTCTTCTCCTCAATAGCCAATCCCTCTGCTTGTAGTTTTTTGAGTATATTTTATTGATTATGTTGTTACAGTAGTTCCAATTTTTTCCCCCTTTGCTCCCCTCTGCCCAGTACCTCCCTTCCTTCCCCCAACCCCACACCCCTTAGTTCATGTACATGGATTGTGCATGTAAGTTCTTTGGCTTCACCTTTTCCTATATTATTCTTAACTCCATTCTGTCTATTTTGTACCAACCAATTATGCTTCTTAATCCCTGCACCACTTCCCCATTTCTCCCCCTTCCCCTTCCCAGCTGACAAACCTCCAAATGATCTCCACACCTATGATTCTGTTACTAATCTGGTTTGCTTAGTTGGATTTTTTTTTTTTTTTTAGATTCAGTTGTTCATAGTTGTGAGTTTGTTGTCTTCACGTCTTCTTTTATGCGTTTGCCGTACTCAAGCATATCTGTCAAGCCTGTGAGCATCTTTATCACCAGTGTTTTGAATTCTGTGTCTGTTAGGCTGTCTGTCTCCTCATTTGTTAGGTTGGCTATCTCCTCATTGCTTAGTTCTCCCACTGGAACCTTGATCGGTTCCCTCTTTTGGGCCATGCTTCTCTGTCTCCTCATCTTGACAGGCTCCTGCATTTGTTTGCCTCTGCGTCTTAGGTAGAGCTGCTGAACCTGTTATGTTGTAAGGGGTGGAGCCTTAGATATTCGTCAGTATGGGTGATCCATTTCTCCACGTTGTGGTGCTGTATGTGGGGGAGCGGTCTGAGAAGGAACAATGCCGCTTTCCCAGCATTCACCCCTTTTCCAGGAACTTTGCCCACTTCTGTATGGGACTGACACTCCTCTAGATGTTGCACTGGCCGTCGTTCGCAATGTTGATGGGTCTATGGATGTTCTAGAACTGTGGGGGCCCTTTAAACAAGCAGACTCAGCAGAGATTGGCAGTTTCTGCCTCTGCCCCAACCCCCACTGGTTTGCACAGTCAGAAGCAATGAGGCTTTATTTTCGCCAGTGCTGGGACAGTGAGCTGCACGGTCTGGTGAGGAGCTGGGAATGCTCCCCAGGTGTCCCTCCTGACTTTTTAAAACCTGTATCTGTGCTTTCCGCCAGGCTGCCGCTGCCACTGCCGCCGCTGCAGCCGCCACCACACCATGTCCTCTCCGCCCCAGCCCTGCCCTTCCTACCTGTCTGTATGAGTAATTCTTCTTTATATCTTTGTTTGTTGGACTTCCATGCAGCTTGATTTTCTGGAACTTCTGATCATTTCTAGTTTTGAGGTAATTGTATTTCTTCTTATTTGTGGAGGGAGATGCAGCATATCTGTTTATGCCTCCATCTTGGCCGGAAGTCCTCATCTCCCCATTTGTATTTTAGATTTCATCTTTCTGTTCTTTCTGCTGTTTTTTACAATATTCATAAGCCATTGTCTAGTTTTGTAACTTTAGGCTCTACTTCTCACCAAATCCTCCCATTAGCTTCTAAGTATGTTAAAGAGTCTCCCCCTCATAAGTCAACTTAGGAGAAGTGAGCAAATGCAATATTTGAGAATAATTTTATGCTGGGTTAGCCGTGAGGCACTAGAAAGCGGCAGCTCATTTCTTCTTTCTTTCTTTCTTTCTTTCTTTCTTTCTTTCTTTCTTTCTTTCTTTCTTATTTTTCCTGTTTTCTGTTCTTTTTTTTTTAAATTGTTGACATTATTACAGATGTTCCCTATTTTCTCCCCATTGGACTCCTCCACACTGCCTCAACTGCCCCCATTTCCTAGCCTTCCCCACATTGTTGTCTGTGGCCACGAGCCATGCCTCTATGGATGTACATTCATTGACTAATCTCTTCCAGTCCTCCCATCCCCCCCCCCGATATCTATCAGTCTGAGAACAGTTAGATTTTAAAGAGATGAGCTGAGACCCAGTTACTCCAGAAGACCCTTAGATAATCACATATTTCAGTTAAGGGTCCTTTTGGAAATTTTCCAGGTGACAGTTTTTTTCATCTGAAAAGACATGAGATTGATAAACTGTCACTGTTAGTTCTGAGGTTACAAGACTCTGTGAGTCTCAAGTGATACTTGCTCAAATAATTCTGACATTTCCTTTATGGTTTCTGCCTTTTTATTCTGATATTTAGAATCTTTTTCATCCCAAAGTTATACCGATATTCATTTTTTTTCTTCTTTTATCTCTAGACTTTTATCTAAAATGTAAATCTTTAATCCGCATAGAATTTGTTTGGGAATAAATAGTTTGGGATTTATTTTTCCAAAGAATTAACTGATTCTTTCAACATTTTCCTTGAGTAATCCATTGATTGTTAATGGTACCTGGTTTCTCCCTACCTTAAAGAGTGCCATCCAGAGAAGATCCCTTTCTGTCACTTTTTCAGACAAGTCATAAAATGGGACCTCAAAAGAATTTGTAGCATTCAGCTTAAAAATATAGATTTCATTCTAAATAGTCTATTCTATTCTGTTCCAGATATTCTAGGGGTGTGTGTGTGTGTGTGTGTGTGTGTCTGTTTCATTTTATAGATTAACTGGAAGTTTACTGAGGTAAAGCTACTCTTAGCCAGTTGCACAGCTAGAAAGAGAAGACAGCATGGGAATCGTGCTTTTCTTACTCACCCAGTATTTTTTCCTCTATATCCATGATTCAGGCAGGTACATGCTTCATGTGTGAAGAATTAAAATCTTGTTTTGTTCTATAGTAGCTTGCAGACACGTAAAACACAAAAGGAGTGAGGCTTTTTCTGTTTTCACAGAATTTCAGCTGAGGACAATGGGTGAAAGAATTCTTATTTCATCCTTAAGTTTCGGTGACTGTCATTTTCCAACAGTGTAAAAAGAGAAGGGTAGAGATTTATTGAAGTATTCTTTGATGGGAATGCATAGGTAGAAGCTCTGCCCTCTCCTTTCTCCTCCCCCTGGTGGAGAGACTAGGGCATGACTGTTGCTTTAAGAATTCTAAAGGCAGGACTTTGGCAGGAGTTATCCACTATCAGGGCCAGGAAGAAAGGCAGCAGAAGAACATACCATTTGGGCAACAAGGATCTGTGATGTTACGGATCAAGTGAATATTGCAGAAAAGAACTATGCTTAAGTGAATCAGACAGGTCCCTCTCTGGATGGCAGACGACCTCAACTGGAGTTTGTGTGGCATGAACCATGATGGGTCAGCTGGAGAGTATCTGCATTAGAGAAAGAAAAAAAAAAATCTATGGGATCCAAGAGGAGGAGTAAGAGAGCAAAGTAAAGAATGAACATAACTCTCTACCCTATTGCTCTTCTGGTTTCAGTGCCAGCATTTTCTTGCCTTTACAACTAATTTTGAGCAAAATGGTTTAAAAAAAACTACCTTAAATTTTATTTTTTTAATCCTCACTGGGGAGTTTTTTGGTTTGTTTGTTTTTTATTGCTATTAGAGAAAGAGGAAGGGAGAGAGAGAAACATCCATATGAGATAGAAGCATTGATTGGTTGCCTCCCATTCACACCCATACTGGGGATTATCGCCCAGAGCGAAGATTCTAGGTGTCTGGATTGGGGGTTGTATGTGCCCAGCCTGGACCAAAGACAAAACCTGCAACCTAGGTATGTGCTCTGACTGAGAGTCAAACCTGCAGCATTTCAGTTACAAGATGGTGCTCCAACAAAGTGAGCCACACCAACCTGAGTACAATTTTAATTTAATTTATTTTTTAAGTATATTTTATTGATTATGTTGTTACAGTATCTCAATTTTTCCCCCTTTGCTCCCCTCTGCCAAGTACCCGCCTTCCTTCCAGCAATCCCACCCGTCTTAGTTCATGTCCATGGGTCGTACATATTAGTTCTTTGGCCTCACCCTTTCCTATATTATTCATAACTTTCCCCTGTCTATTTGGTACCAGCCAATTATGCTTCTTAATCCCTGCACCATTTTCCCATTTCTCCCCCTCCCCACTCCCAGCTGATAACCCTCCAAATGATCCCCATACCTATGTTCTGTTCCTATTCTGGTTTGCTTAGTTGGATTTTGTTTTTATTTTTAGATTCAGTTGTTGATAGTTATGAGTTTGTTGTCATTGTAATGTTCATAATTTTGATCTCCTTTTTCTTAAGTAAATCCCTTAGACATTTTCTATAATAATAGTTTGGTGATGATGAGTTCCTTAAGCTTTACCTTGTCTGGAAAGCACTTCATCTGCCCTTCCATTCTAAATGATAGCTCTGCTAGAAAAAGTAATCTTCGTTGTAGGTCTTTGCTTTTCGTCACCTTGAATACTTCTTGCCAGTCCCTTCTTGCCTGCAAAGTTTCTTTTGAGAAATCAGCTGATAGTTATATAGTTACCCCTTTGTAGGTAACTCTCTGCTTTTGTCTTGCTGCTTTTAAGATTCTCTCTTTATCTTTCACCTTTGGCATTTTCATTATGATGTGTCTTGGTGTGGTCCTTTTTGGGTCTAGCATGTTTGGGACTCTCTGTGATTCCTTGTCTATGTCCTCTGCCAAATTTGGGGAGCTTTCCTTCATTATTTTCTCACATAAGTTTTCAATTTCTTGCTCTTTCTCTTCTCCTTCTGGCACCCCTATGGTTTGGATGTTGGCATGTTTAAAGTTGTCCCAGAGGTTCCTAAGCCTCTCCCCATTTTTTTCAACCCTTGCTTCCTCATTCTGCACTGGTTGACTGTGTTTCATTCCTTATGTTCCAAATTATTGATTTGAACCCCGGTTTCCTTCCCTTCACCATTGATTTTGTGTAGGTTTTCCTTCATTTCATTTAGCATAGCTTTCACTTCTTCCCTTATGAGTTTGCCATGCTTAAGGATATCTGTCAGGTGTGAGCATCTCTATCACCTGTGTTTTGTACTCTGTGTCTGTTAGGTTGGCTCTCTCCTCATCTGTTAGGTTGGCTGTCTGCTCATTGCTTAGTTCTCCCACTAGAACATTGATCCATTCCCTCTTTGGGGCCATACTTCTCTGTCTCCTCAACTTGACAGACTCCTGTGTTTGTTTGTCTCTGTGTCTTAGGTAGAGCTGTCACACCTGTTCCGGTGTAAGGGGCAGAGCCAGAGGTATTTGTTAGTACAGAGAGACTGGTTTTACCTCTTTGTGGCACTATATGTGGAGGAGGGGTCTGAGAGGGAACAACGTCGCTTGCCCATCACTCGCCCCATTTCCAAGCACTTCTCCCACTTTTGTATGGGACTGGTGCCTCTCTAGCTATTGCCCTGGCCATTGTTTCCAGGGTGGGTGGGTCTTCAGATGTTCTAGGACTGTGAGGGTCTTATAAAGAAACAGACTCTGCTGAGAGACCAACAGTTTCTTCCTCTGCCCCAATCACCACTGGTTTGCACAGTCAGAAGCAATGAGGCTTTATTTTCCATGGCACTGGGACCGTGAGCTGTGAGGTCTGGTCTGGTGCTGAGAGCACTCCCCAGGTTTTCCTCCCGACTTTTTAAAATGTGTGACCATGCTTTCTGCCGGTATGCTGCTGCAGCCGCTGCTGCTTCCACCACACCACACCCTCTCTGCCCGGGTTCCTCCCCTCCTACCTGTCTGGGTGAGTATTTCTTCTTTATTTCTTTGTTTGTTGGACTTCTATGCAGCTCAATTTTCTGAAACTTCTGGTTGTCACTAGTTTTGAGGTAGTTGTATTCCTTCTCAGTTGTGGAGGGAGACGCAGTGTGTCTGACTAGCCCTCCATCTTGGCTGGAAGTCCACAACATTTAATTTTAAATGCAGTGTTTCTCATACTCAAATCAATGAGTTTCCAAATCTAAAGGGTCAAATTGTATTATCTAAGAGGTCAGGCTCCTGCCTTAGAAGTTTTGTTATTCAGATGGTTCTTCATTTATTCACCTTCAATACACCTTCAGGATAATAATGTATTTAAAAAGTTATATCCTTTGACATTTGAACACTGTTAAGATATCACTGTTATAGTTTAAAATGAATACCACTGACTTTAGGAGAGTCTTACCTGTCGGAATAAATATCACACACACACACAAAATATGTCAAGGTCCTGTCTCACATTGTGTACAGGCATAATATGATTCCTCACTTTTGGTTTTGTCATTTTGTCCTGGGGCATTTGTTGTACTACCCCAAAGTTGCTCTACAACTTTTAAAAATAAAACACAGTCCCTGTGGCAGTAGATGCAATAATTTTTTTCTGCCGTCAACAGACATCATCCCTGTATAAAGTAGTATTTTTCTGTGCAAGTCCATGGCAGGTGATGACCAAGAGAGGAGGCAACTTAAAGGAAGGAAAGCTGCGATGATCATTCTTTCATAGGCTGGCCGCCTCTACTCTTTTCCATAGGCACATGAAGGATTATCCAACTTAGTACTTGGGTACTAAGACTATGTACCCAACTGATTCACAGCACAGCCAAATCCAGAATAATGTGATAAAGTAACATGTGGTGCAATGTATTTTAAGTTGATCTTGGATCTCATCTATGCACCTTTTTCTGCTGCCAGCCCTCAGGCATTTGAAGCTTCTTACTTTGGTCAGAGGAAGATGAGTTAGCCAAATGAGGCAAATAGCCACTGGTGATTAGAAACTTCCAAATCACCTTTTCCTGCTAAGAAATACCAGTGGAGACCAAACACAAATATGTGAGTAGAGCTTTATTCGAGAAAAACAATCTGCTGAAAAGCTTTTGGTCTCAAAATGTTGTTAGAAAAATGAATCAACTGGAGGCAAAATTCATACCAAGAAAGTAATAAATCTTTTCCTTAGAGAACAAAACATTTCTTAACATTCCTGAAGTTACCCTGAAATTGTATGCATTTTATCACATTTCAGCTGGAAAATAAGAAAGGGCTATTTGGCAGTGGTTGGTCTTGGACATATTTGTCTATGTGAGGATGAAATAGGCATCAGTTGTGTAGAAAATATGTAAATATTATTGAAAATAGTATTGAAGTTGTAGGTTACACTTATTCATGACCTACTGGCAAAGGAATTGTGCAATGTACTAGAACTAATTTATTTTATTATTAATAATTGTTGGTAAAGTCTTCAGTATTGTATTTTCTTGTAAACAACAAAAAACTATTGAAATGAAATGTTATTGTTTATATTTAAAGTTACTATATTTCTATTCCAGAAATATTATTACCTTCATTTTAAATAGTATTGCTAATATAGGAAATAAACTTTATTACTTAGACAACAATCTGAAAAATTCATACCTTGTCCCTGCTACAACAGTTGAACCTAATAGCAGAAGTTTGCTCACACAGAGTTTCTACAAATCAGTTCAGTATTTTATTTTATCACATATGACATGTACATTTCTGTATGTATATACCATACATGTATATTTGTATATTTATCCTATATATTTACATATAGCTTTATAATACACATGATATTTCTATCACATACTTATGTAATATATAAACATCTTTAAACATGTATTTTGTATCCTATTCAAACATGCATGTCATATATTTGGTTTTTATCATAAATGTTCTATATTCTATTATATATAAACATATACATATATAATAACAGATATCGGTTAAGGATTGAGTTTCAAATCAAAGTAATAATTATAAATGCTTATTTTTTCACTATAGGTATAACTGTATTATAATTTCACTCTTTTTTTTTTTTTTTTACTGAAGTATAAGTAACATAAAGGACTATATTAGTTGGAGGTATACAACATAATGATTCAATATTTAAAAATATTGTGAACTGACCACCACAATAAGTCTAGTTAATACCAGCTATCACACAGAAGTACGTATTTTTTTCTTGTGATGATAACTTTTAAAATCCACCCTCTTAGCAACTTTCAAGTATATGATACAGTATTGTTTCAAGTATATGATATGGTATTGTTAAGTATCATCATCATATTATATATTATATCCCCATGACTTACTGATCCTATAACTGGAAGTTAGTACCTTGGACCACCTTTATCTATTTCACTCATTCCCTCCTCCCCTGCCTCAGGCAACCACCAATCTTTCCTCTGTTATCTGTGAGTTCAGTTGTTTATTATTTTTGGGTTGCACATATAAGTGAGATCTTATAGTATTTATCTTTCTCTGACTCATTTCTTTTAGTACTATGTTCTGAAATTTCATGCATATTGTTACAAAAGGCAAGATTTCTTTTTCAGGGCTGAATAATATTCCTGTGTGTGTGTGTGTGCGTGTGTGTGTGAAATTATATATATGTAGTATATTTTAAGTACATTTTATTAATTATGTTGTTACAGTAGTTCCAATTTTTTTTCCTCTTTGCTCCCCTCTACCCAGTATCCCCGTTCCCTCCAGCAATCCCACCCCCCTTAGTTCATGTCCATGGGTCATGCATATAAGTTCTTTGGCTTCAACCTTTCTTATATTACTCGGAACTTCCCCCTGTCTATTTTGTACCAATCAATTATGCTTCTTAATCCCTGCACTATATCGCAATTTCTCCCCCTCCCTCCTCCCGGCTAATAACCCTCCAAATGACCCCCATACCTATCTTCTGTTCTTATTCTGGTTTGCTTAGTTGGATTTTGTTTTTATTTTTTAGATTCAGGTGTTGATAGTTGTGAGTTTGTTGTCATTTTAGTGTTCACAGTGTTGATCTTTTTCTTAAGTAAGTCCCTTTGACATTTCATATAATAATGGCTTGGTGATGGTGAACTCCTTTAGCTCTACCTTGTCTGGAAACCACTTCATCTGCCCTTCCATCCCAAATGATAGCCTTGCTGGATAGAGTAGTCATGGTTGCAGGTTGCCTTTCATCACATTGAATACTGCTTGTCAGTCCCTTCCTGCCTGCAAAGTGTCCTCTGAGAAATCAGCTGATAGCCCTATAGGCATGCCCCTGTAGGCAATTCTCTGCCTCTCTCTTGCTGGGTGCAGGGAAGCAATAGGGAAAAAAGGAAGTGGTACAAATATAATAGAAAAAGAAACAAACAAAAAACTTTAATAGGGGGAAAAAAGAAAATATAAAGAATGGAAATGCAATTTTAGTGAATATTAGAAGGACAAGGATTTTCCTTCACACTGTATATTTTTCTCCCTACCTTATCCCTCCAGAATTTGGCATCCTGAAAAAGTAAGTAATGACATAAGGTTCTTTGCATGAAACTAATAAGACCAGTTGTTAATAGAGGTTTTGTTGACAAAGGCTTTGACTGAAATGTCATACCTAAAGGAGACATGCTTGGGCTCTGGTTGTTACCAAAAAGCCCTGAGGAACTAAGGTTGACCTTAGAAGGTAATAAAAGCCCATGAGAAAAAAGGCCTGGTACCCAGGTTGGATGTGCGGTCCATGGCAATCTTTCCAGGAAAGGAATGAAGGTTGCTTTCCTAAAAGATGGCTAGGAGGGACCTTAAGGCACAATGGAAAACCAGAAGGACTTGGAAAGGACAGGTGTTTACAGGAAAGGATGAATAGTAGGTATGTGGCTCAGTTTCTGTGCCCTGAAGGGCAGGCTGAATGAAGGTCACCCTAAATGTTCCTTCTGTAAGTCCCAGCAAAGCAGACTTGAAGATCATAAGTGATCATTTGCTGCTCTTGTGTTTATGCAAATGAACAGGATAAATTAAAAATGGACCTAATGCAGTCCCTTTAATGACAAGGAGGGTAATCTTAGGGAGAAAAATCATGATCCAAAGAAAATCACAATGCTCAGTGGTAGACTATAAAGTAGTGCAGCTAACCATCTTCAAAGTTTCTTTTCATTTAAGGTTTCCTTTCATTTGTAAGTTAAACTAGGTCTGTGTCATCATCAAAAGTGCTTAATTTACAGGCAAGAAGAATGTCAAATGCCTGGCAACTGGATGTCTTTCCAATAAGACAGTCTTACAGATTTAGAGACTGGTTTGTGGGTTACGTTGCATAAATTAACATGTGTTTTCTTATTCAAAGGACATAAGCCTAGGATCTCATTACCTGAGTGATTATCTGTACATATAGGCCTCACTTAATCCTGTCTGCAGCGCTGCCTCCTGAGACTCAACGGTTTGGCTGAACTAAGTGGCTGGGTTGGTGAAGAATAAGGTGGTCTGTTGGCTTCAACTTAAAACGGGTTTCTCTTCTCTATCCTAATGGCTTGGACAGAAAGGGCCCAGAGGTCTGACAGGGGGGAAACCTAAAATAGTTCTCTCAGCCCAAGCTGAGTATAGTGGACAAAAGGGTTTTGGACAGGTATGATGTCCCTGGCACACCTTTCTCCAAAGAAGCCCTTCTTTTTCCCCTAATGTGGGGCATTGAAAAATTAATCCCTGCCTTTTGTCATCTAGTGGTTAGGGATTGAATGATGCCTTTTAACCCTGTTGCCAAATCTGTTGCCCCCAGAATACAACAAGGATGCCAGCATGTTAAGCCAAGCATGCTGTTCTCTGGGGACAGCCAACCGACCTGGAGTCTGCACAATCCTTCCCCATGTGGGAAGGCCACCCCCACTCTTAATAGGGATTTCTGGACCCAAGGGTTGGTAGGACGACGGCCATGTCCAGCTTGAAGCAGCTAGAGGAGCATGAGACCGTCGCCCATTGTCCTCTATAAGATTATAAAGGATCTCAAGTATGAGAGGGGGGAGTGTTATAAAAAATCAATTAATTAATTAATTAATTTTTTAAAAATAGTAGTATAGGAAAGGGAAAAACCAGAGAGCTTGTATCAGTGACCCATGGGCATGGACTGGTGGGGGGGGATTGCTGGGGGATGGGTGTGCTGGGCAGAGGGGAGCAAAGGGGAAAAAAATGGAACTATTGTGACAATATAATCAATAAAATATACCTAAAAAAAAAACTAGACATATTAAATATTATAAGGTGGTATCTCTTTAAATGAGATTCTTCTCCCTCCTCAGGTTTTTTTTTTTCTTTTAGATTGTAGCTGCTTGTTTACTGACTTTTATAAAATATTTTTATAAGTCTGTTATCTTTACCATATGTGATCTCTTAAATTGCTGCACCTACAGATGTTTTTGCTAGTGTTTTAACATGAATTTACTTAAACATTAGAAGGCAAAAAATAAAAAGATATGAGAGAGAGAGGTTAAAGAAAATAAGAAAAAATAAAATGGCCTTTATGTGACCTTTGCATAATTGCTAGATAAACTTCAATATCAGCAAAAACTAATAGATGATCCTATTAAGGTTACACAATATAAGGTAAGTATACCAAATTCAACTCTAATACTAAAATAACAAGAAAGGGATTTAAAATTAGTATTATTTTAAGTGCCATAAAAATAAAAATACTCAGAAGTAACTCTAACCGAATTAATTAGATATTTTTGAGAGAAATTAAAGAAGACAACTAAATGGAGAGAGAAACCATATTCACAGATAGAATGATTCCATGTCGTTAAGATATCTGTTTTCCTCAAATTGAACTGCATTTACCATAATCCAATCATATCCAGAAGGCTTTTTTAAGTTATATTTTATTGTTTATGCTATTACAGTTGCCCCAATTTTTCTACCGTTGTCCCCTCCAATCAGCCCCTTCAACTCCCCCAGGCAATCTCCACACTGTTGTCCATGACCATGAGTCCTGCATTATGTTCTTTGACTACTCTTTTTTCTATAACAGCCCCATGACTATTCTGTAACTATCAATTTGTACTTTTTAATCCTTTCACCTTTTCCACCCATCCCCCAACCTCCATCCCCTCTGGCAACCATCAAAACATTCTGTCTATCTACATATTGTTTCTGTTCTGTTTATTTTGTTTTTTAGATTCAATTGTTGATAGATATGTATTTATTACCATTTTATTATCAATATTTTTGATCTTCTTCTTAAAGAAGACCCTTTCACATTTCATATAATAATAGTTTGGTGGTGATGAATTCTTTTAGCTTCTTCTTGTCTGTGAAGCTCTTTATCCTTTGATTCTAAATGATAGCTTCGCTTAATTGCAGGTTCTTGCTTTTCATCACCTTGAATATTTCTTGCCAACCCCTCCTAGCCTGCAAAGTGTCTTTTGAGAAATCAGCTGACAACTATGGGGGCTCCCCTGTAGGCAATTAACTGTTTTTCTCTTGCTTCTTTTAAGATTCTCTCATTATATTTAACCTAATTATGCTGTGTCTTGAAGTGGGCCTCTTTGCATCCATCTTGTTTTGGACTCTCTGTGCTTCCTGAACTTGCATGTCTATTTTCTTCATTATTTTTCATTCATTATTTTTTCAAATAACTTTTCAATCTCTTGCTCTTCCTCTTCTCCTTTCTGGCACCCTTATGATTCGAATGTTGGTGTATTTAGAGTTGTCTCAGAGGTTCCTAACCCTCTCCTCATTTTTTTTCAATTCTTGTTTCCTCTTTTTGTTCCAAGTGAATGTTTATTTCTTCTTTTAGTTCCAAATCATTGATTTGAATCCTGATTTCCTTCCCATCATTGTTGGCTCCCTGTATATTTTTCTTTATTTCACTTTGTATAACTTTCACTTCTTCTTTTATTTTATCACCATACTCAATCATTTCTCTGAGCATCCTTATCACCAGTGTTTTGAACTCTGCTTCTGCTCAGTTGGCTATCTCCATTCCATTCAGTTCTTTTTCTGGGGTGTTGTTCTGTCCTTCATATGAGCTATATTTCTTTGCCTCCTCGACTTGGAGGCCTCCCTGTGTTTGTTTCTGTGTATTGAGTAGAGCCGCTTTGATTCCATGTCTTGGTACCATGGCCTAATTTAGTAGGTGTCTTGAGGATGCAGTAACACAGGCTCTCCTATAACCCAAGCTGGGTACTCGAGGTGTGCCCTTCATGTGGGCTGAGTACACCCTCCTCTTATAGTTGAGCCTTGGTTGCTGTTGGCACATCAATGGGAAGGACTTACCCAGCCAGTCAGCTTCAAGGATTGGCTGTGACCACTGACCAACAACCTATGCCCTCTGCGGAGGATCAGCTGTGCAGGGGTAGGGTGGTGGTTCTCCAGAGTGGTCTCTTGCTGTCCATTGGGTGTGCTGATCCTGGGTTTTTTTGGGTGGTGCAGGCTAAGGTCAGCCCCCATTTGTGTTTTGCCCAGGGCACCCTGCCTGAGCTATAAAGCATTCTGAGATGGCTGCTGCTTGTGCTGGGCTTGGAGATTCCCAGGCAAAGCCAAGCTATGAGTCTAAGTTGGTTGCTGCTAGTGCCAGGCCTGGAGCTCACTGAGGCCAGCTATTGCTTGTTCGAAATGATTTAGGAAGTTGTGAAGCATGAGCCAAGACCAGCCATTCATATGGAAAGGCAGCTTGGGTGGGCCCATAAGTTGGGTGGGGTGGAGTCTCTGGGCAACCTCCAAGGTGAGGCAAACAGTGTTAGCCAGGTTCATGGAGTCTCAGATATGGCACCAGCCATTGGCTCTGTCAGGGGAGCATTTATAAAAAAGACAATAGCCTCTGCCTTGATGCCAGACACTTTGGTTTCTCTCTATATCACTGATGCCTTTCAAGTTGCTACCTCAGTGCTTTAGTTAGAAGGAGTAAGTCTGAGTAGATGAGTCTGTGTGTGCGTTTTTTAAGAGGAACTGCTTAGGGCTCCAGAAGTTTCCTCCACCGACTCAATCCCCACTGGTTTTTCTAGCCAGAAGTTGTGAGGACTTACTTCCTGACACTGGAACCCTGGGCTGGGAGACCTGGTGTGAGGCTGAGACTTCTCACTCCTGAGAAATCCCTTCCAAATTTTTATCCACTACACGTGGGTGAGAGACCAACCAGTTCTGCATCTGCACCCCACTATTCATCTTGATGAATGTGGTTTCTTTAATTCCATAGTTATCAGACTTCCATTCAACTCGATTTCTGACAGTTCTGGCTGATGGTTTTTCTATATTTTAGTTATAATTTTTATGTGGTTGTGGGAAGAGGCAAGCCATGTCTTCCTACACTACCACCTTGACCAGATTCCCAGGTGTATGATCTTCTTAATATATTGCTGGATTCAGTTTGCTAATATTTTGTTGAAGATTTTAACATTTATGTTTCTCACTGATAGTGGCCTATAATTTTCTTTCTTTGTTGTATAATTACCTGGTTTTGGAACTAGGATAATGCTAGCTTCATTAAATGAGTTTGGGAGTCTTTCCTCCTCTTGATTTTTTTAGAATAGTGTGAGAAGGATGGATCAGTTCTTCTTTAAATATTTGGTAAAATTCACCTGTGACTTTTAGTCCAAGAATTTTGTTTGCTGGGATATTTGATTATTTTTTGTTTTGATAAGTTGTAATTGATGTGTTCTGGTTATCTGTTTCTTCTTGGTTCAGTTTTAGAAGACTGTATATTTCTAGGAATTTATTTGTTTCTTCCAGATTTTCTAATTTGTTGGCATATAGTTGATATAATATTTTCTTATAATACTTTGCATATCTCTAGTGTTACTCGTTACTTCTCTATCATTTGTGATTTTATTTATTTGGGTTATTTTTTTTTTTTATTTTCTTGATCAGTCTGGTTAAAGGTTTATCATTCTTATTTATCTTTCCCAAGAACCAGCTCTTGATTTTATTGATCTTTTGTGTATTTTTTTAAAACTCTATTTCATTTCTTTCTGCTCTTTGTTACTTCCATTCTTCTACTCACTTTGGGCTTTGTTGTTCTTTTTCTACTTTCATTAGATGTCAGATTAGAATGTTTATTTGAATTTTTTTCTTTTTTTTTGTTTCTTTTTTTTTTAAAGTATATTTTATTGATTATGTTGTTACAGTAGTTCCAATTTTTTCCCCTTTACTCCCCTCCACCCAGTGTCTCCCTCCCCCAGCATCCCCCCCAAGTCCATACCCATGGTTCATAAAAAATAACTATCCCTCCCTCTCAGATATTAAGACCATTTGTAATCTTGTAAAGGACAATGGGCGAAGGTCTCAAGCTCCTCTAGCTGCTTCAAGCTGGACATGGTCGTCGTCCTACCTACCCTTGGGTCCAGAAATCCCTAATAATAGTGGGGGTGTGGAGGGGAGGGTGGCCTTCCCACATGGGGAAGGATCGTGCAGATTCCAGGTCAGTTGGCTGTCTCCGGACAACGGCGTGCTTGGTTTAGCAGGCTGGCATCCTTGTTGTGTTCTGGGGGCAACAGATTTGGCAAAAAGGGTTAAAAAGCATAATTCAATCCATAACTACTAGGTGACAACAGGCAGGGATTAATTTTTCAATGTTCCACATTAGGAGAAAAAAAAGAAGAAGAAGAAAGGGCTTCTTTGGAGGAAGGTGTGCTAGGCACATCTCGCCTGTCCAAAACCCTTTTGCCCATTATATTTAGTTTGGGCTGAGGGAAATAGTTTATGTTTCCCCCCTCTCAGACCTCTGGGCCCTTTCTGTCCAAGCCATTAGGATAGAAAAGAGAAACCACTTTTAAAGTGAAGCCCACAGACCACCCCATTCTTCACCAACCCAGCCATTTAGTTCAGCCAAACTGTTGAGTCTCAGGAGGCAGCGCTGCAGAGAGGATTAAGTGAGGCTTATGCATACAGACAATCACTCAGGTAATGCGGTCATAGGCTTATGCCCTTTGAAAACAGAAAACACATGTTAATTTATGTAACATAACCAACAAACAAGTCTCTAAATCTGTAAGACTGTCTTATTGGGAAGACATCCAGTTGCAAGGCACTTGACATTCTACTTGCCTGCAACTTGAATCTCTTTGGTGATATCACAGATATGGTTTAATTTTCAAGTGAAACCATTTTTTAAATGAGAAGAAACTTTTAAGACGGTTAGCTGCCCTACTTTACAGTCTGCCACTGATCATTGTGATTTTCCTTGAATAATGATTTTTCTCCCTAAGATACTCTCCTTGTCTTTAAAGGGACTACATTAAGTCCATTTTTAATTTATCCTGTTCATTTGCATAAACATAACAAGAGCAACAAATGATCACTTATGATCTTTAGTTCTGTTTTGCTGGAACTTACTCAAGGAACATTTAGGGTGGCCCTCAGTCTGCTCTTCAGGGCACAGAAGCTGGGCCACATACCTGGCATTCATCCTTGCCTGTACACACCTGTCCTTTCCAAGTCTTTCTGGTTTTCCATTGTGCCTTAAGGTCCCTTCTAGCCATCTTTCAGGAAAACAACCTTCGTTCCTTCCCTGGAGAGATTGCTGTGGACCGCACAACCAACCATGGCAGCAGGCCTTTTATTTCGCGGGCTTTTATTACCTTTGAAAGTCATTCCCAGTTCCTTAGGGCTTTTTGGCAACAACCTGAGCCCAAGCATGTCTCCTTTAGGCTTGACATTCCAGTCAAAGGCTTGGTCAGAAAAAGGAACCTCTATTAACAACTGGTCTTATTAGTTCTATGCAAAGAAACTTAAGTCATTACTTACTTGTTTAGAATGCCAAACTCTGGAGAGATCAAATAGGGAGAAAAATATACAACGTGAAGGAAAATCTTTATCCTAATATTCACTGAACTGGCATTTCCATTCTTCATATTTTCATTTTCCCCCACTAAAAAATTTTTTTTGTTTGTTTTTCCATTACAGTTGTCTCACTTTTTTTTCCCCCTCTTGCTTCCCTGTATCCTGCCCCTCCCTTGCCCCATATTCAGTCCCCACTCAGTTGCCCATGTCTGTGGGTCATTTATACATGTTCTTTGATTTGACATTTCCCCTTCTTACCCCCTTTTCTCCCTCCCCCCTCCCCCCTTGTTACTGTTAGTCTACTCCTTGTTTACATACCTCTGGTTCAATTTTGCTCATTTGTTTGTGTTGTTCATTAGTTTCCTGTAATAGGTGACAGCATAACGTATTTTTCTTTCGTTGCCTGGCTTGTTTCGCTAAGCATAATTCTCTCTAGTTCCATCCATGTTGTTGCAAATGGTAGAAGTTCCTTCTTTCTTTCTGCTACATAGAACTCCATTGTGTAAATGTACCACAGTTTTTTGATCCACTCATCTACAGATGGGCATTTAGGTTGTTTCCAGCACTTAGCTATTGTAAACAGTGCTGCAATGAACATAGGAGTGCATAAGTTCTTTTGAATCGGTGTTTCAGGATTTTTCGGATATAATCCTAGCAATGGAATTGCTGGTTCAAAAGGCAGTTCCATTTTTAGTTTTTTGAGGAAATTCCAAACTGTTTTTCATAGTGGCTGCACCAGTCTGCATTCCCACCAGCAATGCACCAGGGTTCCCGTTTCTCCGCATCCTCTCCAGCACAAGTTGTTTGTTGATTTGTTGATTATGGCCATTCTGACTGGTGTGAGGTGGTATCTCATTGTGGTTTTTATTTGCATCTCTCTGATGGCTACTGATGTTGAGCATATTTTCATATGTCTATGGGCCCTCTGTATGTCTTCTTCGGAGAAGTGTTTGTTCAGGTCCTTTGCCCATTTTTTAATTGGGTTGTCTGTCTTCTTGTTGTTGAGTCGTATGAGTTCTTTATATATTTTGGAGATCAATCCCTTGTCTGAGATGTCATTGGCGAATATATTTTCCCATATGGTTGGTTTCCTTTGCATCTTGCTGATGTTTTCTTTAGCTGAGCAGAAACTTTTTAGTTTGATGTAGTCCCATTTGTTTATTCTTTCCTTTATTTCCCTTGCCTTAGGAGATATATCAGTGAAAATGTTGCTATGTGGGATATCTGAAATTTTCCTGCCTATCTTTTCCTCTAGGACTTTTATGGTATCACGGCTTACATTTAAGTCTTTGATCCATTTTGAGTTTATTCTGGTGTGTGGTGTAAGTTGGTGGTCTAGTTTCATTTTTTTGCATGTCCCTGTCCAGTTCTCCCAACACCATTTGTTGAAGAGGCTCTTTTCACTCCATTTGATGTTCTTTCCCCCTTTGTCAAATATTAGTTGACCATATGAACCTGGGTTTATTTCTGGGCTCTCTATTCTGTTCCATTGATCTATATGTCTGTTTTTATGCCAGTACCAGACTGTTTTGATTACCGTGGCCTTGTAGTATAGTTTGATATCAGGTATTGTGATTCCTCCTACTGTGTTCTTCCTCAAAATTGCTGTGGCTATTCGGGCTCTTTTTTGGTTCCATATAAATTTTTGAAGTATTTGTTCTAGGTCTGTGAAATATGTTGCTGGTATTTTAATAGGGATTGCATTGAATCTATAAATTGCTTTGGGTAGTATGGACATTTTAACGATGTTGATTCTTCCCATCCATGAGCATGGTATATGCTTCCATTTATTTGTATCTTCTTTAATTTCTTTCTTCAATGTTATGTAGTTTTCTGAGTACAGGTCTTTTACCTCCTTGGTTAAGTTTATTCCTAGGTATTTTATTTTTCTTGTTGCTATGGTAAATTGAATTTTTCTTTCAGTTTCTATCTCTGAGTTTTTATTGTTGGTGTATAAAAATGCCTTTGATTTCTTAATATTGACTTTGTATCCTGCTATTTTGCCGAATTCACTTATTAGGTCGAGTAGTTTTTTTGTGGAGTCTATAGGGTTTTCTATGTACACTATCATGTCATCTGCAAATAATGACAGTTTTACTTCCTCTTTTCCAATTTGGATGCCTTTTATTTCTCTTTCTTGTCTGATTGCGGTGGCTAGAACTTCCAAGACTATGTTGAATAGGAGTGGGGAGAGCGGACATCCTTGTCTTGTTCCTGATCTCAGGGGGAATGCTCTCAGTTTTTGCCCATTGAGTATGATATTGGCTTCAGGTTTCTCATATATGGCCTTTATTATGTTGAGGTATGCTCCCTCTATTCCCATTTTGCTGAGAGTTTTTATCATAAATGGGTGTTGTACTTTATCAAATGCTTTTTCTGCATCTATTGATATTATCATGTGGTTTTTGTCTTTCATTTTGTTTATGTGGTGTATTACGTTTATTGATTTGCGAATGTTAAACCATCCTTGCATCCCTGGGATGAATCCTACTTGATCGTGGTGTATGATCTTTCTAATGTGTTGCTGGATCCGGCTTGCCAATATTTTGTTGAGGATTTTAGCATCTATGTTCATCAGCGATATTGGCCTGTAGTTTTCTTTCTTTGTTGTGTCTTGACCTGGTTTTGGAATTAGGGTTATACTGGCTTCATAGAATGAGTTTGGCAGTCTTCCCTCTTCTTGTATCTTTTGGAATAGTCTGAGAAGGATAGGAGTTAGTTCTTTCCTAAATGTTTTGTAGAATTCACTTGTGAAGCCATCCGGTCCAGGGCTTTTGTGTGCTGGGAGTTTTTTGATTACTGCTTCAATTTCACTAGCTGTTATTGGTCTATTCAGACTTTCTGCTTCTTCTTGATTCAGTTTGGGAAGACTATAGGTTTCCAGGAATTTGTCCATTTCCTCTAGGTTGTCAAATTTCTTGCCATACAGTTGTTCATAATAATTTCTTATAATCCTTTGTATTTCTGTGGTATCAGTTGTGATTTCTCCTCTTTCGTTTCTGATTTTATTTATTTGGGTCCTCTCTCTTTTTTTCTTGATGAGCCTGGTTAAAGGTTTGTCAATTTTGTTTATTTTTTCAAAGAACCAGCTCCTACTTTTGTTGATCTTTTGAATTGTTAGTTTAGACTCTATGTCATTTAATTCTGCTCTGATCTTGATGATTTCCTTCCTTCTACTTGATCTGGGCTTTGCTTGTTGTTCTTCCTCTAGATCTTGTAGCTGTAGGGTTAAATTTTTTATTAGATATTCCTCTAGCTTTTTTAGGTAGGCCTGTATTGCTATGAACTTTCCTCTTAGGACTGCTTTCGCTGTATCCCATAGGTTTTGGGTTGTTGTGTGTTCATTATCATTAGTTTCCAGAAACTTTTTGATTTCTTCCTTGATGTCATTGTTAACCCATTCATTATTTAATAGCATGTTATTCATTCTCCATGAGTTTGAATGTTTTTGAGTTTTTTCCTTGAGGTTGATTTCCAATTTTAAGGCATTGTGATCTGAGAAGATGCTTGATATAATTTCAATTTTCTTGAATTTGTTAAGGCTTGTTTTGTGTCCTACCATGTGGTCTATCTTTGAAAATGTTCCATGTGCACTTGAGAAGTATGTATATTTTGCTTCTTTGGGGTGAAAACTTCTATATATATCGACTAAGTCCATTTGATCTATAGTGTTGTTCAGTGCCTCAATATCTTTGGTGTTTCTTTGCTTCGAAGATCTGTCCATTGTTGACAATGGGGTGTTAAAGTCCCCTACTGTGAGTGTGTTGTTGTCTATATCTTTCTTGGAGTCTTTCAAAAGTTTCCTTACATATTTGGGTGCTCCTAAGTTGGGTGCATATATATTTATAAGGGTTATATCTTCTTGATGGATTTTTCCCTTAAGTATTATGAAATGCCCTTCTTTGTCTCTTTTTATGGACTTTGCTGTGAAATCTGTTTTGTCTGATATAAGTATTGCTACCCCGGCTTTTTTTTCATGCCCATTTGCTTGAAATACTTTTTTCCATCCCTTTACTTTCAGTCTGTGTAGATCTTTTGTTCTAAGGTGGGTCTCTTGTAGACAGCATATATGTGGGTCATTCTTTCTAATCCATTCAGCTACCCTATGTCTTTTAATTGGAGCGTTTAATCCATTTACATTTAAGGTTATTACCGATAAGTACTTATTCATTGTCATTTTTCCCCTTTGTACTCGTGTTCTTCTCTGTCTTTCTCTGTTTCTTTATCTTCTTAGAGCAGACCCTTTAGCATCTCTTGCATTGCTGGTTTGGTGGAGATGTATTCTTTTAGCCTTCTTTTGTCTTGGAAGCTCCTTATTTCACCCTCCATTTTGAATGAGAGCTTTGCTGGGTATAGTATTCTGGGTTGTAGGCCTTTGTTTTTCATTGCTTGAAATATTTTTTGCCATTCCCTCTGGCTTGTAGTGTTTCTGCTGAGAAATCTGATGATAGCCTTACTGGAGTACCCTTGTATGTTATTAGTTGTTTTTCTCTTGCTGCTTTTAGGATCCTCTCTTTGTCTTTGAATGTTGCCATTTTAATTATGATGTGTCTTGAGGTGGGCCTGTTGGGGTTCATCTTCATTGGGACCCTCTGTGCTTCCTGGACTTGCGTGACTCTTTCTCTCGTCATGTTAGGGAAGTTTTCTGTCATTAGTTTTTCAAAGAGGTTTTCTATCCCTTGCTCTTCTTCTTCTCCTTCTGGAATTCCTATGATACGGATATTATTACGTTTCATGTTGTCCTGCAGCTGTCTTAGAACCTCTTCAGTCTTGTTCAGTCTTTTTTCATTTTGTTGCATTGTCTGGGAGTTTTTGTGTAGGTTGTCCTCCAGCTCGCTGATCCGATCTTCTGCTTCCTCTAGCCTGCTTTTAATTCCTTCTACTGTGTTCTTCAATTCAGAGATCGTATTCTTCATTTCCTCCTGGCTCTTATTGATAGCTTCTATGTCCTTTTTCATGCTCACGTAATTTTCTGTGAGTTCCTTGTAGTTTTTCTGGAGTTCTTTGTAGTTTCCGCTGAGCTCATTCAGCTTCTCCATAATCCATGTTTTGAATTCCATATCTGATAGTTCGCTCCTCCCTATTTCATTTAGCACTCTTTCTGGGGATTCTACCTTTCCTTTTGATGGGAGGTTGTTTCTCTGTCTCCCCATTTTTTTGACTCCTATTGTTTGTTGGTGCTTCTTAGAATGATCTGCACTTCCTGGATCTGCCTCTGGAGGCGTCAGATCATGTACCAGTCTGGCCCTAGGCAGCCTGTTGGAGACTTCCAGGGATCTACTGCTGTTGTCTGTCTTCTTTGATTGTTAATCTACTCAATCTGTGATTAGCTATCAGGCTTAAGGACTGTGGGTGTGGCAGCTTAATTCCTGTAGGCAGGGCTTTTGCTTCCCCTCAGGCTGACGCCACTTGGAGGGGAATGGTCTACCCGCAGTACTGGGGATGAGTCAGCACTGGGACCCAGTCGGCCGCTTCCCCAGCTCTCCCTTTAAAGCCACCGCGCCAAACTCTCCCCAAGTGTCTCCAGTCCTCTCTGCCTTCCCTCTGCTTGAGCCCAGGGTAAGTGGTGGCCAAAATATTTCCGTATGTGATCCACTTAAGAGCTCTTTTTCTCCTGCAGTTTCTCTACGGCTAGCAAGAAACCCTGTGGCTTTTCGCTTTTCACAGCTGATACTATTTTACTTTCCACTCTGTTGCTGTATGCTGGGAAGCCCAGCTGGGGGTTTAGACCCTGCCCTTCTCGGGGGGAATCCCCGGCTGCTGAGCTGTTTCTCAGTCCCTTCAGCTGCCACCCATGTGAGCCCAGCCAGCCCTTCCGCGTCTCCGCACTCCCTACCGGTCAAGTTGTGATGTAGCGGCCTTTTCTGTCTCTCCGTGGTTATAAGACTTCTTTCCAGCTAGTGTTCCGTTGGTTATTCCAGATGATTTCTCCAAAATTAAGTTGTAAATCCAGACTGGTCCTGGGAGGAGGTTAGTGTAGCTTCCACTTACTCCTCTGCCACCTTGGATCTCCCTTTTTTTTTTTGTTTCCTGAGATAGGCCTGTATTGCTATACATTTCCCTCTTAGGACAGCTTTTGCTGTGTCCTATAGATATTATGTTACTGTGTGTTCTTTTTCATTTGTCTTAAAGTATCTTTTTATTTCTTTCCTTTTTTAAAAAAAATCTACTTGTTTATTTATTTATTTATTTATTTATTTTTAGAGAGAGGTGAAAGGAGAAAGAGAGGGAGAGAAACATCACTGTGTGGTTGCCTCTCACGTACCCCCAACTGGAGACCTGATGTGCAACCTAGTAATGTGCCCTTACTGGGAACCGAACCAGCAACACTTGGTTCACAGGCTGACATTCAATCCACTGAGCCACAGCAGCCAGGGCTTTATTTCTTTCTTGATCTTACTGTTAACCATTTTTTGTTTGTTTGTTTAGTAACATGTTATTTAGCCTCCATGTGTTTTGTGTTTTTAAGTTTTTTCTTGTAATAGGTTTCTAGTTTCATACCATTGTAGTTGGAGATGATGCTTGATATGATTTTAATCTTTTTAAATTTCTTGAGATTTCTTTTTTGTCTTAACATTTAGTCTACCTTGGAAGCTGTTTAATATGAAATTGAAAAATGTATATATTCTGATCCTTTGGGGTGAAATGCTCTGAAAATATCAATGAAGTCTATGTTGTCTAACATGTCCTTTAAGTCACTGTTTCTTTGCTGATTTTCTGTCTAGAAGATCTATCTATTTACATAAATGGAGTTTTCTAATCTCCTAATGTGATTGTATTACTGACAATCTCTGCCTTTATCTTCATCAAGATTGTTTTATATAGTTATGTGCTCCTATGCTTGGTGCGTAAATATTTACAAGAGTTATATCCTTTTTTTGGATTAATGTCTTTATCGTTATGTAGTGTCCTTCTTTGTCTTTTATTATAGCCTTGGTTTTAAAGTCTAATTTTGTCTGATTTATAATAAGTATTGCTATCCCATCAGCCAGGCCCTCCACGCTGCTGATGGGTCTGAGTGTGGACTGGCAAGTACATCTAATGTTCAGGTCATTTTCAGGTCTTCCCTGGTTTTGCTTTCTCGTGGGCCTTTCTGATTTTTCTTGTGCATATATGTAGTCTTTGGTAACCATGGGTTTGTGAATGGCCTGAACAAGCTTCAGGTTCTGTTCTTCATTCCTCTGGTAAATCTGGAGTATGTAAAGTGTTATCAAATCCAGATGGCATCTGACCTTCCAATACTGCCAGTGAAATAGCTAGCTACTCTATCTGTTGTTTGCTTCAAACAGGACAACCTCAGGCTATCAAACTCTGTTTGCTTACCATGGAGATCACCATTCTCAGTTAGAATGCATCGAGTAAAGTGGGTCTCCTCTGGCAATGGTAACAAGCCCTGGCATGGGTTGTGGGACCACAGCAGCAGAGACTCACACCATTTTTACCCAAACTTCAGAGGTTTTCACAAATAAACACTTCTTAGCTTGTTGTAGGTCTTCGGTAGATTTCCAGAGTGCTAAAACGTATTTTAAAAGAATTTTGTCCGACTTTATAGTTGCTTTTCAAAGGTAGAGATGCTTTGTCAAATTCATCACCTCATCAGGATGAAAGTGAAACTCCCTGACTTATTCAGAATCACACTCCAATAACAACAGTTTTATAGAAATGGACATTGGAAGGAGTTGTAAACTTTTCAAAGCTACCAGGTACAAGAGTTTCACATGTAAACTACATTTGTTGAATTGATTATTTTTTGTAATCAACAACTCTTATTTTTAGATATTCTTTGTATTTATTTAATCTACATTTTAAAGTAAACACTGAGTTCTCTTTGAAGAAGTGTCTATTCAGTTCCTTTGCTGATTTCTTTATTGCATTATTTGTTTTTGGTGTTGAGTTTTGTAAATTTTTAATAAATTTTGGATATTAACCCCTTATCAGATGTATCGGTAAGTATGTTATCCCATTCGGTGGGATGTCCTTTTATTTTGTTGATGGTCTTTGCTGTGCAAAAAGTTTTTAGTTTGATGTAGTCTCATTTGCTTATTTTTTCCTTTATTTGCCTTGACATATAAAAAGATGCTCAATGTCACTAAACATCAGAGAAGTGCAAATTAAAACCACAATGAGACTTCCGGCCAAGAAGGAGGCCTACACAGACATGCTGGGTCTCCACCACAACTAAGAAGGAATACAACTTCCTCAAAACTAGAGACAACCAGAAATTCCAGAAAATCAAGCTGCATGGAAGCCCAACAAACAAAGATATAAAAAAGAAATACTCATCCAAACAGGTAAGAGGGGCAGAGCCCGGGTGGAGAGGATGCAATGTGGTGGCACTGGCAGTGGCAGGCTGGTGGAAAACACAGTCACACATTTTAAAAGTGGGGAGGAATACCTGGGGAGTGTTCCCAGCTCCTGACAAGACCACAAAGCTCATAGTCCTGGCGCCAGGGAAGGTAAAGTCTCATTGCTTCTGACTGTGCAAACCAGTGGGGGTTGGGGCAGAGGAAGAAACTGCCAGTGTTCAGTGGAGTCCACATCTTGAAAGGGCTCCCACAGTCCTAGAATGTCTGCAGACCCACCCACTCTGGGAACAATTGCCAGGGCAACAGCTAGAGAGGCGTCAGTCCCATACAAAAGTGGTAGAAGTGCCTGGAAAAGGGGCAAGTGCTGAGAAAGTGGCATTATTCCCTCTCTGACGCCTCCCCCACATACAGTGCCACAACGTGGTGAAACTGGGAGCCCTGTACTGAGGAACACCTAAGGCTCCACCCCTTACAACGAAACAGGTACAACAGCTCTACCTAAGACATAGAGGTAAACAAACACAGGAGCCTATCAAGATGGGGAGAGAGATAAGTATGGCTCAAAACAGGGAACAGATCAAGGTTCCAGTGGGAGAACTAAGCAATGAGCAGATAGCCAACCTAACAAATGCAGAATTCAAAACACTGGTGATAAAGATGCTCACAGGCTTGACAGATATGCTTGAGTATGGCAAACGCATAAGGGAATAAGTGAAGGCTATGCTAAATGAAACGAAGGAAAATCCACACAAAACCAATGGTGAAGGGAAGGAAACCGGGGTTTAAATCAATGGTTTGAAATATAAGAAAGAAACAAACAGTTAACCAGTACAGAATGAGGAAACAAAAATTGAAAAGAGTGAGGAGAGGCTTAGGAACCTCTGGGACAACTTTAAACATGCCAACATCTGAATCATAGGGGTGCCTGAAGGAGAGGAGGAAAAGCAAGAAATTGAAAACTGTGAAAAAATAATGGAAGAAAACTTCCCAAATTTGGAAAAGAAAATAGACATACAAGTCCAGGAAGCACAGAGAGTTCCAAACAAGCTAGACCCAAAGAGGACCACACCAAGACACATCATAAATGAAAATGCCTAAGGTGAAAGATCAAGAGAGAATCTTAAAAGCAGCAAGATAAAAGCAGAGAGTTACCTACAAAGGGGTGCCTGTACAACTATCAGCTGATTTCTCAAAAGAAACTTTGCAGGCAAGAAGGGACTGGCAAGAAGTATTCAAGATGTTGAAAAGCCAGGAGCTACAGCAAGATTACTTTATCCAGCAAAGCTATCATTTAGAATGGAAGAGCAGATAAAGTGCTTCCCAGACAAGGTAAAGCTAAAAGAGTTCATTATCACCAAGCCATTATTATATGAAATGATAAAGGGACTTATTTAAGAAAAAGAAGATCAAACTATGAACACTAAAATGACAACAAACTCACAACTATCAACAACTGAATCTAAAAATAAAAACAAAATCCAACTAAGCATACCAGAATAGGAATGGAATCATAGGTATGGGGATCATTTGTAGGATTATCAGCTGGGAGGGCAAAGAGGGAGAAACGGGGAAATGGTGCAGGGATTAAGAAGCATAACTGGTTGGTACAAAATAGACAGGGGGAAGTTAAGAATAATATAGGAAAGGGTGAAGCCAAAGAACTTATATGCACAACCCATGGACATGAACTAAAGGGGGTGGGGGGTGGGATTGCTGGGGGAAGGGGAGTAATGGGTAGAGGGGAGCAAAGAGGAAAAATTGGGACTACTTAACAACATAATCAATAAAATATCCTTTTTAAAAGAGCCAGAATGAAGTATCACCTCACACCTATCAGAATGACTATTATCAATAAATCAAAGAACAGCAAGTGTTGGTGAGGATATGGATATTAGGAAATGCAATTGGTGCAGCCACTGTAGAAAGTATTATGGAGTAACTCCAAAAAATTAAAATTGTACTGCCTCATGATCCAGAGAATTCACCCATGGGAATTTATCTGAAGAAACCCAAACCATGAATTTGAAAGAATATATGCACCCCTATGTTCACTGTTGCATTATTCACAATAGCTAAGATTTTTAAGCAGCTCAGTTACTCATCAACAAAGGAGTGGATAAAAAAGCTGTGGTACATTTTTACAATGGAATACTACTCAGCCATAAAAAAGAAGGAAATCTTACCTTCTGTGATAGCATGGATGGACCTGGAGAACATTATGCTAAGTGAAACAAGCCAGTCAGAGAAAGATAAATACCTACCTATGAGTTCACTTATATGTGGAATCTAATGAACAAAATAAACTAACAAACAAAATAGAAACAGACTCATAACTGTCAGAGGGGTGGAAGTAGGGGGGATGGGTGGAAAAGGTGAAGGGATAAAGAAAAAAATTTCATACACATCAGTATGGTCATTACTAGGGGTAAATGGTAGTGGGGGGAGGCAGGAAAGAGTAAAATGGGGATAAATGGTGATGGTAAGAGACATGACTTGGGGTGGTGAACACACAATACAACATACAGATGCTATTTATAGAATTATACACCTTAAACCTATAATTTTATGAACTACTGTAACCCCCAATAAATTCAATTGAACAAATGAAAAGGGAGAGTAACTGAGCCCTAAGGCAGAAATAGGGAGAGGGAAATGGTTGAGTGCTTAAGGAAGTCCGAAGAGCTCTGGTCTAGTCATCTGTAAGAGTGAATTTAGATTCTAGCTACTGTGTGACTTTGGACCAATCACCAATCTCTCTGGGCACCAGTTTTCCCATTTATGAAATGAAGGGGATATAAGGAAGAGTAGCAGATGGGAGAGAGATTGCAGAAATGTCCAAGGCATGGTTTCTACTTAGCTGGAGAGACTAGCCTGAGAGAGAACTACATTTCTAAACTGTGGTAGCAGTGGTGGTGGTAGTGATAGCAGTGAAAATATGAGGAAGGAAAGGACCTTAACAGAGGTCTGAGCTAAAATTATGATCTCATTTAATACCTTCATTCAGGATCTAGACCTGTGCTGTCCAATATGGCGGCATTTAGCCACATGTGGCTACCGAGTACACAAGATGTAACTAATCTGAATCAAGATGTGCTGTAAGTGTAAAATACATTCAGGGTTTTAAAAACTTAGTACAAATAAATGTAAATATTTCCTTAATAATCTTTAAAATATTGATTCAATGTTGAAATGATAGTATTTTGGATATATTGGGTTAAATAAAACATATAAAAACATTTAAGTATATACTGAGTTAATTCAACCCAACTAGTTATGCACATATTTCTTAATGTAAGTATGTAAAATATAATAAAATATGTAGGAATATAGATATCATCTTTAGAATGAAGAAATAACACCTAGTCATAAAACTGAAGATTTTATTTCTGTGTAAGTTCTTTCCTCACCAATTTCTGTTACAGATGAATCCCCATTTTGTTAGGCAAAAATGTAAACACCCACTCCATTTACAATAGAAACTTAATTAGCATATATATACATGCTACACTGTTTTCAGTCTTGCATCATATGGTAACATAATGGTAATGGATCTGTTCAGAATTTGTATAAATTTGAAAATGCATTTTATGAAAAAATATATGCAAATATGCCATACGGAGAGAAGCAAAGGGTACTTATTTCTCATGAAATCTAGTTTGGTGAGTTTGATATGTATCTGCAGTTCTGGAAACTGGGGTTTGAATCACACAGCTAACCTGGAACCTGAAACAACTGGTAAGTTGCTTTGGCTGATGAAGGGAGAATAATTGCTAATAGTTTTAGACTTATCTGCATTCTTGGCATTTATTTTGACTAAAATTGCTTGAGCGTTTATGAAGGACCAGATGTTTGTCAAACATAAAAGAGTGAGCCCTTATGGGGAAGCCATTTTAGATACTGTACAAAAAATCTAGAAGTTTAAGGAGGCCTCTGAAGACAATGATCCAAAGTGGATATCTTTATTTCCTAAAAGCTAAGAAGAAATAAAGGCCAACAGAATGGGTTGCGTTCACTGAGGTTAAGGGAGTTCCAGATGAAAACAGCTATGGGTACAGAAGTAACCCTGAGAAGAAGAGCTAGCTTTAAAATAATCACCAGATCCAGACTGCTCAAAACCATTTTATAGTATCAGCCAGAGAAGAACTCAACTATGCACCCTAATTTTGATCTTGGTAAAATCACCTGGGGGTGGGGGGATGGAATTAAGCAGGAAAGAGGAAAAGTACTGCATCTTCCTTGAACCCCTAATGCAAGTGGCCATGAAGTCTGGCCTAGCTGATCAATTTTGACTTTGGGCCTTTTTATAGTTATGTGGGGTTGGCAATTCTGTTTCAGTTCTTTGTGAGTTAAAGCAACCCTATGGACATTTTATTACTTGACAGTAAGGTTTTTCAACCTGGGTTGGGAGAAAAATATCTGAATACTTAAAGGATAGTAGGAAACAATGTTTCTTTCTAATAATATCCCAAGAATCAAAAAAGTGGTTACAAATATTAATGGGTTTTTGTTTGAACACTTTTTGGTGATATGATTGTTCAAAGCTGAAATATTTGCATAATTTATCACAATGCGTGAGATGTACGTGAATGTCACCTTTAAATTAACTTTTGGAAAGAAACTATTGTCTTTGTATTTTATATAATTTTGATTATACTATGTCATGGCTTAGTATTTTTCCCCTTAAAATTTCAATGTGTATACCAGTCAAGATGGCAATGTAGGTAAATGCGATACTCGCCTCCTCCAACAACCACATCAAAATTACACCTAAAGTACAGAAAGAAAGAAAAAAAATCATTCAGAACCACCTAAAATCTGGCTGAATGGAACTTCAACAACTACAGAATTAAAGAAGAAATGACCTTAAGACTGGTAACAGTGGCAAGATGTGGAACACGCTGGTCCCACATACACATGTGGTGGATAAAAATCAGGAGGGGGACATTTTGCTTGCCTCCTTGCACAACTAGAGAAAAAAATTCAACTAGACTACAAAACATATCACCCAGAATTGTCAGAAAATTGAGCTATTCACAAGTCCTACAACCAAAGATTTAAAGAAGCCACATTCATCCAGACAAGTAGGAGGGGCAGAGACGTGGAATGACATGGAGAGGTGCAGAAACATGGAACAGGCAGTCTCACATCCACATTTGGTGGATAAAAATTGGGAGGGATACCTTTGGAGTGAGGGATCCCAGCCACAGACCAGACCACCCAGCCCAGGGTTCCAGTGCCAGAAATAGAAGTCCCCCTAACTTCTGGCTGTAAAACCAGGGGGGATGGGACAGTGGAAAAAACTGTGGGATTCTCAAGAGACTCCTCTTGAGAATGGACAGCAATGAACTTAGGACTCACACAGACCCACCCCCTCTGGGATTCAGCACCCGGGCAACAGCTGGAAGGGCACTGGTGGCATACAGGGAGAAAGTGAAACGACTGGCAACAGGGCAAGGGTCAGGAGAGAGCTTTCTCCTGGGCAAAATTCCAGAGGCCAGGCAGTAGCATTGTCTCCTCTATGAGCCCTCCCTCACAGAAAGCAACAGAGCAGTGACATGGGTTGCCCCATCCAGGCAATTACCTAAGGCTTCACTCCATGCAAGTTAACAGATTCACTTTTCTATAATAGGTCACTCTACTAAGACAGGGAGTCAAAGCAGCTCTACCTAATACACAGAAACAAACACAGGGAGGCTGAAAAAATGAGGAGACAAAGAAATATGGCCCAAATGAAAAAACAGAAAAAAATGGCCCAGAAAAAGAACCAAATGAAATAGAGATAAGCAACTTATCAAATGCAGAGTTCAAAACACTGGTTACTAGGATGCTCTAGGAATTCATTGGGTACTTCTACAGCATAAAAAAGACTCAGGCAGAAATGAAAATTACATTAAGTGAACTAAAGAAAGAAACCTACAGGGAATCAACAGTGGGGAAGATGAAGCCAGGAATCAAATTAACAATTTGGAACACAAGGAAGAAAAAAGCATTCAATCAGAACAGTGGAAGAAACAAGAATTCAAAAAAATGAGCATAGGCTAAGGAGCCTCTGAGAACTTTTACCTATACCAACATCCAAATCATATGGGTGCCAGAAGGAGAAGAGGAAGAGCAAGAAATTGAAAACTTATTTGAAAAATAATGAAAGAAAACTTCCCTAATTTGGTGAAAGAAACTTAAATATAAATCCACAAAGCACAGGGTCCCAAACAATATGGACCCAAACAGGACCACACTAAGACACATCATAATTAAAATGTCAAAGGTTAAAGATAGAGAATTTTAAAAGCAGCAAGAGAAAAGCAGAGAGTTACCTACAAAGGAGTTCCATAAGACTGTCAGCTGATTTCTGAACAGAAACTTTGCAGGCAAGAAGAGACTGGCAAGAAGTATTCAGAGTGATGAAAAACAAGGACTTAAACCAAGATTACTCTATCCAGCCAAGCTATCATTTAGAATGGAAGGGCAGATAAAGTGCTTCCCAGACAAAGGAGTTCATCATCACCAAGCCATTATTATATGAAATCCTAAAGGGAATTACATAGGAAAAGAAGGCAAAAATGATGAACATTAAAATGGCAATATATTCACAACTATCAATAATTGAATCCAAATAACAAACTAAGCAAACAAGCAGAACAGGAACAGAATCATAGATATGGAGATCATTTGGAGGGTTATCAACTGGGAGGTTATCAGAGGGAGAAGGAAGGTGAGGGGATTAGGAAGCACAAATTGGTAGGTACCATATAGACAAGGGGATGTTGAGAACAGTATAGGAAGTGGAGTAGTCAGAGAAATTATATGCATGACTCGTGGACATGAACTAAGTTGGGGAGACTTGTGGAGGGAATGGGTGTACCAGGTGGAGGGGGTCTATGAGGGAGGAATTGGGACAACTGTAATAACATAATAAAACATATTTTTTAAAAATCAGCAGGGATATCTTAGCTGTGGAGTGCCCACCTAAGGAGCAAGGGGTCCCAGCCCCACACCGGGCCCTCCATCCCAGGGGTCTAGTGCCAGGAAGAAAAGTCCCCATAACTTCTGTCTGTAAAAATCAACAGGTATTGTGGCTGGTGAAATGGAGGGCTTCTGGAGTCCCAGGGATTTCTTCTTAAAGGGTCCACACACACACTTACTCGGACTAACTCCCTGTAAGTTCCAGTGCTGGGGCAGCAGCTCAAAAGGCACCGGAGGCATGTAGGAGGAACTGAGCTGCCCCACATCATAGCAAGACCTTGGGGGACAGTTTTCACCCAGACAAAAGTACTGACAGAGGCCATTGTTTCTTTGATGAGCCTTCTCTCCACAGAGTGGGCAGGTGGGTGCCATATCTGAGACACTATCAACCTGGCTCACACTGTTTGCTCCACCCTGATAATTCCCTAAGGCCCTGTCCTACCCCAATTTTGGACACACCCCAGCTGTTTCCTGTGACTTTTCCATACGAATATCCTGTCTTGGCTCATGCTTCAAACTTTTAAAAATTCTTTCAAACAAGCAGCATCTAACCTCAGCATGCCCCAGATCTCTTGCAAAGTGGCCCCAGGCCTTGCACAAGCAGAGTCAGCCTCAGTTCTCAGCTTAGCCTCACCTGGGCAACTCTAATCCCAGGACAAGTAGCAGTCATCTGCAAATAGTTTTATAGCTCATGCGAGGTGGCCCTAGGAAGAACACAGGCAGCAACTGACCTTGACCTGCACCTCCCAGGAGGCCCCAGAGCCAGAGCCCATAGTGGATAGCTTCAGACCATGTCAAAGCATCACCACCCAACAACTTTCACAAGTGACACACTCAGGGTGTGGACTCAGCAGGCAACAGGGACCTGCTAAAGTAAGTCCTGCTCTGTGGAGTGGGCCCCTGTACAGCTGATACTCTCTGGTGGTCAAAGTTTGGTGGTGGGTCCATGCACCTGATCATCCTGGGTATAAATCTCTCTCATGGACAGGCAAACAGAAAACTAAGCTCAACTACAATAAGAAGGTGTATACAGTCCACACAAGGGGTGCACCTCTGGTACCCAGCTCAGGTAATCAAAGAGGATGTGCCACTGGACCCGACAGGACACCTACAACATTGGGCCACTGGGAGATATAGCAGTTCTACCTAACACATAGCAACAAACAAAAGGAATCTGCCAAAATGAGACAAAGAAACACATCCCAAAAGATTAGAACAAAACTCAAAAAAATGGAGTAAACAAAGTGGAGACAAGCAATCTACAGGATGCAGTGCTCAAAACACTGGTTATAAGGATGATCAATGAATTTAGTGAGAACCTCAACAGCATGAAAAAGGACCAATCAGAAACTAAGGATACACTAATTGAAATGAAGAATAATTTACAGGGAATCAATAGTAGAGTAGGTGAAGCTGGGAATCATACCAGTGATTTGGAGTATAAGGAAGAAAAACACTGAACCAAAACAACAGAAGAAAAAGAATCCAAAAAAAGAGAAAGAGAGAGAGAGAGAGAGAGAGAGAATAATGTAAGAAACCTATGGGACAATTTCAAGTGTACAAACATTTGGGTAATAGAGATGCTGAAAGGAGATGAGAGAGAGCAAGAAATTGAAAATTTACTTAGAAAAAAACAACAGAAAATCCCCCTAACTTGGTGAAGGAAATGGACATACAAGTCCAGGAAGAACAGAGAGTTCCAAACAAATGAACCCAAAGAGGACCACACCAAGACACATTATAATTAAATTCCCAAAAGTTAAAGGCAAGGAGAGAATTTTAAAACAGCAAGAGAAAAGCAGTTATTACCTACAATGGTACTCCCATAAGACTATCAGCTGATTTCTCAAAAGAAACTTTACAGGCAAGAAGAGACTGGCAAGAAGTATTCAAGTGATGAAAAGCAAGGACCTACAATCAAGACAACTTTATCCAGCAAAGCTATCATTTAGAAAAGGACAAATAAAGAGCTTCTCAGTTGAGAAAAAGCTAAAGGAGCTCACCACCAAGAAACCAGTATTATATGAAATGTCAAAAGGCCTTCTTTAAGAAGAATAAAAAGACCAAAAATATGAACAATAAAATGGATATATATATGTATACATATATATACATATATATGTATACACATATGTATACAAACACACACACACAATTCAATCCAAAAAACAAAATAAGCAAGCAGAACAGAAACAGACTCATAGATACAGAGAACATTTTCATGATTGACAGATAGGAGGGGGGTTAGGGGGATGACTAAGAAAGGTCAAGGAATTATGAAGTACAATTGGTTGTTACAGAATAGTCATGGGGATGTAAAGTACGACGTAGGGGATATAGTAAATAGTATTCTAATAACTATGTATGGTGTCAGATTGTTAACAAAAAGGGATTGACCTGGAGCAGGTCTGCCTCATGCAGGCATAGAGTGTGTGGATTCTTCATGTGGGAAAGATTTTACAACGCAAGCCCTGTTGATTTTGAGAATATGTTTATTAAAGCTGGGGAGAGTGAAACAACGGAAGGACTTAGGATAGAAAGAGTAAGAGGAGAGAGCCTAGGCAATGCTCTGTTTTAACTTTCTAGAAACATATACGGACGCAGTGAGCCAAGGTGGGGCTGCTGTTGGCTCACTGGGAAGTGAAGGTCACAGTTTCAGAAGTTAGCCCTGGGATGGGAGTGCTGCTTTTAGCTCACTCTGAAGTCAGAAAAAGAGACCCTTGGAAATAGGATCAGGGGGTAAGCCCAGGGTGAGCGCCACTGCCAGCTGCTCCCTTGGCTGCAAGTCCCTTGGAAACCCTTAGAGTTTAGGAGGAAAAATTTCATGCCTGGGAAGGGCATGGGTGTACTCCAGAGCAAGCCCACAGTGTCTTTGTCCTGAGGGCTCTCTCTCTTCTTTCTTTCTCTTTCTTTCTTTCTTTCTTTTTTTTTCTTCTTTCTTTTCTTTCTTTCTTTCTTTTTCTTCTCTTTCTTTCTTTCTTTCTTTGTTCTTTTCCTTCTTTTCTTTTTTTTCTTTCCTTCTTTCTTTCTTTCTTTCTTTCTTTCTTTCTTTCTTTCTTTCTTTCTTTCTTTCTTTCTTTCTTTCTTTCTCCTTCCTTCCTTCCTTCCTTCCTTCCTTCCTTCCTTCCTTCCTTCCTTCCTTCCTTCCTTCCTTCCTTCCTTTCTTTCTTTCCTTCTCTCTTTTTCTCTTTCTTTCTCTCTTTCTCTCTTCTTTTTGCTAGCAAGAATCCTAGGAGAGGGTTTGAGTAGACTCTTCATCAGCTTTCCAGGTACATTTTTAATAGCTCCTGAGGAAAATCTAGGCCCTACCCAAGAGTAGTCTCCTGGTCTACCTCCATGCCTTTATAAGGCTTTTCTGCCTTCAAAAGAGGTTGTCAATTCTATTCCCAGCCCAGCTGACTATTAACATTTATGGTTCTACTTTTAACTACACTCCAGGTGCCTAGCAATGAGAATAACATCAAATTCACAATAGTTGTCCAAGTGAGATAAATAATATTTTATGGAAGATTGACTGAATGATCTATTCTTCTAGTTTATGCTCAGATGGTCAAAATTTATAATCACAATCTCAGAAATATTGCTGGTTCAATTCCAAACCACCGCAATAAAGCAAGTCCTGTGAAATTTTTGGTTTCCCACTACATATAGAAGTTATGTTTACACTATACTGTAGTCCATTAAGTATGCAATACCATGTCTTAAAAAACAATGTAGCTACCTTTATTGCTAAAAAATACTAACTGTCACTGGAGCCTTTAGCAAGTTGTAATCTTTTGACTGGTGCAGTCTTGCCTCAATGTTGATTGTTGTTGATTCAGATGGTGGTAGCTAAAAGTTAGGGAGGCTGTGACTATTTCTTAAAGTAAGACAATAATGAAGTTTGAACACCTAGAGGCCATTGTAGGGTTATTAATTGGCCTAATTTTAATATTATTGCGTCTCAGGGAATAGGGAGGCCTGAAAAGAGGATGCGGGGAAGAACGGCTGGCTGGTGGAGAAGTCAGAACACACACAACCTTTATTATGTTCACCATGTTACATAGTGCATAGTTTGTAGTGCCCCAAGCAATTATAATAATAACATCATAGATTATAATAACAAATATAATAATAATGAAAAATTTGAAATATTGCAAGAATTACCAAAACTTGATACACAGAGACACAAAATAAGCAAATGTTTTTGGGGAAATGGCACTGATGGACTTGCTTGATGCAGGGCTGCCACAAACCTTCAATCTAGAAAAATACAATGTCTACAAAGAGCAATAAAGAAAAGTTCAATAAAACAAGGTAAGCTTAAAATTTAAAAATCCAAGGTACACCTTGCTTTAGCTATAGTTTGATGCTGGGGATCAGACTATATCAAGAGAACCTAGTTTCTTTTCAGGTTCAAGAGTCTCTGCTTCCTCCAGGCTGGCTCCATCCTCATGATGGCAAGGAGGCTACACTCATTAGCCTCAAAACTTCAAATCCAACTAAAAGAGATATTCCCTTTATTAATTGCTTTCACTAAAATTCTGGGATTCACTAAGAATCACTCATCAGAAGGTATGCACTTACTACATCCTTTCCTCTCTGGCTTACTAGAATATAGATATAATGGCTGGTGCTTATGCAGCCATTTTGGAGGTAAAAGCCTCATGGAGAGCATGGCCAAGCAGTATAGACAAAGCCTGAGTCCCCACCTTTGGAAAGCTGCCCTGTTAGTCCTGCATATCACTTTATACTTATTTTACATGAAAGAGAAATAAACTTCTACAATGTTTAAACCATTGTTATTATATTATTTTTCTTTCTTCTGTCACTCACAGCCTAATCTAATCCTCAGCCATTCAAAGTGTATGGTGTTGAGATAGACCATGGCATTTCAGGAGCCACAGATAGTATAATAACATAGGGCAAGCAGAAATAGGAGGAGGAAAGAAAATCCAGTGGTGACTAAAGAACATTTTATGCAGTCCTGATTAGTCTTTACTCTTAGCTTCTATTCCAACTAATGACCTAATGTAGTTATTTAGGATATTTTTTATCAGCCATTGTAAGTTTAAACTCTTGTTAGTTCAGGATTTTTTTCTCCCTCCCCATATTTGTTCAGATCATTTGAACTCCTGAATGTTTATATGAGTTCATTGTATTAAAGGTAGAGTGTAGAATTGGACATTGATCTAACTGAGAGATGACAAAGGCCTTTGCTAAAGCAATGGCTGTGAAGTCTTGTCTTTTATTTATTATTTTCATATTTTTTAAGACTTTATTTTTTTGTTTTTTTGTTTTTTTATTTTATTGTTATTCAATTATAGTTGTCCCAGTTCATCCCCCATTGCTCTCCCCTGCCCTGCCCACCCCCACCCCCACACCCCTGTTCCCATAGTCAGTCCCCACCCTGTTGTCCATGTCCATGGGTCCTTTATACTTGTTCCTTGACTAAACCCTTCCCCTTCTTTCCCCCGTTACTCCCCTCCTCCCCTCTGGACGCTGTCTGTTCTTTGTTTGCATGTCTCTGGTTCTATTTTGCTCATTAGTTTATTTTTGTTCATTAGGTTTTTCTTATAGGTGAGATCATATGGTACTTGTCTTTTGCTCCCTGGCTTATTTCACTTAGCATAATATTCTCCATTTCCAACCATGCTGTGGCAAAGGGTAGGAGTTCCTTCTTTCTTTCTGCTATGTAATATTCCATTGTGTAAATGTACCACAGTTTTTTTACCCACTCACTTACTGATGGGCATTTAAGCTGTTTCCAGCACTTGGCTATTGTAAATAATGCTGCTATGAACATTGGGGTGCATAAGTTCTTTTGAATTGGTGTTTCAGGATTCTTCAGGTATAATCCCAGCAGTGGAATCACTGGGTCAAAAGGCAGTTCCATTTTTAGTTTTTTGAGGAAATTCCATACTGTTTTCCACAGTGGCTGCACCAGCCTGCATTCCCACCAACAGGGCACTAGGGTTTCCTTTTCTCCACACCCTCACGAGCACTTGTTGTTTGTTGATTTGTTAATGATGGCCATTCTGGCTGGTGTGAGGTGGTATCTCATTGTGGTTTTAATTGTATCTCTCTGATGGCTAGTGATGTTGAGCATCCTTTCATATGCCTGTGGGACTTCGGTATGTCCTCCTTGGAAAAGTGTTTGTTTAGATCCTTTGCCCATTTTTTAATTGGATCGTAGTCTTATTTTTTAAGCATTAAGGAGTACCTAGAGGAAATTCTACCATCAGATGCTCCTCACTACAAATATAATAAAATTAAAATAATGTCCACACAAGTTAAAAATTACTATTACATTTTTAAAGTATAAATTGACTTCTGATTCATTTTGGATGGCCTGTCCTCTTCAGGAAAAAATTGTAAAGACAAAAATCATAATTTTTTAGAGTACTGTGGGTAGCATGAACATACATTCCAAGCTAACGTCTAATTTTTATTTCCATTCACACTATTCATATACTCTGGAAAAGCTCTATTTTCTCAAACAGCCCAATTAGTTAGTTAAACAAGAATTAAATGAAGCTAGTTAACCAGTTGAAATCAGAAATCTGGTTCTAGTTTAATCTGTCTCTAATTGTGAGGATCAGGATATTTAGGGTACCGAGGATCTTAATCACTTCATATGGACCCCACAATAGTCTATCTCATCACTCCCTGGTGAAACTGTTAGAAAAATATCCAGTTTTAACATCAAATATAATTTATTATCAAGTTAATCCTCTGTAGCCAAAAATTATGAAACACTCAATTTATAAATATGAACTTGAACTAATAAAATTCTGTCTCTACTCTCCATACTCAGAATTTTTTCCTTTCAGACAAAGTCTAAAAAAGTGGTGCTTCCAGTAACTAAGGTGATGAAGACTGACAAAGGAGCACATTCTTCAGGTTGTTTTCTCACTTGTGTATCACAACACCCATAGCAACTATATAAAGCACTTCTTGGTGTTTAATGTAGCAAACACAAAGAGCACCTGAAGAAGTTGTGAGTATTTTAAGAGACTCTCAAAACCAGAAGATGCATTAGAGATCATCTAGTTCACTGGCTTTTGAAATTTTTTACTTTGATCCAAAAGAAATACATTTTACATCTTGACCCAGAGCACACACATGTGTGGACACACACATGCTCATACTCACACTTATGCACATATCATTGAAACACAAACATCCCTATTATGTACAATGTACTCTGGTGTTTTCTTTTGTTTTTTAGTCTGGTAGTTACCCACCAAATTGATTTTCTTATCCCCAGTTTCAAAAACATTGAGGCAGTTTAACCTTTTTACTGTGTAGATGATGAAACAAACTCAGAGAAAGTATGTGGTTTATAAAAAGCCCCCAAATTAACTGGCAATACTGGGACCTTAACACAGGTCTCTTGACTCCTGATCAATAAACAACAAAAAAAAGGTTAGATCCTCCTTCCCAGTTCTTCCCAGATTTTCACTTTCTTTTAGAAATATATAGTAGCATATCCTTGCAGCATAAGCAGCTTTCTTAAAACAAATGTGCCTTACTTACCTGCCTTATTTTCTAAGTTTACACTTCTATAAACACTTACATACCATTTTAATTAAAATATTAAATTATTTGTACTTAACATGGATATCCAAATATAGTTGAAATTAAGGTTATTATTGGATTATTCAAAGCCAAATTTTTGTAATCATAAATTAATTAATTTTTGTTCATCATGAAGCTCATCAGGTTGTATGCACACTGCACATATGTAATAGTAGTCCAGGTTCATAGAGAATTATGGTTAACAGTTTATTTCCACTCAGTGAGAATTTATAGAGCACCACTATGTGCTAGCTGTATATGTGCTGAAGAAATAACAATGAATTAGTAAGTCCTCCTAGTCTTGAGGAACTTACAAGCTAGCAAGAGAGACAGGCATACCAATAGCCACAATTCAATATGAGATATATTATAGAAGACAAGTACAGAGTACTCTGCTTAACTGCTGTAGGACACAGATTAGAGATAAATCGATTCTCCTAGGGGGTATAAATGGTTTTGGAAGACTATAGTGGGGAGATAATATTTGTTCTGTGCCTTAAGATATAAGTAGAAATTTGACGACCAGATGAAGGGGTATAAGGAGAAGAGACAATAGCTTTGGGAGGAAAAAAAGTAAAACATGAATAGCATGTCATATAGAGGAATCACTGCCTAGATTAGAGATGCCACATTATGATTGGTCATACATAACATAATTAGGTATTTAGACTTCATCCTAGGGTGAATAAGTCACCAAAGGTGTTTGACAAACTAATTCTGGAAGCAATGTAGATACTAAATTGTAGGCTATTATGGGTTGAATTGTATCCTCAAAAAAAAAAAAAAAAAAAAAAAAGACAGATCGAAGTTCTACCTCCAGTACTTCAAAATGTGCCTTATTTGGAAATAGTCTTTGGAGATAAATGATCAAGGTAAGATGAGATCATTAGTATGGGCCCTAACCCAGTATGACTGATGACCTTATAAAAAAAACAAAATTTGGACACAGACACAGACATGCACAGAGGGAAGACTAGGTGAAAAGACACAAAAATGCCATTAGAAGGTGAAGCACTGGAGTGATATATCTACACTCCAAGGAATGCGAAAGATTGCCAGCAAACCACCAGAAGGTAGGGAAAAAATGCATGGAATATTCTCCCTTACAACCGTCAGAAGGAGCAAACCCTGCTTACATCTTGATCTTGGACTTTTAGCCTCCTGAACTGTCTGATAATAAGTTTCTGTTACAGTTGTCCCTCGATATCTGCAAGGGATTGGTTCCAGGAGCCCCTTGCTACCAAAATTCAAGGATGCTCAAGTCCTTTATATAAAATGACATAGTATTAGTGTAAAACCCACACACATCCTTCTATATACTTTCAGTCATCTCTAGATTACTTGTAATACCTAAAGCAATGCAAACTCTATGTAAATAGTTGTTATACTGTATTGTTAAGGAATAATGACAAGGAAAAACAAGCCTATATATGTTCAGTACGATACAGAGGCAACCATCCCAGGCCTAACTACATAGTACATGTCAGCCACAAGGTAAAAGTTTTTTTTATCTGAATACTTTCAATCCAAATTTGGTTCACTTTGTGGATATGGAACCCACATATACAAAGAGCCAACTATATTTTAAGCCATTCTGTTTCTGGTACTTTGATATAGCAGCCCTAGGAAACTAAAACAAGCTATTGAGAAATAGAATCTAAGGTGATGAGATTGAACAAAGAAGTGGCAGTGTGACGTGCACAAGTATCATAAATCTGAAAGATATTAATGAGGTAAAAGCAAAAGGATTTAATGATTGGCTGAATATTTCCAAAGAGAAGGAGGAGTCCAAGATGGATACACAGCACAAACCCTCAGCCTCCAAATTCAACACCACAAGCTCTCACTTGTCTAACGAGCTAGAATAAATACTAAAGTCATTAACCAACCTGTAAATATATATGAAAAGAAAACATGTCAAGAAGGCTTCTGAGTTTACTTTTGGACATTATAGAGACTATATTTTTAAGATTTTATTTATTTACTTTTATATATGTTTTATTTATTTATTTTTAGAGAGAGGAGAAGGAAGGGAGAAAGAGGGAGAGAGAAACATTGATTGGTTGCCTCTCACACGCTCCCAACTGGAGGCCCAGTCCACAACCCAGGCATGTGCCCTGACTGGGAATTGAACTGGCAAGACTTGGTTTGCAGGCTGGCGCTCAATCCACTGAGCCACACAAGCCAGGGCTATTTATTTATTTTTAGAGAGAAGGAAAGGGATGGAGAAAGAGAGGTAGAGAAACACCAATGTGAGAGAGAAACATCAGTCAGTTGTCTCTCTCATGCCCCCCACCGCGGACCTGGCCTGCAACCCCAGGCATGTACCCTGAGCAGGAATTGAACCAGCGACCTTTCAGTTTGCGGGATGACGCCCAACCCACTAAGACAGACCAGTTAGGGTGAGAATATATTTATGACAGAAAGGGAAGGAAGGTATTGACCTACCTCTTCTCCAGGATTGCGAATACCTCATATACCTCATCTAAAGGGATTGGCTTGATGCAAATTCCTGTCCCACTGGCCATATCTCTTTGGTAAGAACATCTGTTTCAAACTGGGACAACTAGACGGTCTCTACAGAGAAATGGAAGTTATTCTCCATATGTATCTAGATGTCTAACATGAAAACTGCAGAAACTTTGGTCTTCCATATGAACTAAGCAGCAGGGAAAACTGGTTTGCAGAGAATTGCAGAGAGAGAGAATTGAGCAGATGTTATAGACAAAGACACATGATGCTTGGGTACCTTACAGCTTTCCCTTTTCTGGTTCTAATCCCTTTCTAATACCAGCTACATTTCTTCCTATGGATTCCATAAAAATACTTATGTATCCTTATGATAAGTTTACTCATCTTTGTAGATCTCCCTAACTGGAGTTTGCTTCAAAGAATCCTAACCAACGCAGATGTGTTTAATATGAAATGTGTACCCAAAATCTAAGAGGAGAGGTAGTTGGAAATGTAGATCTGAAGACCAAACTGAGATTGGGCAGAGGTCATATGGTTTGAGTAAGGGAGTAACCACAGTCAATGGAGCAGATGAAGCCACCAGAAACAGCTCAAAGAGAAGCAGGGGGGAAAAAAAAAGGAAGAGGGTACAGAGAGGAAATATGTAGCTCTTAGAAACTTCAATATGTAAGAAATAGGTCACAGAAAGAGGAGTCAGTGAAGAAGTTTAAAAAGAAGAGGAAACTAGAAGAGAATGTTTTTATAGAAGCCAAGAAATAAATTTTCATGCTGCACTTATAAAAAATCCAACCACCAGTAGCTTAAACAGGTATTGATTTGTCACAAACAAGATGTCCAGAAATGATACAACAGATCAACAACTCAATCAGGGACTTAAATTCTTGCTTTCTCTCCAACTACCACTTTTAGCATCTAGCCTTTGTCTTTATGGTCACAAGGTGGTTGTTACACTTTCGAAGTAGGAAGGAAAAGGCAAGGAGAAAGACTGAAGGGCAGTACAGGTGCCAGTCTCTTATCAGAAAAGCAAAAGTGTTGCCAGAAGCCCTACATACCTCTCATTGGTCGAACTCTTTCACTTGGCCATCCCTAACTAGAGGAGGACTAGAAGAATGGTGGTGAAGAGTTGGGTCAACCACTTCAGCATTTTGCAACACAACATAATCAAGAAAAACTACCAGGAGGTCAAGAAAGATGAGATTGGAGGAGTGGGGCAGGTAGAACTCTGCAGGAGGACGCAGCTGTATTAGAAAATTTCAGGAGTGTATCAGGCATGGAGAGGGTTGTTGAAGACCAACAGGTGGGTGAGAAATGAGAATAAATGGTTCTTTCCTAATGTTTAAAAAGGAGAATAATGTAGGAAGCAAAACTCTAAAGGAGAGGCATAATGAAGAGATATTTTGCTTGGTTTTAGGATTGTGGAGACTTGAGTAGGTTTATAGGCTGAGAAGTAGAAATAATTGAAAAGGGGGAGATTTAAAGTATAAATGCTATGAAATAGAGATCAATTGTTGGAAAAAAGTCCAAAAAACATAGGTGGCAGGGGATTAAACATACCCTCTTTCCCCAAAACAAGAAAGGAAGGATAATAATGATAGTACAGGTTTAGATGTGAGCATGAAAAAGTGTGAAACTGCTGAAAATTTTATTTTGGCAAAACTATACTTTAAAACTATGTTAAAAGATAAACTTTGAATTCATTATTTTCCAGTTTTAAGAAAGGCATGAGAAAATGAATAAGGTCTCACCAGAATTCAGGTGTGCTTTGTTTATTAGGTCCCTGACCAGACGAGCTAAACTGAGACCACATTCAGATTTTTCTGATTTATGGAAGGGAGACATAGAACAGGATTTTTTTTAAAAGATTTTATTTATTTATTTTTAGAGAGCAGGCAAGGGAGGGAGAGAGGGAGAGAAACTTCAATATGCAAGGGACATCGATCGGCATGGGATCTTTATTGAGCATCTCAATATTTCATTTTTTTCCTTCACTCCTTTCGTGAGCTGGAGGACACTGAGAGTATGGGGATGATACTTGGCATTTTTCTCAGTCTTCTGTGGTAGTGAAAGTAGTGAGAAAAAGATACTAGTGGGACTTCTGCCCAAGATAGAGGCCTAGACAAACATGCTGCATCTACCTCCACAACTAAGAAGGAATACAACTACCTCAAAACTAGAGACAAACAGAAGTTCCAGAAAATCAGGCTGCATGGAAGTCCAACAAACAAAGATATAAAGAAAAAATACTCATCCAGACAGGTGCGACAGCTCTACCTAAGACACAGAGGCAAACACAGGAGCCTGTCAAGATGAGGAGACAGAGAAGTATAGCCCAAAAAGGGAATGGATCAAGGTTTCAGAGGGATAACTAAGCAACAAGGAGATAGCCAACCTAACAGATGAGGAGATAGCCCACCTAACATACATAGAGTTCAGAACACTGGTGATAAAGATGCTCACGGACTTGACAGATATGCTTAAGTACAGAAAATGCAGAAGGGAAGAAGTGAAGGCTATGCTAAATGAAACAAAGAAAAATCCACACAAAACCAATGATGAAGGGAAGGAAATCAGGGTTCAAATCAATGATTTGGAACATAAGGAAGAAAAAAACAGCCAACCAATACAGAATGAGGAAACAAGAATTGAAAATGAGAGGCTTAGGAACCTCTAGGACAACTTTAAACGTGCCAACATCTGAATCACAGGTGTCCCAGAAGAAGAGGAAAGGCAAGAAATTGAAAGCTTATGTGAAAAAATAATGAAGGAAAACTTCCCAAATTTGGTGAAGGGAATAGACATACAAATCCAGGAAGCACAGAGAGTCCCAAAGAAGCTAGACCACACAAAGACACATCATAATTAAAATGCCAAAGGTGAAAGATAAAGAGAGAATCTTAAAAACAGCAAGAGAAAAGCAGAGTTACCTACAAAGGGGTTCCTATAAGACTATCAGCTGATTTCTCAAAAGAAACTTGGAAGGCAAGAAGTATTCAGTGTGATGAAAAGCAAGGACCTACAACCAAGATTAATTACTCTATCCAGCAAAGCTATCATTTAGAATGGAAGGGCAGATAAAGTGCTTCCCAGACAAGGTAAAGATAAAGGAGTTCATCATCACCAAGCCATTATTATATGAAATGTTAAAGGGATTTATTTAAGAAAAAGATAAAGACTATGAACATTAAAATAACAATAAACTCACAACTATCAGCAACTGAATCTAAAAAATAAAACAAAGTCCAACTGAGCAAACTAGAATAGGAACAGAATCATAGGTATGGGGATCATTTGAAGGGTTATCAGCTGGGAGGGGGAAGTGGGAGAAATGGGGAAATGGTACAGGGATTAAGAAGCATAATTGGTTGGTACAAAATAGACAGGGGGAAGTTTAAAATCATAGAGGAAAGGGTGAAGCCAAAGAACTTATATGCAGGACCCATGGACATGAACTAAGGGGAGATGGGACTGCTGGAGGGAAGGAGGGTACTGGGTGGAGGGGTTCAAAGGGAAAAATATCTGGGACTACTGTAACAGTATTATCAATAAAATATACTTAAAAAAAAGCAAAAAATATAAAATAAAAAATATACTAGTCGCAGGGAGCAATGGCCAAAGCCCTTACAGAAGTATCCATAACATTCTCTGCAAATTTATTTCAATCGTGCTCTCAAACTACTTCACATTAAAATACCTCGGAGGTGACGCTCATCAGGACTAGAGACCAGGAAGCGTCAAAAAGAATCTTCATAAATCTGGAAATAACGGAGGCCACAGAGCTGGTCAAATCTATTAAAGAAGCAACAGCAGTGACCCAGATTATGACCTCCCTGACTTTCAAAATCAGAGCCGGAACCTGATAAGCCCGCCCTGACGCTTGCAAGAAAATGATTCTCACTTTTCATTGACCGACAATACCGGAGTTGGGACCTTACTTTATTTTCATTGGTTGTTGTTTCTGTCACGTCCTTTCACCACACCCACTTTCCCACCGGCGCCCAGTGAGCTTAGCGGGAGAGTGATTTACAGAAGTCGGGCCGGAGCCCTCGGGCGCAGCTAGCCTGTTTCCCCCTCCCCCGCGCTGCGGGCCCGCCCCGCCCCGCCCCCTGGCCGAGGCCTGGTCGACCCCGCCTCTCCCTCCAGAATGGGCGGGGCTAGGCCCCGCAGCCACAGGAATATGCTGGAAGCCAGCGGGCTGGCGTCCGAGAGGTGCTGAAGGGACAGTTCCCGCGGCCGAACTTGCCCAGGGCCGTTGGGAGGGTGGGGCGGCCCAGGAGCCTGTAGGGTACGTGAGTGATGGAGACAATTTGGATCTACCAGTTCCGCCTCATCGTGATCGGGGACTCCACCGTGGGCAAGTCTTGCCTCCTGCACCGCTTCACCCAGGGCCGCTTTCCCGGACTGCGCTCCCCCGCCTGCGACCCTACAGTCGGCGTGGACTTCTTCTCCCGCCTGCTGGAAATCGAGCCGGGCAAGAGGATCAAGCTGCAGCTCTGGGACACGGCGGGGCAGGAGCGGTTCAGGTAGGGCCGCTGGAGAGGGGATACCCGGGCACCTCAGGGACCACGCCGCCCCCTCCGTGCACACCTTCCCCAAGAGTCGGCCGCAGGAACCCTGCTGGGGAGATGCTCTCTGGTCCTTCCCTCTTGAAAGTCCAAACACTTCATTCTCGCTTCCCCTTTGCCCCTCCTATTCCAGGAACGACTTCCTTCTCCGCAATTACTCACTTCTTTCTTTGGCGCCCATTTCCTGTGCGCCCTTTCAGTCTTTCCTTACCACCTGAACTCACGCTCCTATTCCCCAGGGGTGAACGCTCTCTCTACCCCTGCTGGCATTTTGGCCCCCAGCTCTTGGCTCCCCTGCTGCTTTCTCCCTAAACTCAAAGTCCTTCGCAGCACACACCCTCTTCCGAGCTCGCCTTTTCCTCTTCTGACCAAGCTGTTTCCCCTCTGTGCGGCCCAGGAGAACTACACTTAGTGAATGATCCCTTTGCTTCACTGCAAGTAGGGCTGAGGTCCAGGTTTCCGCATGAGCTCATTGAGCATCGTTTAGAGGGAGATGGATGCGGTAATGGTTGAGCATCTCACAGAACCGAGTGTGGTCATCAGAAATATTGGGCCATGACCCGTGGGAACGTCTCTTGTACAACCACGAGATGTAAATCAGGGACACTGGCATAGCTGAGGGTTTTTTGTTTTGTTTTTTAAAGATTGAGATCTCTTTCGAAGTTTGTCATCATTGGTGCTTTAATGGGGAAAAGAGCTATACTTAGGTTTGTCGGGAACTTTTGTTTATTTATTTTATAATGGGCACTTAACGTTCCAGGGTGATGATACATCAGAATATGCATTTCTAAACAGAGAAGGAGGGATTCAAATAAGTAGTCTCATTCCAAACGTTTGCTGAGACACTGAAAGAAGGATTTTACAAAGGTGACTCATGTTATTTAAATAAAAACTAAATGCAAATTGTATGTATTTCCTGGATATTTAAGACTGAACCAGATATAAAGCACATTTTAAATTTCTAGGATTCAAAGACACTTTTTAGAGGAAGCTGAGGAATCTGATATATTGTGGTCTTTGTGTTTGTTTGTTTTTTAAAGATTTTGAATCCATAAGCAAGCATTTTTCAGTCTTCAGCAAGCACTAGGTTTCTGAAATACAGTACTCCATGAGGGGACTTCCCAAACACAGCTCCTCCTCAACCCAACAGACATCCCATTCTCTATGAGATCAGCCTACTTCTGTGAGATTGTTCCAACATCTAAAGTTTTGGTTTCCTTTCCCAGCTATGACACAGATTCATAGAGATAACATAAGTGAACTGCTTAGCTTGCTTATTCCTTAGTTTTTCTATATACCGAGTGGAAAGATAGTAAGGCCAGACCTTCAAAAACGTGTTAAAGGTTATTGATTTGAGTTATACAACACCTAGAATTCCATGAAAAATTTTTTTCCTCTTCAAGAAGCTCCCTTTAATTAAAATAATTTTCAAACTTTTTATTCTTCATCTGTGAAATGAAGGAGCCATTGTGATCTCTTAAGATTTCTTGCAGTTTTACTATTATAAGGTGGATTGCAAATTCCTTGTGATTGCAATCAGAGATAAATTCAAAGATATATCAGGGTCAGGAAAGAAAGCACTTACTTATAGCTCTTGCTTTAAATTGCAACTGCAAGAAACATGAGTAGTAAAATCTTGTTGTATCTAATTGATCCCTTAAAAGTAGCTCCTGAACTTATTGACAAGAGAGTAAAGGATAATTATATAGATCTTAAAGAGCTTTCTGCTAAATAGATTATTACCTTTAAGAAGACTGTAAATAGTAGTTCATTTTATATACATTATTAAAACCAGACAGGAAATCCCATAATAACACAAGGACATGTAGGAAACGTCTGCTGAAAAAGTTATACTTTATTTTTGTCTGGCTCTTTACCCAAGGTGTATTTATAAATAGGAGGGGGGACCTCAAAAAACCCAGAATTTATTTATTAAAATCATGTATTCTTTTAAAATTGTTTTTCTATTACAGTTGTCCCATTTTTTTTACTCCATTGCTCCCCCATTCCCTGCCCACCCTCCCTCCCACATTCAGTCCCCATTCTGTTGTCCATGTCCATGGGTCATTGATACTAACTAGTTCCTTGACTAGACCCTTCCCCTTCTTTCTTCCCTTTCCTCCCTTCTCCTTTCCCCCTGGTCAGTCTGTTCCTTGTTTACCGTCCTCTGGTTCTGTTTTGCTCATTTGTTTGTGTTGTTCATTAGTTTCCAGTATTAGATGATATAAAATAGTACTTGTCTTTCGCTGCCTGGCTTATTTCACTAAGCATAATACTCTTCAGTTCCATCTATGTTGTCGCAAAAGGTAGGAGTTTCTTCTTTCTGCTGCATAATATTCCATTGTGCAGATGTATCAGTTTTTTGACCCACTCATCTACTGATGGGCACTTAGGCTGTTTCCAGCACTTGGCTATTGTAAATAGCACCTATAGGGGTGCATAGGTTCTTTTGAACTGGTGCTTCAGGATTCTTCGGGTGTACGTAATCCTAGAAATGGAATCGCTGGATCAAAAGGCAGTTCCTTTTGTAGTTTTTTGAGGAAATCCCATACCGTTTTCCATAGTGGCTGCATCAGTCTGCATTGCCACCAGCAGTGCACTAGCGTTCCCTTTTCTCCACATCCTCACCAGCACTTGTTGTTTGTTGATTTGTTGGCGATGGCCATTCTGACTGGTGTGAGGTGGTTTCTCATTGTGGTTTTAATTTACATTTCTCTGATGGCTAGTGATGTTGAGCATTCTTTTATATGCCTATGAGCTCTCTGTATGTCCTCCTTGGAGAAGTGTTTGTTCAGGTCCTTTGCCCATTCTGTCTTCTTGGTATTGAGTCGTATAAGTTCCTTATATATTTTGGAGATCAAACCCTTGTGTGAGGTATCATTGGCAAATATGTTTTCCCATATGGTTGGTTCCCTTTTCATCTTGCTGATGTTTTCTTTTGCTGAGCAGAAACTCTTTAGTTTGATGTAGTCCCATTTGTTTATTCTTTCCTTTATTTCCCTTGCCTTATGAGATATATCAGCAAAAATATTGCTACATGGGATATCTGAAATTTTACTGCCTGTGTTTTTCTCTATGAATTTTATGGTGTTGCAGCTTACATTTAAGTCTTTGATCCATCTTGAGTTTATTCTGGTGTATGGTGTAAATTGGTGGTCTAGTTTCATTTTTTTGCATGTCCCTACCCAGTTCTCCCAGCACCATTTGTTGAAGAGGCTCTTCTCACTCCATTTGATGTTCTTTCCCCCTTTGTCAAATATTAATTGATCATACAGACTTGGTTTATTTCTGGGCTCTCTATTCTGTTCCATTGATCTATATGTCTGTTCTTATGCCAGTACCAGTCTGTTATGATTACAGTGGCCTTGTAGTATTGTTTGATATCAGGTATTGTGATTCCTCCTGCTGTGTTTTTCTTCCTCAGGATTGCTATGGTTATTCAGGGTCTTTTGGTTCCATATAAATTTTTGAAGTATTGTTCTAGGTCTGTGAAATATGCCATTGGTCTTTTAATAGGAATTACATTGAATCTATAAATTGCTGGATTGGCTCAGTGGATTGAGCGTCGGCCTGCGAGCTAAGTGTCGCTGGTTCGATCTTCCAGTCAGGGCACATCAGAGAAGGAAAACTCTGACTCCAAAAAACCTCCGCTGCCTTGCGGCATACCTCTTCAGGGGAAAGGCTAAGGGAGTAAACCCCGACAGAAAATCCGGAGCCGGAGTCCCTAAGGCGGTTTGACGTTGTAGTCAACACCGGCAACTCCTGCGGCGCACCTGAAGCCAAGCTGTATTGACTCCGTCTTTCCCTTGGACCCTTCAGCTGCGAAGAGAGGGGGCGTCTGCTGCATGGGCAACAGCAGACCCTCCATATCACCCTGCCCAGGCTCTGTAGCTTCAGCTTCACTGGAGAGGACACTCCAGCGTCATCGCAAGATGTCGATTCAACACGGGAGGAGACAGATACCGTGTCACTCCCGAGTCGGACTGCACAGCCATTTTCGGCGGTGCAGATAGACTCTTAAGAAGCTACACCATCGTCTCTCGGGACGGATGGCTGCCGACGACGATAAATTGCTTTGGAAAGCATGGACATTTTAGTGATGTTGATTCTTCCCATCCATGGACATGGTATATGCTTCCATTTATTTGTATCTTCTTTCATTTCTTTCTTCAGTGTTCTGTAGTTTTTCAAGTATAAGTCTTTTACCTCCTTGGTTAAGTTTATTCCTAAGTACTTTATTTTTCTTGTTGCTATAGTAAATGGGATTTTTTTTCTAGTTTCTATTGCTGGTGTACAGAAATGCCTTTGACTTCTGAATATTGACTTTATGCCTTGCTATTTTGCCAAATAAACTTACTAAGTTGAGTAGTTTTTTGGTGCAGTCTACAGGGTTTTCTATGTACACTATCATGTCATCTGCAAATAATGACAGTTTTACTTCTTCTTTTCCAATTAAAATATGTGTATTTATTCTTGTTTAAATTTCAGTCACCTTCAAAGTACTCTCTATTTGATGCAATACACCTATTGATACACTTTTCCCACTGCTCAAAGCAGTTTTTGAACTTACCAATTTTTATGCCTTTTAGAGCTTCTGCCATTTTTTGTTTCACATCTTCCACATCGGCAAAATGTTTCCCTTTGAGGAATTTTTCATTCAGGGGAACAAAAAAAAAGTCACTTGGCAGTGAAATCAGATGAATAGAGATGGTGGGGCATGGAGGCACACTATCTTTGGTCAAAAACTGAACACTCATTGCAGTGTGGGCAGGTGTGCTCGTAAATTACCCATCATGAAATGGGCAAACGGGTTTAAAGAGTCTTCAGAAACAATTCACTGAAGCTGACCACAGCCTCTCACAACAATACCAGCTGCTACACTGATACAGATGGGTTGCTAGAATACTCACGTAGCAGGGGAACCCTGTACTATAAGGAGCCTGCCCTCCAGAAGATAATTCCAGTTTGGCGGGGGGTGTCCTCCTTGTACACAGGTATTTCAGTAGCTACCTCCAATTACTTGATTTTCTCTCATCTAGCAGAATGTTTCACCATAAAATTGTGCGTAAAACATTCTGTTAAATCATTCTGTATCTTTCTTCAAGAAAATACAGATGCTTATTTTGAATAAATGATAACCCTGAACATTTATTTCATAGGAAGATACTATAGTTCACAAAGATATAATATATTTCTGTTATTCATAAATCATACTGTTAGGAATTGGGGACATTTTATATTTAGAAGTTTATTAGTGATGAGTTATAAACTAACAAAAATGAACCTCCTTTAGACAGCTTGGAGTGTAGCTTGAAAACATAGACAAATGTTACAAAATAGTGAACCAGTAATTGTAACCATAATTAGCTTTAGCTTTCTTTTTCCACCACCTTTATTAAAATATAATCGATAAATTTATTTATTCCTTAGTTTTCAATGTTCAGATTAATATGCTAGCAGACAATAACTACTTGAGAAAAATGAAAGGGAACAAAGTAAAAATGAAGAAGGTTTAGTTCAACATTTTCAACTGATGTGCCACAAGAATTTTTAAACATGCAGTACCTGACTATACTTAGTCAGGGGCACTAACTTCTTTTTCCTTAGATTGTCAAATTAGTAAAGAAAAAACATGACAACAACCAACACAACAATAGCTGTCCAGTGTGACTGCATCAAACTTATACCTGTTTTTTTTGTCAGATCAGCAAAAAAATATTTTTTGGTGTGCCACAGAATTTTAGTAACTAGTTTACATGTGCCATGAGATAGACAAAAAGGTTGGAAATTACTGGTTTAGAAAAATAATGTATATGTGAGCATACTGTAAGTTGTAATATAACACTCAAATGTTAAGCTTTTATTTTTGATACTATGTTTTAGTGAAGATAAATGTTAAATTGCTATATTATAGAGAGTCAAAATTACAGTTTTTTCATTAAAGATAGAAGTTTATTGCTTTTGCATTATAGTCTTAAGGTAAGTGGCTCTCCTCCAGTGCATCATTCAGGTACCTCCCTTTTCATTTTCCTGTTATCTTTAGGACATAATCATCTTCGTGGACACTGTTCCAGCTCAGGGGAAGGGAAAAGAAAAGATCTAAATCAAGCAATGTTCCTTTTAAGCAAGTGAAGACTAATATGCTACAGGTCAGTTGAGCTTTCAATTCATAGAGAAGAAATTAGTTATAAGGTCACACTTAGACTGGACCATCATGTACCCAGGAAGAAAGGAAGATGGATTTCACATTGTGGGAGTTGCAGGGAAACTAGCAATCACCACTTTTAATTTTTAATCATCATAGTGGAAAAGACTTAGCAGGAAAGGAAATAAGAATATTGTTTAACACTGTCAATAAAGATAAATATTGGAAGGGCTAGAAGTGTGGAGAGAATCAAATGTAAGAATATAGATTTTAGCCCTGGCTGGTGTGGCTCAATGGATTGAGCACCGGCCTATGAACCGGAAGTTCGCCAATATGATTCCTGGATCAGGGCGCATGTCTGGGTTGTGACCCAGGTCTTCAGTTGGGGGTGAGCCAGAGGCAACCAATTAATGTTTCTCTCTCTCTCTCTCTCTTTCTCCCTCCCTTCCTTTCCCTCTAAAAATAAAATAAGTAAAAATCTTATTTGAAAAAGTATAGATTTTATTTATTTTAATTTTTATTGTATTTATTGGGGTGACATTGGTTAATAAAATTATGCAGGTTTCAATATACATCACCTGTATATTGTACTGTGTGTTCACCACCCCAAGTCAAGTTTACTTCCATCACCTTTTACCCTTTTCTACTTCCTCCCACCCTCCTTTCTCTCTGGTAATCACCATACTGTTGTCAGTATCTATGAAGTTTTTTTCTTTGCTTAATACCTTCATCTTTTCCAACCAGCTCCGCAATTGCCCTCCACTCTTAGAGATGTCAGTTTGTTCTCTGTATCTATGAGTCTGTTTCTATTTTGTTTATTTTTTTCATTAGATTCCACATGTAAGTGAAATTATGTAGTACTTGTCTTTCTCTGACTGGCTTATTTCACTTAGCAAAATACCCTTCAGGTGCATCCATACTGTCACAAAAGTTAAGAGTTCCTTTTTTACAGCCAAGTAGTATTCCATTGTGTAAATGTACCACAGCTTTTTTATTCCACTCTTCTACTGATGGGTACTAGAGCTGCTTCCAAATCTTGGCTATTGTAAATAATGCTGCAATGAACATAGGGGTGTTTATATTCTTTCAAATTAGTGTTTCAGTTTTCTTTGGATATATTCCCAGTGGAATCACATTGTCAAAGGCAGTTCCATTTTTAATTTTTTGAGGAAACTCCATACTGTTTTCTACAATAGCCGAACCAGTCTGCATTCCCACCAGCAGTGCACTACGGTTCCCATTTCTCCACATCCTCACCAACATGATAGCCATTCTGACAGGTGTGAGGTGATATCTTTTCATATGTCTGTTGGCCATCCCTACATCTTTTTTTTTTTTTTTTAGATTTTATTTATTTATTTTTAGAGTAAGGGGAAGAGAGGGAGAGAAACATCAATGTGTGGTTGCCTCTTGTGCACCCCCAACTGGGTACCTGGCCTGCAACCCAGGCATGTGACCTGACAGGGAATCCAACAGGAGACACTTTGGCTTGAGGCCGGAACTCAATCCACTGAGCCACACCAGCCAGGGCTGTATGTCCTCTGGAGAAGCGTCTATTTAGGTCCTTTGCCCATTTTTTAATTGGATTGTTTGGGGGGCGGGGTTGCTGTTGAGTTTTATAAGTTCTTTATAAATTTTGGCTCTCAACCCCTTATCAGATATATCATTGGTGAATATAATCTCCCATTCAGTGGGTTGTCTTTTCATTTTGTTGGTTGTTTCCCTTGCTGTGCAAAAATTTTTTAGTTCAATGTAATCTCATTTTTCTGTTTTTTCTTTTGTTCCCCTGCCTGAGGTGATATATCAAAAAAAAAATATTGCTATGAGAATGAGGAGATTTTACTGTCTACATTTTCTTCTAAGATTTTTATGGTTTTGAGTCTAACATTTAAGTCTTTAATCCATTTTGAGTTTATTCTTGTATATGGTGTAAGAAGGCTATCTAGTTTCTTTTTTGTATGTATCTGTCCAATTTTCCCAACACCATTTATTGAATAAATTATCTATAACCCATTGTATGTTTTTGCTTCCTTTGTCAAATATTAATTGGCCATATAGACGTGGGCTTATTTCTGGGCTCTCTATTCTGTTCCGTTGTTCTATGTGTCTGTTTTTATGCCAATACCATGCTGTGTTGATTACTATGGCCTTGTAGTATCATTTGATATCAAGTAGTATGATTCAAACTTTTCCCATAACAACACTTAGGGCAATATGAAAATAAATGAGATAAAGAAATAGCTATGTTGCCTGAAGGGGATAGGAAACTTAGAGGCTTCAAACCAGACTTGGCCTTTGCTTTTTATTTTCATGCTGTCTAAACTTTGAGGTGCCATAGTTACAGCTACTGGTTATAAAGCTCAGAGAATAATATCCTCCTAATGCAGTGCTGCTCAAAGCATGTTCTGCAGAACACGCATCCTTTGGGGTTCTTATTAAAAGATGGGTTCTGTGCCCTGACTGGTGAGGTTCAGTTGGTTGGGCATTGTCCTGCAAAGCAAAAGGTCACCAGTTCAATTGCTGGGCAGGGCATATGCCTAGGTTGCAGGTTCAGTCCCCAGTCAGGGTGCATGCAAGAGGCAACTGATTGATGTTTCTTTCTCTCTCTTTCTCCCTCCTTTCTCCTGTTTTTAAAAATTTATTAATAAAATCTTTTTTTTTAATGGGTTCTGTGATCAAATAAGTTTGGAAATCCCTGTATTCCATATAGCACTGTCTTAGACATGTATATCATTAAGGCTCTAATAAGTACTGTGGCAAAGAAATATGTTTAATTTTGATTAAACTACATTTCCCAAATTTATTTGAGGGACAATTTTTGAAATGAGGAAATCTATGGTAACTAGTGTTCTAAGGAGTATAATTTGAGAGACACTGCCTTAATGAGTTGCTTTAGTAACATTTTTTGAACAGAAGCACTAAACTTTTGAGATTTGGAGAAGTAGAAGACCTGAAGACATAGTTAACCAGCCAACTTAACTTAGCAAAGGGTTGTAAGCTGAAAGTGCTAAATAAAGGACAGCCTTCTCCCTCCCCACCACAAAATAATCTCAGGGTGGCCTCTAATGCTACCAAGCATACTAGGCCTCTCCCTCACCCTCTATCTGCTTCTTCTCTTCTCCTTTAGCTGCTCTTCTACTATGTTACCTCTCCATCACCTTATTTTAGTTTTTCCTTTGTCTGTTTCTACTTATAGTTTCCTCACATGCATCTTCTTTTTCTTTCCTTCTTTTTGATTTTAATGTGTCTCCTACTCTCATTTCTTTTTAGCATATATCCCCTTATATATCTCTCTGGTTCTCCTACCCCTTCAAAATATGGTTAATGTTTAAAGGTGGTTTACTTTGTTTTCTGCTATTATTTTTAAAAGTAAGCAATGTGAACATTTTATATTTCTCTTTAAGAGACCTTGTAAAAAGTTTTGTTTTGTTTCACAGGGACACATTTCATGCCTGCCCTCTTTACTGTTGTTCACAGTGTTCAATATAAAAAAAGATTTTCTGATTCTGGATTGGCGGGTTCATAATTGCATAGGTAACAAAGCAGAGTTTGTCCACAATTAAGTACCATTATCATTGCAGTCTACTGTAGTTCCAAGTTACTAGAAACAATAAAAAGCTAGGCTATATTTTTATATTGAAAAACCAGATAATATAATGTCTTGGTTAAAATTAAGTTGTGATGTGTAATAAGTAACAGAAATCTAGCCAAATTATTTTATTTTATTTTATCCGCACCCGAGGACTTTTTTTTTTCCCCATTGCTTTTAGAGAGAGAGGAAGGGAGAGAGAGAAACATCCATGCATGAGAGAAGCACTGATTGGTTGCCTCCCATACATGCCCAGACCAGGGATGGGCAATTTATCCCCTGATCAGGAATCATCGGTTTCTGGACCTCAGGGTCACACTCATCCTTGCCCAGACTGGGAATCAAACCACAGCCTAGGTATGTGCCCTAACTGGAAGCGAACTGTGAACCTTTTGGTTACACCACAATGCTTCAACCAACTGAGCCATGTTGACCAGAGCCTAGCCAACTTAGTTTAGATAATAAGGGATAAATTATAAATAATACAGAACTTATGAAAAACAAAAACTGACTGATTACACAGTTGTCTGAAAGTATGAAAACTCCAACAATAAGAGTGTGGATTTTCCCTGTAGTTTATTTTCATTCGCCAGCTTTGTTGATTCTCAACTCTCAGTCTCTGAGCTTTTTATTCAATTTCTTGAAAGAAAATGTCTCATTGGCTACTTAACTGACCAATGAATCAGCTCCCCCGCAGTCAGTTATTAAGATGTACTTACATGTAATACAAATCTATTATAATACAAATATATTAAGTATGTATTATGTACACATGTACAGATATAATGCAAGTGAATCTGTGACAATCTACCTTTTGGGAAAGAGGAATTTACAGAAGAAGGAAGTGAGCAGTCACCCCCAAAGGTGTCTATTTTATGGTGTTTCAGAATAAAATGGTATGTCAGAATGAGCCAGCATCATTTCTAACAAGTGAGACAGAATGTGGAAAGATGACCCATGTAGCTGAACAAATTTTATACTCTACAGATTTTCACTGTCCACTCAGACAATTCAGACCATTTTGAGTGATTGCATAATCAGTACAGTCAAGAAACTAAATGATAATTTGAAAAATCTGTAATTGATTTTTTTGAGTTCTTTTCAATAAATCCATTGATTTAGCATATGTAGACGCAGCCTCAATGCTGCATTGCAAGGGATATGAAGTTGATTATATATTCTGAAGTAAACTGAATAGTGTATACCAAATGTCTAAAGGGCCTGAGCCAGCAGTAGGCAAAAGTGCTAAGTAGGTAAAGCTTATTCGGGGGGCTTGGGGGCTTTTCCACTTTCTTTCTGTTTTTGGACAGTGAGATTTTGACCTATTTCTTTCTTTCCTGTTCTCTCTCACATCTCAATCAAAAAGCCATCCCTTAATTCTCCTTCTTAGCTTTAGAGAGAGAAGTAGTTGGAAAACCAAGACACACAAAATTATTAATAGTGGAAAACAACTCAAGGGTCCTGCCACTAGTATTTAATATATTCTAAAAGAGGATGACCACCACGTTACCCTGTTGGCAGAGTTATAGATTTGTGGCTGATGGGTGATGGAATTTCCTCTCATCAGGCTGCAATGATGGTCACCTATTCTGACACATTGGCCCCATACACGGCTTTCAAAGCAAGGGCTAGAGAAAAGTTAGAGATGAAATTGTGAGTACCTGGATCATCACAGTAAAGTTTTCACATAAAGGAAAAGACTTTGATCAATCTGAGAGAAAGAGAGAAGACACTTTCAACCATTGCTCGTCAGTTTAACTAACACAAAGAATGCTTAACTTATCTTCCATAGTCACGTTACTTAAAAGTTTAAAGAGAGATGTCTTATAATAATCTGAAAATATTAATTTTAAGAGCCAGTTACTTTTAACCTAAGTTACAGGGAGTCTGCTTTCTTCCATTCAGCACTGTCAAGCAGTGGAAAAGAAAGGTGAGGTACTGAAACACACATGGACACAGACACACACACACACACACACACACACACACACACACACACACACACACCAGGGAACATCAGATGTTACTTTAATAAAATATATTCTTCTTTTCTAAGGTAAAATACCTACAAAACCAATTATTTTATTATTCTAATAAACCTGTCTTCATGTCAGTAACTTTTAGTCAATTCTGTTAATATATAATTCAGGGATGCTCACTTTTAAAATTGCCATCCCATAGGGCTCTAGCTGGGTAGCTCACTTGCTTAGAATGTCCTCCTGATACGACAAGGTTGCGAGTTCAATCCCCAGTCTGGGCACATAGAAGAAACGACTAATGAATGCCTAAATAAATGGAACAACTAACTGATGTTTGTTCTCTCTCCCCACCTTCCTCTCTAAAATCAATATAAATAAATAAGTAAATAAATAAATAAACAAACAAATAAATAAAATTGCCACCCCACACAATCTATCTGATTTATCTTGAAACATTAATTATGGGGGGGGGGGAAATCATTGTTTTCTGAAAGGAATGACTTTTTGTTAAAGTACTGTTTTCACCTACTGGAGTTCCAGAAATATGTGAAACAGTAGGCAAAATATGTTTTAAAAATGAATTTTTTTACTGTTTTATTGCAGTTTTTTAAAAAGTGAATTTTTGGTTTAAGCTGTGAAAGAGTTTCAAAATACAGATAATAGTTCTGTATTAAGCATTACTGAGTAAACGTTGACGGATACCTGGCGTATTATTTTAGTTTAGTTTAAAATCTTAAGAGTTCCCTTAAACATTCTTGAAATGTAGTGAAAATTTTTTCTGTCTTCCTCCCTATGTTAATGATTCATTTTTTCTAAAATTTTTATTTATTTGTTTGTTTGTTTATTTATTTTTAGAGAGAGGGGAAAGGAGAAAGAGAGGGAGAGAAATATCACTGTGTGGTTGCTTTTCACTCGTGCCCCCAACTGGGGACCTGATGTGCAACCTAGTCATGTGCCCTGACTGGGAATCGAACTAGCGACACTTGGCTCACAAGCTGATGCTCAATCCACCAAGCCACAGCAGCCAGGGCTAATGATTCATTTTTAACTTAGGAACACCTTGCTAAATCAAACTACTATATTAATGGCAGTAAGTCTTTAAGACCATCCACTGGTATCAACAGCTAAGGTATAAAAAACATCCAGAATATCTCAATGAAAAAAAATATTGAAGTAAGGAAACAGACTTCTCTCTTAAGCTTGTTTCTACTTCACTAACAGGGCAAGTGCATCAGAAGTTAATATGAGAAAGGTCTTAATCAAGCCACACCCACAAGATCATCATTGTCTTTTCTTGGCAAAATGTGACTTTTCTCTATGCTTACTTGTTTCTACTTTTTGTTATGATTGGTTATAATCTCCTTTTAAGTTATCTTTCTGATAGTAGAAATGTTAAAAGTGGTTTTTCTTCTGATTCTTCAGCCTTTCTAAGTGTATTTTCTTTTTGTAGGACTTAATGTGATCTGGCCTCAAATAGACTCTTGCCTCAGAAACACAAAGGAATAAATTTTGTGTGGCCCGCACT